>NC_079891.1:32375924-32735091 GCF_024868665.1 Triplophysa rosa | reverse complement strand
AATCAATCCTGCTGTAAAGTCCATTGTGATAAACAACGAATGAATAGAAGCATCAATATCAAGAGGGAAAGCAGTCTTTTTCTTTCTTGCTTCCTCACTGTCATTCTCAAGGGTGGCAACTTTCTAAATGGCTTAATGCAAGAATCAGACATTCAAATTTTGATTTTTACATGTTTAGTGTGATGGATGCTTGCGCAAGAAAACTGGTTGGTGTGCGATAGCTTAAAAATGTTTTGAGTGTTTTTAGCATGCTGAACAATAGCAATGTTCAATAGCAATATGTTTCGTTGCTTTAATTGATGGACATAATTTACCCTGCATCACACAAATGCTCATGACATCCTGTAATCTATCGAACATGACAAACACTGCTGAAGAATACAATAAAACAATAACAGAGAGCTTCATTAGACACTTCCACAGATCTCCAGTGGAATAGCTATGGATCGGTGCATGTGTTCTGACCGCAAAAACTGGGACGCACCTTCAGTACGGCCAGAATTTTAATATGGCGCCCGTTTCTGCCTCTGATGAGATAGCTTGGGATTACAACTAGGTTTGAAAAAATCAATACCTGTGGAGACGCTCACCTCCGTCCACGTGGAAGCCATTGGCAGACGTTTCTGATGATAAAATCTTCACGATGCTAGTAATATTTCTCTGTTAGACGAAAGGAGCTTGGAAATGTCTAGTGCAATATTCTCTGTGAACCAGAACGGCCCTGTTGCAAGCTGGGTAAAAATGACCGCATGCGTTTTCCTCGCAGGTGCTAACTAGAACATCATTCATTCCAGCGTATACTGAGAGCAAACCGTCAGAAGCTCAGCCTTGAGCTATTGAATCTGTACACTATACTGTAAATAAATAACCCTGATGGGATATCACAGGCACCTGCTTTTATTACTGTAGGCTAGTAAGAATCCATTCATGTCTGGTGTTTTTTTCACCCACAGTTAGATTTCAGGTTAGAGACCGGTGTAGAAATGATATTAATCCTCTATGGGGTCCCCTTTCTTGTCTCATTTCTCTCCTGCAGGCTATAGAAAGCACATATTTTCTGCTCCGTAACATAAATCAATGTTATCTTGAATGGTTTGGGGGCTAAATAGTAATCAAAAGGCTGCATGATACTCATAATCCATCTTGTCGCACACAATGCGTAACCGTTACAGTTTACACTACAAAACAACAAATATCATTATTTTGCTTTTTTAATTCATCATTATTTTTAAATTAATGTAATTGATAATAGTTTTTTAATTCTGCATTATGATCATGAGAAGATTTTGGGAAATGTTTTTTAGCCCAAAACCCTCTTAAACTGGAAATTATTGAATCGTTACTGAATTTATTATTTAATTATTATTTAATGCAATTGATTTTGTTATTGAACCTTTTTTGCAAGCGTGTGATGACGCACGCGTTCAACGGTCATCAGCATCGCAAAGTTTTTTATATTTTCATTTTTTTACATGTGCACGTTTATAACTCTATACTTTGTATTAGCCTTTGTATCTTACCTTTGCATCAAATTACAAAAAAACTGGTATTGCTAATGCGAGGGCGTTGTCTTGTGGAGCGTCTATGGAAGTCACTGTAAATTTGACATCATTCTCTCTTTTGACTGCCGTAGTCGCAGACTCCCTCTATTTCTGTCATTTTGTTGAGTTGCTATTTGAGCAAATGAAAATGCAAAAAATATATCTGTGGTAGTCTACCGTTCACCGCTATAGAAGTTTACCCTATATGACGATTTACGGTGCTGAGAAAGCCGGAAACGTGAAAAAGGTCCATTGCAGACTTGGAAAATCTAAGCTCAGTTTGTAGCATTGTTGAGATGTCTTCTGAAACTCTAATGGAGACGTTTATAAGATTTCTGGTTCAGTTTTTTCAGGAGAAATATTCCAGACACAGATGAGACTTGAGCAAAAGTTTCCATTTGTTCTCCATTTAATATCATTGACGTCTAAGAGAAATAATTGAGATATTAAAAATATCTCATCTGATTGTGATTTAAAATATTTTCATATACGTCGGGTTTTGTTCTTGCTGCTTCATAAATTCCTTTACATTTTGCTTTATTTCAGGCTATGGCAATTCGATATCATTAGGACATTAAGGTATGTGCCAATGCAAAAATCATCTTTTTCTTGAAACAACAGAGGATGTTCTCTGAAATATTTCTCCAAATGCCTCTGTGATAATGGACAGGTATGCACTAGAGACCCCGCAGTATGAGAAAAACAGCAGGTGAATGCTACTCGAACAGTATTAGCGAACGTCTGATTACATTGTGTCTGTTTAGTTGCGTTCTTGAAAAATATGCTTTTTTGTTTTCAGTGCCAGCTGCTCTTCCAACAAAGCACCTGAGCTGCCAGATTATTTCTGCGGCATATAGGAGACAAATGCATCATGAGGAATCAAATCATGCAGCTCAGGGCGAATCTGGAAGACAAAGCTGTTTATCTTATCCCGTTCTTGTTTTTGTGGTATATGGATATTATCAACTTAAAAGTTAGAAGCCAAGCGAGTTTTAATCCCTATGTGTATTTAGGGCACAGAATAGACTTTGCACATTTTATTGGAGTGTTTGCCAAAAGATGAAACCCGTCCAAGCCATTCAGTGAAGTCAAGAAAAATGTATTTGCATCATGACTGTCAACATTAACAACATTGCCATGGCGTGTATATTCTGGACATTCTGGTGTTGTGCTACACCGCCCTCAGGTTATGCCGTCCTGATCTCTCTGCATGTTTCCTTTTCCCAGAATGATTTTTACTTTTTTTGTCATCTGTCAGTGCAGGTCTGGAAATTGTATTTGAATGTGTGACTTTTCGCGTTTTAGGAGGAAAGGCATTTCTGTTTTCACCTCCGTTTAGGTATATGTAGAAAGGATGAAAAATGAAAATTCTTTCATCATTTATTCACCCCCATGCCATTCTAAAGCTGTATGACTTTTTCTGCACAACACAAAAGAGATATTCTGAAGAACGTTACTAACCAAAATTTTTTCCCCCCAGTTACTTCCATTGTATGGACACAAAACCACTGAGACATTTCTTTAAATACGTATCTTCTTTTGTGTTTCACTGAAGATAGAAATCCATACAGATTTCGAACGACATACGAATTAATAAAATATTTATCTTTTAAGTTGTTTCATAATGAATGAACCTGATTCGGAAAGACATATGAAAAAACGTTTGATTGAAAGAAACCTCGACTAGCATTAAAAGTGGACCTAAAGAGAAGACAATAAAAAACTTTTTTTATTTTCAGGCCCCATTCAAGCTTGTACATTTTCTCAAATCCTGAGAAAAAAATGGCCAGAAATGCTCTGAATTGATCTTCAGGCTTTTGGAAAAGTTGAGACATTAAACTGTAAATGTATTCTTATTCACGTAGTTTGTTCATTTAAAGCTCCTGAGCTGAGGTTCGCCAGACAAGTAACAAAAACAAAACAATAAAAAAATCTTTGAAATGAAATAATTGAAAAGGAAATAAATAAAAAGGTGGCTGAGTTTGCGTGACGAATAACAATGAGGGTGGTGCCTGTCTCTGCAGTGTGTGTGACAGGACAGGAACAAATCTAACAAGAGGAGCTTATCGTTTATATTAAGAATTTATTCCATCAATCAATAAGAGATGCGGCTGTATACAAAAAGCTAAAGCAATACAAAAACAACAACAATCATTTACAGTATGTATGACATAGCAGTGTAAAAAGTCTGTGACTTGAAACCTTCACCAAAAAAAGCAATGTGGATGCATTGGAAATTAGTTAGATGCTTATAAATGTACTTTGTTAGATGCCTCGGGCCGGTGTCAATCGCATCCACTGCAAGGTGAAGTAGCGGCCAGGTACAGTGACATACTCACGCAGATCATTTTTCCATTCTTAATATTCAAGAGTAACATCAGAAATGTTCCCTCTACTCGAACACGGAGCGGTAAACAAACTCAATGTCAGGAAACGATAAGTGGGAATACTTCAAAATCCATTTGGTAGGACCCATGTGCAGAAGCTGGGGAGAAAGAGAAAAAAACAATTGGCAAATCCACATTCTCAAGAGGAACACATGGCTAAGGAAGAAAGACGGAGATATGGGAAATGGTAACATGTAATGGATGGATACAGGAGGGGGAATAAACAGAAAATGGAGGAAGACAAGAACTCTAAAGAAATATCACACAATGAGAGGTGGCGGAAAATCTGACCAATTGGACCAATTCCAATTTCAGCAATTCAGAAACCAAACAAAGCTGGGCATCAAAAAATTTGAAATAATAATAATAAAAAAACATGTAAAGATATTAAGTTTGTGTAATACAGCCAAACCACCAAAAGAAATGACATTTGACTCATAATTGTATTTCTGTCTACCATTTTAAAATCGTGTTCTGTGAATTCAAATACATACTGAATTAAATAAAATTATTGTTTGAATGAATTATCCATACATTCCAGACATAGTGTACTAAATCCGGCATGTTTGCATGGTCGCAACCGTGAATATAATTGACTCAGGTGAACAAATAAAATTGAAAAAATGTCTTTGTTCCCAAATCCCCAGGTTCACATTTTTCCTGTATTTATTATTTAAAGTTTTCTCAGCTCCCGTGGCATCATGGGATAGAAAAGAGTCCATTCATTGCATACTGAAAAATCTTGGCAGAAGCAGTAGATCACCCGAGTATTTCTTGCATGTTTTTTTTATTTTTGCATACTTAAGTACTTGACATGCTAATTCCACATACTAATTTTCACATACAACATGGTAGGGAAATAGGCGATTAGGGATTAGAATTTGAAGAATTGAATAGAATAGGCCCTTTAAAATATATACCAATTTCTTCTATTGCAACACTGGGTATTGACTATTAAACATGATTTAAGAATTCTTGAGGACATGTAGGCATGTCATCCATCATCAGACTTCAAACTTGCGTTAAATGAAAATTTATGAGCGCTATCAACAAACCATTACAGTACATCATTGACAGTATGTGTGCAGTGTCTGGAACTCTCTCTTACGTAGTTTACTGCCTGTGCATGGAGATGGCTTATAAAAAGATATGATAAAAGTTGATCAAATGTTATGATAAAAGGACCACAAGACAGGACTTGAACTTTGAGTACCCAAAGTGCCATTGCAAATTATGTCAACACTTAATTTATAGTATACATATACAGTATATTCATAGCTTCATGTAAATATGCTATTTCATTTATTACTACTGTACAATTATTTTATTCATTGAAGTGTCTAATGCAGTTTCTGTAAAATATATATTTTACGTATGTGAGTGGCATAATTTGAGTTGTGGTGTTTGGGCTACTTTTTGGGCTAGTTTTGACTGACCATTGGTCGGGTTTTGTTACAAAAACCTGGCAACCCGGTGTGACCCAGAGGTCTTTTGTAGGTAAACTGGATTTAGCAATAAAAAATAAAGTTGGGTACAAAGCAGCATAGAATAAATGAATGGCACATGTTCATTAAAGAACTAATAAGCCTCATTGGGTATTGTTAGGAAAATTGTCAGTAAATACACATACAGTGTGTATGTTGTTTATATAAAGTTCAATGGAAAGAGTAACAGACAAATACGTGATCAGAATTCTTATTTTAATATATTTTATAAAGTCTTGATCCTACTCATGTGTTCCCCTTCACATGGAGGGCCAGGTTGCCTCTTCAGTCAAAGCTTTGAACCTGACAAAAACCCTTCAAAGACAAATTCAGCATCTTCAGGATACTCAGCCATGCAGTTCCAAATGCTCGGAAGAAGGGTTGTTCTGTCACAGTGCTCACGTCAAGAAGAACATGAACTCTCCTCGTCCGCGAGGACTCGACTTGTGTCTCTGCAAATGGTTATTTGTTCTTGCTAACATGGATGGAGAAATCCATCTGGGGTTAACACCTGATCTCTCATGCTCTCTGTGGTAGAGAAAGAGTATTTTCTAGTTTAATGCATGCGTGAGGGGTCTCTACACATCTGAGATGAACAATTCCTGAGGCAGGGAACCAAATAATATTTTATCCTTATACACGCCTTGTACACGCCTGTACACACAAGATTGTAATTTAACGCTCACTGTAAAAAAGTCAGTAAAAAAAGAACATTTTCTGTCAGCTTTATTGACAGAAATATACTGTACAGGATATATGATAAATAATTTTCCCCGTTTTTCTTGTAAATTTGCAGTCTTTTTCTGTAATTATACAGTTTTTGGCCATTTTTCAAAAATAAACCGTAAAAAATAAAATCTTGTTAAAAATACTGAAATTGTGTGGCAGCTGGGACACCAGAAATAAACTGTAAAATATTTTTTTTACCTGTAAAATTAGACGGGTTTTCCTGTTTCCCCCTTTTCTGTAATTTTACATTTTTTGGCAATATTTTAAAAATACCTAAAAACAGTAACATTCTGTAAAAAGCCTTTTTTACGGTGCTGGTTTGCTCGATGAATGGGGTATTTTTTGAGAGCTCAGTCAGTGTTTCTTCTTAAAGGCAGTAAAAAAGTTGTAAGTAGAGATGCACCGATACTAAGCTTCTCCACTGGTACCGATACCTGACTATTCAGAGTAATATCTGTTGAACTTCATATATAACTTCATATAATAACTTCATATTTTTTTACTTTCTGAATGTTATTAATTCATATAACGACTATTAATATTGAACATCAAACTGGTGAAGTTTCTTAACATTTTCTTAATACAGAGCACCAATTTATTGGATTTTCCTGTCCTCTTTTGATTGACAAGATATATCGGCTCTGATCATCAGCCGACACCGAAGTTGTAAGTTTGCTTTACTGTATATGATAGTACAGCCACTTGGTGACCTTCAGTAAAAATTGATAAATCTATAAATGTAAAAGTTTATTTAAATTCAGCTCTGTTGTTATTGTCTAATTTGTTTGAGAAACAAACAAACTGAGAAACAGGGAACTGAGAAACGGAAAAGATTTTATTTTGAACAAACAAAGATGGTTCTTTCATGGCAATCAAAAATTACGATCATATCCTCATCCTTTTCAAAACCCTCAAAACGAAAAGTCTTCAAATGTTGTTTGAAACAATGCCTCGGAAGGACACGCTGTAATAAGGACCCTCGTACTTCATGCAAACTCTGTTCATTCCCTGCAGATATAAACATTGACAGTTCAACATATTTTGTTTGACATCTCTATAATTCTATAACTCTATAACACTTCAATTAAGCTGTAAAATTATAACAATAGAGTGTCAATATCTATCAGGTCGTGATGTCAATGAATTCACTCATGAGTCATGAGGTGGAAAGTAACGATTTACATTTACTCGCGTTACTGTATTGAGTAGGTTTTTTGTGTACTTGTACTTTTTTAAGTAGCTTTTAAAATCTGTAATTTTACTTGTACTCAAGTATGATATGTGTGATGTATTGTACTTCGTTATATTTAAAATCACATCCGTTACTGAGTAAAAAAAGAATGAAAACATTGCAAGGAAAAAACCTTACCGGAAATTACTCCAGCGAATGATGGGCGCGAGAGTTTTTACGTCAATACCAGAAGAGCAATGGAGACGGAGAAGTTAGTGCACCTGTCCTAAACGCGAAACCCCATCGAACTCTGACTGCTGAAGACAATGAAGTAAACCCATATTTAAGCAACCATTTCAGCTTCAAGACAGGATTATGGACGCTGTGCAAACTAGCATCTTATAAAAATCCTTATGTGAAAGAATGTAGAGGTAAAGATAAATAATATTTGTTCAAATAATGCACGTACCCTTGTTACATTGGTAACTAATAAGAAGTTTGTACAATTTAGTAAAAGTAAAAACAACATTGGTGCATAATGCTACATTTTAAGCGTTTAATCCCGTTTTGTAGACGCACGGTTCACTAATGTGTCTGCACCACATTTACGCAGTGTGAATGGAACCGACCTGAACAACTTCTGCTTTAATGACATATTTAAACGTGCATCATATGTCTCTCTCTACTGAAAGCGCGGGGCAAGAAAGTCACATGAATATGCTTGCTATTTCATGCGTTTTGAAAAGCCTCACCGGGGGCATGTTCAAGCTCAAACCGGAGAGCAACGTTTTGCTACGGTTTCCGGGTTGAACGACACGTTTCCTGGAAACGGTGTGCAACAGGGTTTGAGATACGTTTTCTCTTGTTTGGTGGGTGTGTCAAGAATGTCAGCCCACATGTATAGGGGAGAGTGGGGTGATTTGTGCCAGGGGGGAAGTAGTTCCACCCCTTGTTTCTGGAAAACCATAGAAGAAATTGGTCATGTGACCACATCATTTTGAAAAGCCATCCATTTTACTCATCCTCCAAAGAAGAGAGACACATGGCATGAGAGGTAAGCACATTTTAGCTCAAGTTTTTTGATTGTAGTGTCTGAACAATTATAGACAAGTTAGAAAACATTTCACACATGTTTTAGTGCTTTAGCAGGCTACACAATGAGTCTATACAGTTAGCATGATGTTAGCTCTTAACTGCTGGATCATGCTAGTTTTTCAAACTTGTGGGTCTGGGGTGATTTGTGCCAAAGGGCCTGGGTTAAGTTGTGCCAGTGGCACAACTCGCCCCCACTTATGATTATTTTCAACATGTTATTAATTTGTAATTGTACATTGTACTCTTACATTTTAGCACTTAAACTATGTGACATTCTTAATTTTAGACCAAAACCCATCATGCCACGCACTTATAAACGGAAGACAGACATGGCTTCAACACCTCTTGTGGAATTGGACAGAGCAGTGAAAGAGGTGAGACCATTCTCTACAGCTGAAGTTGGATTAACTGGGGTTGTGTCTGCTTACCAATTTGTGTCCATTTCTCAAACTCTAACCTTCCTTCTTCCCCAATTCACATGAATGAGACGGGGGACGTTGTGACATTGTCAAGGAAAGCAGCAATCAGCGGCCCGTCACAAACGTGCGGCAAATGACGAAGAGATTATCCATCTGCACAACGTTTCTCGAGTAAGTTCATCTGATTTGAATGTAGATAGCATTTGTGAAGGAGATGCCAAGATTTGATTAATATTTGATAATGCGCTGAGGTGCAATTATGGAATCTTCTATGCCATTATAAACTCTCTCTCGCTTTCAGGTTTCTGGATGCATTTTGCCATGTAGAGGAGATGTGTCCCATTTTAAACAGGGCTATGTGTGCGTGTGCGTGCGAATCTGTCAAGTCCAACTGGCACCGAAAGGCCCCAGGAGCATTGAACAATTTCATTTCTCATACTCCAAATTACATCTAGATTACATTTTAACTCCCCAAGTCCCTCAAAGGCTCACCTGGCCACAATGAAATAAGCCGATACCACCATCTGGACTCCACAAAAGGTATGACTGATGATTTATCCACCGTAAACAAAAATCAACGATCGTGCTCAAACAAGCATACATTCATGTAAACCCTCACCAAGTGTTAAATGTGTTGCTAAGTGGTTGCTAGGGTGTTATTTAAATATTGTTATTATGAATGAGACTGTATAAATTCTTACAAATTAGCGTACACATATAGTATACATAGGCCTGTGTATGTATATATACTGTATATATTTCTGTCAGGACCACTACCGTCAAAGATTTAAACAATAGCAGGTGGAATGAAACTGTTCTGGGCGAACTCTGTGCCTGTCCATGCAGCCTTGCACGGACAGAGCAGGAGTGCAGGATTAATATGCCCCACATGGGGAACCAGAACATTTTCAAAAAAGGGATATACTGTACATCCCTTGGGCAATATACATACCTGTCAGAAGAGAAAATGAATAAAAATCAGGATGCTGCAGGATGAAATTAAAGGTTACCTAATAGATGCAGGGGATGGCGGTGGGTGTTTTTGAGCGTGGCATGATTAAAACGCTGTAGAAGAGCTATAAGAAGGCAACTTAAGGACACGGTCTAGTATGTGATGTTTTACTATTGGTTGACACTGATTAGCTGTACCTGATGACATCAGCTAAGGAAGTATATATAAATATATACTGTATATATACACACAATATTCTATATTCAAGACAGGTTAAGACAGGTCACACATTCTGTCATGAGTTACAGAGAGAACCCAGGAGCAGACAGCAAGGGGTTAACAGAAAAACTTTTATTTAAAATAACTAACAAAAACGCACGATGGGGAGCAAAACCAACAAAAACAAGACTATGAACCAAAACACTACCCACAAGGGGCAAAAACAAAGGAAGTCCAGGATGTCAAAATAAACAATCAAAACCATGGCATGCAAGACTCGACTTGAAAACTAACGCACAAAAGTCACACAGTTTACAAATCTTACAAAACGAACAGGCACGGGACAGAGGGAACTGGGGCTTAATAAAGGGGAACACTAACAAGGGATAATTACATGGGGCAAGTGAAGGGCAGGTGACGGGAATTAAACACTAAGGGAGAGATAATGAGGGGGCGGGGCCAAAGCACGAGACAGAAGGACACGTGGCGCAATGTCATAACAAACAGCCACTGTCTCCACACAAGACGCAACACACACAAAAGACATGGTACCGTCATGACCCTGTCCACAAAACTAGAAAACTCCGGACAAGAAGGACAAGATCATGACACATTCATTTTAGTCTGGGACAAACCTTAAGCCTTGTCTGTGAAACCGGGCCAATATGTTTTAAATTAGTAATAAACATACTGAAGCATCTTAAAAACGACAAAGAGCTACTAGGTACACTTTTGTTTAATCAGAACTCAAAACAATGAATAACACAGCCGCACCAGACTGTGTGACGAGGGGTAAACGCAGACAAAATTGAATCGCTCCCGCATCATATTATGTGAGCTGCATTTATAACAAAGAATGGCAAAGATGCAGATGTCATGTTAATGCACACACCTTGTACTCTGCTTCTGACGTTGACTCCACTCTGTGCCGCTGTGAACTGAATGTGCTAAATAACGCAGCTTGCCAACGTTTTCATAATAAGAGTTTTAAAGAGGACTAAAGCTATCTCGAATTCCTGTACAAATTACATAATTAGGGGGCTAACCTCCCAAACCCACCTAAAAAGGGCCTAGCGACGCCACTGTCTGTTACAATATTCTATATTGTATCGAGCCTGCTAATCGACGTCACGCCACGTTGAATGTTACGCCATCTTGGGAGGATGGCTGCTAGTGCATTCAATGCAGTGTTTTGTTTTTCTTGTTTCATTAGGAAATATAACTATGATAGGTCAGGCTTGCTGTGTTAAAAAACTGCAATAGCATTATGCAGAGTCGTTCAGGAAAAGCCATGGAAATTTCACTTTCGATTTCTCCATATATCAAACAAAACAAGTAACGGTACATATCAAAACAATAATAGCAGTGGAGTATTATCCTCCCAAGATGGCGGCGCCACGGCAACATGCAACATAGGGCGTGACGTCAGCTTCACCTTCGCTATATGTATATTAAATATGTGTTATTTAAAAAATATAGAATATATACATATGAAGTGTTTGGTTAAAAAATGAGATAACTTTGTTTTTAAAAATGTTCAAAAATCATGTTTTTATGAAGTTATCATGTTTTATTGTGTTAGTTAGCTGTATTTTTAGTTATTATGGCTTAAATCAAAACAAAGCAACTGCAGTTTGATTGATATTAATTGAAATGCACAATAAAAAAAAATAAAACAGAGTTATTTCATTTTGGAACCAAACGACTAAGTAAGCTGCTCAGTGATTCATTTTCTTTAAGGGTCAGATGTTAATGGACCCATTCATACTCCATGACTTCAGGTTGTGCATACTGACTTAAGAGTACATCCTTTCTCACTTTCCGTATAAATGGATGAGCCTCACATCTGCATTGATAATAAGCCAACCGTATGGCAAGAAATCAGGCTCTGGCCCTCATTAATTATTCATACAGGACCTCTCCAATTTTTACCATGACTCAATTAGTTTTCGAGAGCCTTCTGCTGGGCCAGGCAACCGGCTTTTATAATTAAGTCTGCTCAGCGTATCCATGATGTGACTTATTTGAGTTATTACGGAAGGAGAAAAACATGTCCGTGCGATTATAGTTTAAAATATACACACTTGGGGAATGGTGACATTCAACGTGACTTATGTTCTAATATTTAGCATTGGCCTATACCACTTTAAGGTTTGGCAATTAAGGTTAATATGCAAACAAAATTGAACCTATTACGTAGTTTCTTTTTATGATTCTACATATCTATGTATTTTTCTGTTTAAAGAATAGTATTCTTTACTAAATGCAATTAGTCACAAATGAGCAAGCCGGGGTTAAAGAACTAAGTGTGTGAGAGAGACAATCTGACGTTAGGAATGTAACTTTTCAGTGATTTCCTACTTTATTTCCCTGTTCGGCTGACCTTTGAACTTTTGTCACAGTTCTCTGAGTGCTCCTGTATGGGCTGAGAGCTACTTAGAAAACAAACTCCTCGGTGTGTCTAGAAAAGGGTGTTGAATTAGATTCCTTCTGGCCTGAAGGTCAGCAGTTGGCAGGTGCTGTGGGGAACTAGAAAGGTTTAATTACATCTGATGCCACAGTGGCATTAAAGCACCTCTGGCCTCTATTACATCACTTCCTTTATGTGTCAAAATCACACAAGCTTGTGATGTGAAGAGATTAAGCTGCTCGCTGGACAGGTTTGACATCACTGAGTATTTGGTTAAATCGGGGAAACACTTTCTTCTAAATCTAGTTTACATTTGACTTGTTAACGCAATTTTTATATATTTTTAATAAAGTATATGTAAAAAAATCATTGTTCTGTTTTACCCCGATTTGCAACAAAAAGTTTATAATAATAATAAAGTTGAGCTGTCAGGTACTATTTTACAGAAAGTTGTTTGACGTCATTACGTAACTAGCAATTTCATGTTTTAAACAGAGATGGCAATAGAGAGGCAAACAGATTGCAGCTTGTACACTGTAAATGTCAAAAATGTTTTTATTTTATTAATAAGATCAATTACTTACTATAAACTGTAATTTAATTTAAATAAATTTAAATAAATTAAATTAATACATTAACTTTAACATATCAATTATTATTACGTAACATAACTGATTTTTATTCTTGTTTTCACAGACAGTATTAGTTATTTTAGTTCTTTAGATTGTGTCACAATTTGACTACGTAATATCAAATTGTGTTATTTTCCAACATTTTTTGTGTATATGTGAATGTTTCTGGGACCTAAACATTAAACTTGTTCTGGATTTGTCTTGTGAACGAAACACGTTTTCTTTTCTGTACGCGGGGTAAAGGTTTTCATCCCCAGCATTCAAGATGATCTTTTTCATTTGTAGTATCTAGGCCATCTAAGCTTAAAACAGCAGCACTGATATGATGCATACTTAAAACTGAACATCATCTCTCTAACCTTACCGCCGGGAAGAGACCTGCTCATTTGTGTGCATCACTTATCGTGTGTTTTGTCTTGGGAGTGTGTCTGTGTAAGCTAAGATAAGTATTATGCAGTTTTGGTTAGTGGAGCATAAGGCATTCAAATAATGTCCTGTTGGCAATGCATGTGTACTAATTAAGAAATTTGAGTATTGTTTAACATTTGTTATAAAGCTATAACTGTGAGTAATGGCCTGCGGTTGTGTGTCTCGGACGGGTTGAGTAAACCAAGAACCTGCATTAACATGTCCGAAAACAGATATTAGTCAAATTGTTCCTAACATATGACCTACTTTATTGAAAATGTGTCTATGTTAAACTTGAATAAGTGCAAGTTAAAAAAATATGTAAATATTGCAAAAAAAATATTTAGTAACAGGAGATAGATGGATTTTGAGATGGATGGATGGTAGGTTGGTTGGATGAAAGTGTAGACAGACAGACAGACAGACAGATAGATAGATAGACAGGCAGTCAAAGAGATTGGTAGACAGATATATAAATAGACAGACAGACAGACAGGCAGACAAAGAGATTGGTAGATAGACAGATAGACAGACAGATACATTGACTGACAGACAAAGAGATTGGAAGATAGACAGGGAGACAGATGATATGGCTACAATTAATAACATGCATTTAGATGTGGTGTTGCTCATTTTCAGTGTAATAAGTTTCTTATTGACATCTGAACGCTTCCGGAACATTTCTCATCTTGTAGTGAGCGTCAGACGCAGTCTTTTATTCAGCTGCTTGTCAACAGTGAGGCTGAAGTCATTAACCGTGGCGCAAGTTCACTAACAGGCCCAGCGCTCATGGCTGTCACAAAATCTCCAGATTAAACACAAACCCCCGGTAAGCCAAATTCATCAACGTCCAGAGCAGCCGCTTATACCACCTGTAGAGATCGCTTCTTTCACAATTGCCTGTGACACAAATGGCCAGACAAATTGAAAATGTGATTTTTCTCAATTGGTGTCTGGGCAGGGAGGCTGTGTGGATGCAGCTATAGCTAAATGAGACTCAATTCTAATGCCAGAGATGAGCTCCCTTCGCTTCAGAATGGAATGGGACTGCTTTACTTCGCTCTGATAATAGCTTGTTTAAATTCAGTCAGATTTTGTTGTACTATATGGATCTGTGAATATGCTTGGAATGGCTTGAACTGTGTACGGTGTATTTATTTTGTCACGTGACCTCACTATACCGCATCTTTTATTAAGCGATTGGTGTCCAGTCATTATCTCGGCGGGATAATGTACAATCGGATGGTCATTATCATAAAATAAACCTCGAAGAGAAGCTGTGCTGTCTTGTATCAGGCTGAAAGAGTTTATTTTGCGCTATTAACCGGCTGACTGAACATTATCACACTCATTACGTGGCGATTTACCAAATAAATAAATGGACATGAATTATTGATTTGAGCTATGATGGTATGAAATGAAATGAGATGGCAGTGTGATAGGAGAGACATGACACAATTTTGTGAAAAATGTCCAATAAAATAATAGGTGTTTAACCCTCCTGTTATGTTTGGGGTCAAATTGAACTTTGACATCCTCTGAAGAGTATCCTGATTGTATTTTTAAACCTTAAGTCTTGAAAATAGTCAATAAGAAAATACATTTAATAACAAAAATATATGAAAATAAAAATGATGTTTTTCATCTCTTATGCCCTCTTGAACTATATCTTGAATGGCATGAGGTTTTGTGTTTTATTCATATTATTTGTTTGTTTGTTTGTTCATTATTATTGTTTTTATTTTTTGAAAGAATTTGAAGCATCTACAGGTATGAGAATCAGACATACACAAAAATAATACAAATATGGTAATTCGTAAGTATTTTCCAAGTTGGCTTATTTGCATGACTTCGATCTTATTCATACGTTTTAGTTGAATCTGCTTTTGAGGTGGAGCTTCATTCTTACTTTTTTATAATATATAATATGAATATATAATCATTTCTTATAATATAACAATACAGATTCGAGTTTCAAATGACATGAGATCAGGCTGTATAATACCAAACTCAACTTATATATATAAGTTGTACTTACAGTATATATATATATATATATATATATATATATATATATAATATACACACCTTTCTCGTTGAAAAATATTATTTTACATTATTCTGTATACTTACAATCTGGTTCATATTTCACATGTCACATGCAGCCCTAAAAATAGATCCTCATATGAAATTATTTTCCACAACTGTTCATAAAATCTATCAATCTCGCACAGAACAGTACATACGCAGTTCATAGAATATTCTGGAAAGCGTCAACATGTAATGAAGGCATCCACCCATGACATCCATCACATTCCTATTATTGCTTTTATTTTACACACGTCACATCTGTGGATGGGAGAATGTGGAGCGTTCCCTAAAGAGCATCCAGTGGATTTCATACTGCAATTGAATGTCATACTAATATGTACTGCCGCGAACATTACATTTATATCTGCATAATACAACACTGAGCTTGTTCTGAGGAGAAAAAACATTTACCGGTTGATCTCTAGAATCTCTAGAAACATCTCATTTGGATTTCCTTAAAAAAAGGAGACTTTTTGTCTTTAATCTTTCTCAACAGCCTGATGCAGGAACTATGCAGCTTACGCAGCGACGTATCTGCCAGCCTCAAAAACCACAATGGTAAGTGACTGCACAACACACAAGGCTCATGGGAAACCAAGCTACAGCTCTATGCTATAAATACCTGTGCCTCATACTAAATTACCTCTTAAAACCTCTGTTGTGGCAATATGACAGCTTTGCACACAGTGGTCATGTATTGATGGTCAAAGTCAAAGGTAATTTGCGTGTAGTCATTTATTAAGATGTTTTTGGGTTTAAAACATATGTGATATATCCCTACGGCCACGGGGCACATGGAATGTGCTCATTTCACCTCTCTTCATCTAATAGATACACATAATATACACTTTTGATGGGAACTAAACTCATAGTAGCGCTTTTCCCCCAAAATCAAGACTTTTATTTTGTCATTTTTTAATTGTGAGTCTTCTCTATTTTTTTTTTCTCATTTTTATATACAGGCCCTATTTATTTATTTAATAAACTGTAAACTTCAAACATTCCTTTTTTCTATATTGTTATAGTTACGGCAGCTGTTGGATTGTATGGATCGTATTGCTTGTAAGATTACATTTGTTTTGCATTTTCATATCTTATTTTTAAGCCTTTAATACCAAGTTACGTGTCACACTGCATGTTGTCTTCAATTCTCCTTGCAAAAAACAATCTGTATCCGTACAAAGGCAACTGGAAGATTGAGCAATTTCAACCAACGTGATTAATCCTGTTTGAAAAAGAAATGCAATGCGTAACAAACAGTTGTCAGTTTCTCTTCAGGCTAACATCTCCAATTTGCATCTTATATTCATTTATTAGCTTCTTCTCTATCTTTCCAGGGATGAACATCTACCTCCTGCCATCCAGTCAGCCCTGCGAGGGTCCTAAACTGTCCTACGGTCACATGCTTCAACACAACAAGTCTCGGAGACAACATCAAGCACCATTTATCCTTAAAATAATATGTTAAAAATATAAACATATGTTTTCTTTATTATGTCTTCGTGTTGACAGTGTTTCCCTTCAATATCCCCTGACCCCCTTATTTCAGCATGCTACAGAACCTGTTTTCTGGCATGTTCCACATTCTATGGTAAGATAATGGGTTATAATAGCATTGTTTTTAACTCCGGATTATCTGTTCTATGAGGTTCTGTGTGGTGTCAAAGGTTTGCGGTGTGAAATGATGCACTGATGTAACTGCAAATTGTTTAGCAACCACACTCCCGTAAACAAATTGCCTCATGAGTGCTTGCTTCATTAAATATTAATACGCTTTGTACGATCAAGAACGTAGTCGCACACTTGTCGCAAGCAACCTTCGTCATTGATATTGATTTAGAAAATTGAAATAATATAATCTGAACATGTAGGATTCGTTACCCAGGTTAAAGTATAAACAGTGTATAAAACAACATAATCCAGGGTTAACAACGTTGCTCTCGTCTTATTCTTTATGGTTCCCTTTTAATTGGACACCCATTTTACATCCACATGTGCTTGTTAAATAAAACACTTGGCTTACAGCAAGTTGTCTTTTAATTCAGTTTTTTTTTTTAATCAATTTTACTCATTTGGGAAAGATTTTTTCAGTAGATGTTAGAACAAAGCCAGGACATTTTCTTTACATTCAGACACATTCTTTTTGTGTCCACACAATGGAAGTTGTATAAAACATACTCATTTTGCGTTCTGCAGAATAAATGCATATACAGTGAATGACATGAGGGTGAGAGTTTTCATGTTTGGATGTACTATCACTTTAACTGGTGAAATGCAGAAACAGGGAATTCTCTCAGCGCTGGTGCAGGAGAAAACATAGCCTAACTTCATTTGACAATTTAGTTACCAATTGTTATAGAAATAGATGGAAACCTTCAAAATTTTGCAGCTATGCGCCATTTTTACATATAAACAATGTCAGAGGAAAATAAAATGATGCTGCAAAGGCAATTTTCAGAAAACACCGTAAGCTCGTCTGGGCGACTCCATCTTCTTAATTGACCGCATTACACATTCAGATGCTGTTTAATGCAAATGAGAAACAACAACTGAAGTGACGGCCCACCAGACTTTCTCTGACTACAGGAAAAAAATGTATTTTTAGCAAAGAGATCAGTACAAGAATTGCCCATTACTGCGGATGAACACAAGTGCTGACAGAAATAGTTTGGAGAATAATCAGAGGCGAATGCATCATCTTGCCGGCGTATTTTTTGTTTTCAATATGTTCCTCTCTACAAATGTTGTTACAGCATATGTTGACAGGTCGTCCCATCTGTGACAGCAATAATTAAAAAATGATGTTGGAATGTTCGAAAACAGTATGCCTGATGCCTCCGCGTGCGTGCCTGAGCGATGAGAGTGCATTTCGCTGGTCTGATGAAGCTCAACAAAGCTTAGCTGATGTAAAGAAGCTGCTGGTACACGGTCCTGCACTTATACTGTTTGACCCGGAGATGCCGATGGTCATTTCTACTAACGCGTCTGGACTAGGTGCTGTCTTCGCACAAATTGGCACTGATGGTCAAGAACGTACTGTTGGAGGAACTGTACAACGTACTGTTGAAAAGGAGGCTCTGGCGTGTGTTTGGGCGGTGGAAAAATAGAGAACGTACTTGTGGGGTCACAGATTTTACTTGCGGACTGACCACCAAGCGTTAACGACACGGCTGACCACAAAAGGGACTGATAGAGCTGGTATGTGCATAGCTCAGTGGGCTGCTCATTCTCAAGAGTACAATTCAATCAGCAATCCTTCAAGTGAAAGTGAAAGTGACCTGTTAGTCAGATATGGTGACCCATACCTGAAATGTGACCTCTGCATTTAACCCATCCAGAGAGTAGTGAACACACACACAGCAAGTGGTGAACACATGTACACCCGGAGCAGTGGGCAGCTATCACTGCAGCGCCCGGAGAGCAAGTAGGGGTGAAGTGCCTTGCTCAAGGGCACCTCAGTCGTTACCCGCCGGCCCTGGGAATCAAACCGGCAACCTTCTGGTCACGAGTCCAACTCCAGCTCCAAAGAGTCCGCACCATGGAAAGATTTACCGCGCTACACCTCATGCTGTAACAGGTGTTTCCCCATTCGAATTGCTTCATGGAAGGAAAATGCGTACCCGTCTCAATGTCCTGAAACCTTCGCCTTCTGTTCATGAGTCTACACCACTGCAGAAGCGTGTTTCCTCACTTCAGGATGTCATGAAATCTCGCTTTGACCACAAGCATCGAGTCCGACATTTCTCTTTTCAACCCGGGAATAAAGTGCGCATTAAAAAGTCAGTACATGTACCAAAAGCCTATCCAAAATTCACACCTCCAATTGAGGTCAGAAAGAAAGTTGGTCCTTACACTTACATCTTGGATGATGGAAAAAAGTGGCATGTGTCGTGTCTTGCACCCGTGCCAGAGAGCTGGATAATGGAATGACTGCCAATGCCGAAAACTTGATTCCCGCTCATGTTCCATTGTCTGGAAATTCAGTGTCTCCTGATGCTGGTCCAAGAGAGCAACGTCAAAGACGTGAGCCAGGTTGGCTAAAGGATTATGTTTATTAGTCACAGAAATTGACATGGACTTTTGCACATACATCATACACTTACATGAAAGTCAAGTGCTGAATAGTATTTGAGTAGTTGTTTCATATGGCTTGTTACTTTAAATGCTCTTTTGTATTCATATTTTTGTGTTTTGCTTCATGTGATTCATTATGTGTGATATTGTTGATGCAAGGCAGATTTGCTGTTCTTGATTCTGTTTCATGTTACTTGTTGGTTACAGGAGCGTCATTTAACTGAAAGGGGATTATGTGGTGTTGTTACATTAATGTACCGCTAGGTGGCACTCGAGCTACTTGAGTTGCACAGAGATGTGTAGAGTAGAGAGACGAATGAGAAAAAGTATGCTGAGCTGGTGCATGCATGTTATCCTGAATGTGTTAGCTGTTAATAAAGTTTCTAAGAGGAAACTACAGTTTCCAGCTTCTTGTTTACATTAAGACATAACAATAAGTAAATAGAAAAACGTATTTTTTGCAGTATTTCAGTCTGAGTACAACATTTTAGATGTCTGATTGTGCCTGTGGGGTTTCTGTGTACTTGATGGCTGATTTGATCATATTTATGCTTGTGCTTGGTAATCAAGGAATCAATGTTTGTGAAATGCCAATCGTGTGTAATGAGCTGGAGTGCAAAAAGTCTGCCAGTTTATCATTTTTAAGACCGCATGTCCACTGGGATGGACATTAAATTTAAAAAATCCTGTGTTGTACAACTCTAAAATATCTTCTGATTTTGTTTGAAAAACAACATAATCAAATAAAATATAACAGGGTTAAGACAATGAGGTTACCATTAACTTGGTTAACAATCTGTGACGTATTATTAAAATGATAGAAACATGCAGTTTTATAGGTCTAAACCAAAAAAAGGCGTAATGTCCATTCTTATCTGAAGAGGTCAACACAGCCCACAATGCATTGCATACTACAGTACAAAACCGTATTGCATAAAAACAGTAGCTAACTGTTGAGAGATGGCTGTAAATTAACAGTAGTTTCTTAAACTGCACAATATTGCCCAGGATGCATTGTTTTCTACAGTATATTACTGTTGTGGGGGCTATAACAGCCTTAGCCAACGGGTTGGCGCGTATGGTTGCGTTGATTTTGGTAATGTGTTGGTATGTTATGCCATACGGGACCGGGGGCTCTGAGCGCGCATTAATGGTGTGGGTTGTCGTGGCCTACTGGTTAGAGAGTCAGATTTGTGACCAGAAGGTTGCCGGTTCGATATTCAGGGCCGGCGGGTAACGACTGCGGTGCCTTTGAGCTGCAGTGATAGCTGCCCACTGCTTCTGAAACAACCAATGAGGCTGAGGTGCACAACTGACGATGTGTCGCATTGATGGGAACCATACAAAGGGCATTATCAGTAGCACCTCACCAAAAGGCATCTTTCACCCAGGATAATGGATGTGATGAAAGTGGGACACACAACTCATGAGATGTCTCTCTGATAATGACAAGGAAAGTATGCTATGTATTTCTATAAT
Organism: Triplophysa rosa; assembly: GCF_024868665.1. Taxonomy (NCBI): domain Eukaryota; kingdom Metazoa; phylum Chordata; class Actinopteri; order Cypriniformes; family Nemacheilidae; genus Triplophysa; species Triplophysa rosa. The sequence continues at coordinate 32,714,000 of NC_079891.1, read as the reverse complement.
CATTTATCCCCCAAACACAGAGGATGCCTCCCCGACGAACCAGTACAACCTCAGACCTTCTTTCCTCTATTCATATTCTTGACTGCTTCCCCCGTCATGCATAAATCGTGGGAAATGTCCTACTGGGCAATTCAACTGTGCTGAAATAGTGGGATTATAACACCTATTGTCTTTAATAAAAAAACAGTATGTTACTGTCAGAATTTGGCTGTTTTTTAACAGCAATTATTTACAGTGCAGACAAGTTTGGATGTTTAAAGAAAAGACTGAATACATTGGAAAAAAAACAACTATGAATCAAAAAGGGTATGTAGTGTAGAGTTGAAAAACAGATTTTTTTGTGGGATTGGCTACTCGTTTGCCCACAAGGGATGATTTGCATATACATTTACATTTAGTCATTTAGCAGAGGCTTTTATCCAAAGCGACTACAGATGAGGGAAACAATGGAAGCAATTGGAACAACTTAAGGACAACAAAAAGCATGAGAGCAATAAAAGAGAATTGGTCTCATATAGCCTACCACAGTATACAGAGCTAAGTATTTTTTTTTTGAAAGAGTAGAAAAGAAATAGAAGTCAGAACTGATCAGTGTAGACGGAAGAGATGTGTTTTCAGACGGTTCTTAAAGATGGCTACAGAATCTGCTGATCTTGTAGCAGAGGGCAGATCATTCCATAAATGTGGAACCGATCCCGAGAAGGTACGTGAGAGAGATTTTTTACCTTTTTGGGATGGCACCACAAGACGTCGTTCATTTGCAGAGTGCAGGGATCTGGCAGGTATATAAGTCTGCATTAGCGAGTGAAGGTAAGGGGGTGCCAAATCAGTGGTGGTCTTGTAGGCCAGGAGCAGAGTCTTGAATTTGATGCGAGCGACTATAGGGAGCCAATGTAACTTGATGAAGAGAGGAGTGACGTGTGCTCTCTTCGGTTCATTGAAGACCACTCTTGCCGCTGCATTCTGGATCATCTGTAGAGGTTTGGTTGTGCAGGCTTGAAGTCCAGCCAGTTGAGCATTGCAATAGTCCAGTCTGGACAGAACAAGAGTCTGGACTAGGACTTGCGTAGCATGCTAGGATAGGAAAGGTCTAATTTTCCTAATATTGTAGAGGATGAATCTACAGGGCCGGGTGGTGCTGTCAACATGATCAGTGAAGTTAAGCTGATCGTCGATCACCACTCCCAGGTTTCTGGTCGTTCTGGAAGATGTACCGTAGGCTTGAGGTACATATTGGCTTGAGGTCCTATAGCTAATTTCGTCAGACTGAACAAATGCAGTAGAACCAGTCCTGCAATATATTTCGTCTGAAAGGTATAAAGAAATGTCAACAAACTTTGTTAGCAGTTTTGGAAAAAAAGAAATAGTTTACGTTTCGACATATGACGCAAAAGTGCAGCAGTCAAAATCATGAGCCTTGTAAAAGTCACGCAATGCAAAGTATATTATTTCATTGAAGTATATTGTTTATCAGTATTATCAGTAATGGAAACTTTATAAAATTACAATTAATCAGATAAGACTTCCCTTACAAAAATTTGCCATGGTTTTACTGCAAACAAACAAATCATTTTTAATTATGAATTTTTAAAACATAGTAAAACTATATGTTAACGTAGTAAAACTATGGTTTTGCCAATAATTATCAATACAGTTTTCCACAATACACATAGTTGCTTTTTGTAAGCGCTGAATGATGTGTATTTCTTGTAGTGCAGGTTAAACAGCCCAGTAATGCCGGCTGACGTAAGGTGAGGTGATTTTGCAAACATTCAGTGCAAATAGTGCTTTAACTATTCATGTTACAAAGTGCCATCAGATAAAAATGGAGCGTGAAACTGGAAAAAGCAGTAAGTAAATTCTGCTTATTTTTCACCATGAACGTATTTGCTAAGTTTAATAACGCCGTCTTTGTTTGAAGTTATGTTTTTAACAAAGTCACCAAAAAACTTGGAATGTTAAAGAAATTTGATGCTAAAGAAAATGTCTTTGTGGTATTTTTTAAATGTATAAAACGCACATAAATCTGTCACGACAAATTAAAATGAATGAATTAGCTTTATTAACGTCTATTCCGTCAATTTACAACCTTTATTCGTTTGACATTACAACTTATTTTCACAACTCTACGACGTTACTTGAGCCTATTTTTTCATGTATACATTTTATTCTCAAAAGCTTTGTTTTTTCCTTTATAACACAAGTTTCTAATTATGGTAACCTATTTTACTGGTTAATGAAATTGATCTCACAGGTCGCAGATGGTATTTAAAGGTGTTATTTATTGGGATGTGCGTTGGAATGATATGCTTTCTGGTAAGTAATTTCAATGACTTAAAATCATTAATGTTCATATTTAATTTGATCAAATCCTGTACGTGTTGCCCAAGATGGGGAACAACAACATTGTGCATTAAAGCTGTTTACAAATGTATGACCCTGCCTGTGAAAACCCAGTTAAACCACTTTTGGTGCTTTGCTGTTTTCTACATGAAGCCACATAGCAAAGCACATTCAGTGAAAATAGCTTTGATATCTTAACTGAGTACTTGCATGTCAAAGATTGGAATCATATCGAAATTAAAGGTTAAAATCTAATTAATTATTTCCAAATTAGATTCCGAGACTTTAGCCTCTAGTTTTCCGAGACAGGGTCATATTTTTATATGAATTATCAATATTTTTTTGTATTATATGTTTGTAGGTTTTACGGTCTCAAATGGGTAATGAAATGAAGAAACAATCTCCACATAGCCTTTTGCTTCAACACTTTGCAAAACTTCATAACTCCAGCTTCCCTGCTGCTGATATCTCAGAAATCAGTTCAAAAGAGTCACTAACAAACGCATTTTATTCTGAATTTGGAATCAGTTCAGAAAGTTACTCCAGTTTACAGCGGGCTCTCTACTGGGCTGGACCAGACAGATCAATTACAAGTGTGTCCATGAGTACAAGTCCAGCTCACTCCACATTCATCATTCAGAACCTGAAAGACAGCTACCAAATAGGCGAAGAGCTTAATGTTACTATACATACGAGAGATTTTCAAAATAAAGCCAAACCTTACGGAGGAGACTTCTTTCAAGCCAAGCTGTTTTCATCCAAAAAGGTCTCTCTTACATGTCTACGGTGTCGTTACGAGTTCTCCGTATCTTATCTAGTCTACCTGGGACGGTTGTTTGAGAATTAAGAATGTTCTTGTGTTACAGGACAGTGTGTTTGGGGAGGTGGTGGACTTGCTCAACGGCTCCTACTCTGTGCGATTTCTTCTGCCGTGGGTGGGACAGGCAAAGGTGGCTGTGCGTCTGATCCACTCCAGTGAAGCTGTGCAGGTCCTCAAGCATCACAGGGACACCGATTCTGACAGAGTTTTCTTTAATGGATATTTTGAAGGACCAGGATTGAATGGTACCAGACTGAAAGAGATTGTGAAGTGTAATGTGAAGTGGGACAAGAATGGACTGGAGACGATGGCAACAGAAGATTGCTGCTGTGAATACAAAGATTCTCGCACCGGAGAAGAATGGCGCTGCCAGAAACCCAAAACTCTGCCATGCAGCGCCCGCGTGTATCACTCCATGGGAGGGTATATTAATCGTGTGACTGCAAAAGAAGCAAGGTTTATGTGAGAATAACTGATACTTTTTTACATAACCTTATTTTAGCCATTACCTATAGCTTCTTGTGTGTATACATGAATAAAACAATGGGAAGTAAGTATGATTTAAATGTTCTCTTTACCAGGAAGCAAACCAACAAAGGTATCAATGGGCAAAAAAGCATCATCAACATTCTTCCCGCTGATGAAAGTGAAGGAATTGGTATGTTGGCCTTTGATATCATATTTGATGTGTAAAATTGAACTCAATCAATTGTAACTTACGGTTAATGTTTTATTACATCCTGCAGATGTAAGAGAGAAATGTCGTCCTGGTTTGCACTCGCCAGTTCCCGCTGGCTTTTACCTGAATGATGTGTGGACGTCCTTTGTGTGTAAAACTCGCCATTTTACTACCCAAACAACTACACAATGCCTTAAAGACAAACACATCTACACGATGGGCGATTCTACCTTGAGACAGTGGTTTGAGTTCTTCCTGAAAGCTGTACCAAGTGAGATCAAATACAATAATATCAATACCTATTTTTTGAATCATAGATGTAAGAATCACTGATGGGATGAGTGTTGTTTTTTTCACTGCAGGTTTGAAGCAGATGAATCTGCATGTTCAGTATCAGGCAGGACCTCTTCTAGCAGTGGATGTGGAGAACAACATAGACTTCCACTGGAGAGCTCACAACGCTCCTCTGCGCTGTAGGAAAACTAAAGTTGCCGATCTGCACTACATCAGTAATGAGATTGAAGATCTGGCTGGAGGACCTAACACTGTTATCGTCTTTAATCTGGGACCACACTTCACCACATACCCTCTGGATTTCTTCAACCGCAGAGTGTTGAGGATCCGCAAAGCTGTTGTAGATTTATTACAGCGAGCACCAGAAACTACTGTGATCATCAAAACGGTCAACACTGGCTATAAGGTACAGTAAGAGTGAAATAATGTCAAAGGCATAAATCTCCTTACAAAGATATTTAGGCATGTTTGTAAATGTATATACCGTATATTGACCCTCTGTGTCTTTGTAATAGGATGTGTTTGGCAGTGACTGGTATTCTCTTCAGTTGGACAGAATTCTGCGGTGGGCTTTTCAGGATGTTGGTGTTTATATTTTGGATGTATGGCAAATGACAGCCTGTCACTACAGCAAAGAGAACATTCATCCAGGGACTGTCATCATCAAAAATGAGATGGACATTTTTCTTTCCTTTATTTGCCCTGAATGAAATTCTCAACGTGAAGCTAAAACCTGATGATACACCATTAGTTCTTGAAATAACTATAAGTTCTTGAAATATCACAACATGCTTAAGCAGTCATGTCAGAAAAATAAGTAATTTGTCCCAATGTGATGTGAGGTTGGGTCCTTACCAGTGCCTGGCCATGTGTCCTGAGTTGGACATTACGTTCGCTGCACCTTAGTGGTGTAACAGGTATACATTGTACGCAACACATAAGGTGCATTTTACATTTTATGTCTATGTTATATATAAATGAGTAATAAACAAGTTAAAGTAATAATGAGATTTATGTAATTGTATCAATAAATCTAATTTGTTTCAAATACATAAGAAACAGGATATAGGGTATTCTTACATAAAAGCTATTTCATTCAAATGCATCACATTTGAGTAATTTTATACAGTATTTGAAAATTAATTTATAAATTTGTATTTATTATAATTATGTAGTTAGCCTATATAGTTTTATCCAGTGCCACGATTTTCTAAAATGCTTCAAACGTGTACTTGAGGTCTTTCCGATTGTTAAGATTAAAGCGGCAACGAGTAACTTTTGCTTACTGTTGCCCCACGGGGTTGTTTAGCGGAATTGTCTGTATGCAGTGTCGTAAAAACTGTCGCAAAAGTTTCCCGCTGGCAGCTCAATACAAGTGAATTTGTTTGCTAAGCCGACGGACCCAGATACGTCGTTCAAACTAAGTCCACCGATCAGGTAAAGTAGTCCGTGTTACCATATGTTCTTAGTATATCAGTACAAAGATTTATGTATCGTTTCTCCATAATTATAAACTGTAATGTCAACAAAGAACGGTAAGTAAGCCTAGTTGTTTTTGCTTGCATAGTTGATCTCGTGTATGTAACTTAGCATTGTTTGCAAAGGGTGTCATTTGTATAATATAATGAAATATTGTCCACAAAACACGAGACACGACAACATGCTAGCTATCGACACCGGCAACCATATATTATCTCTCAGCTATCTTACGCTTATAAAGTGCGAACCGGTGTTGCGCCAATGACACAGACTAATAACAAATACGTTCAAAAGTACAGGACAGTAACAAAAAATGTACAAATAACACTTAAAAATCCAGGAGCCGGACCGCTAGGTCTGCATACGTTTTGCAACCCGTTGCCTATTGCAGCTCACGCCACCGAGTGTAAACCCGTCCGATATTGATTCGTGACCGGCCTCGTGTCCGATCACTCTCTCGCTTTCTTTTCTTTGCTTCCTCCGACAAAACCATCTTTGGTTTTTTGGCTGGCTCTGCCATGGTGATGTTTTGGATAGTTTCGTCTTACTGTTAGCTCTGCTGTTGGCAAACTTCTCCCAGGCTACAAGTAAAACGTGACGTATGCCGTAAAGCAGGGGATAGGCGGGGCTTGTACCGGCCCGAACATCAAATTTACAAGTGCAATTTCAGCCGATAGGAGGCTGCTTAGGTAGTAACGGCAGTAAAATTCGTCCAGTTAAAAGTTGTCCTACCACTAAAATAATTTTAGAGACATTATTTTAAGGTCAAAAAGTTACTCGTTGACGCTTTAAGGGCATAAATGAGTCCAAAATCCCACATCCAATGGTGACACTGCGTAGGTTTCGAATTTACACACATGCAAGTGCCATCTGGTTCGTCTCCAGGATCAACAATTGATTTCAGACTTCTGCCCAAATGATGTAGATACTTGTTGTTGTTGTCTGTACTGTACAATCCCAAATTCAGCCTCTTCACATTCATAGTTCTGGAACATAAACAAAGAAGAATGAGTTTTGTCCCAATACCAGTCACAGTGTTATTCAGAAAATTTTAAAGCATGTTGTTTTGCAAACTCTGATGTTTCGTATTCATTTAAATGTACGCTATATTTGTAAAATGATGGAACATTTTGAGAAAATTCACAAAACCCCAGAAAGCCTTCACAAACAATCCATTTTGCATAAAGTATGCTCATCCCTTAGAAAAATGCAGATAGCCGCATGCTTAGTTGCACAGGTTTCACAAAATGTCAAAACCCGTTTTTATAAATATGAACGTTGCCGTGGATTTCACGATCAAATCTGTGCGTACACAAGTTTTTATAAATAAAGCCCCTGGACTACTTAAAAATGCAAGCACTGATAATTATGATGTTCCAGTGATTATAAACAAGTGGTTGATATGCTAGAAAACAAAGCTGCAAATTGCTGCAAATGTAAGTGTCTTTTAACAGTTTTTCCCATTTTATTTAGCGGTAAACCATAGATTTCCTATTGATTCAATAATGTAATTGAAGTGGCAATTATGTAAGCTTTACTATTTTGAATAACGTTTTAATTCCTCGATTGATTCTCCCAGGGATGTGACAAGAGGCTCGTTTGAGATGGCCAAATTCTGAGAACCGATCACCGGTGATCAGCGCGATATGCATGCCGGTAAGAAATGTGTCCGAGTTACGTCCGCCTTGCTCTGATGTCATGCTGACGTCAAAAAACTCTCGCGACGGCCAGGCGGCTGTATCGGATTCTTCAGTCGGGCGCAGTTGCTCTCCACCAACTGCGCTGATGAAAAGCACGATGGGAAACAACTTGCTGACGACACAGCTTAAATGCTCATTGGGCGAGAATGTCAGCTGATATCTTTTTTCTTAAGTGTTCCATTAATAAGTCCATTAACTGAAGTGTAGGCCTATAGGTTTTGAGATTTATATGTGGAAAAAACACACGTGAAATATATAGTCCTCATAACCACCTTGATGTAAAAGCAGTGGCAACTCAATTGCATAGATTTCATCTGCGATAAAAAGCGCTTTTTTATTAAAGTATAACAAAAACATTACAAAACAAGATGGTATACAGTTTACATTGAAAAACAGACGAGAAAAAATAATAAAAGATAATACAAACCAAACAACAAAGACAAAAAAGAAAGAAAAAAAATCAAAATGTTCAATCCATTCATATTTATAAATTCAAAACAAGAAATATAATTTATATTGTCGAATAAGTCTAACAAAATTCCAGCTTTTTATTATTTGCTTTTCAGCATTTTTAAATATTGTCCCAAATTAAATACTACAAACAATTAAAAAAATACATTTGGAATTTAAATTCTTAGCTAACAAAAGTAAGTTATTAATATAAAAAAAGTTTGACCTCCTTTTTCACAGTTTCCATATTACATTTTTTATAAACGACATGTTAAATTCGCAACATTTTACTCATTTAACCACAATTATTGCACTTTGTCCAGGAATTAAAGAAAAATATGCTCTGAAAAAATAGGGTCTGTGTTTTCTGGAAATGAGTTACAGAATTTACACAATATAGGAACTCCCCAGAAGGATAGGCCTAAATATCACATACAATTTTGAAATGTATATATTTTTTTGGGGGGGGAAACTGGAAACTTGAAATCGGAGGTTCTAAGTTTAAGCATTCGTTTGTCAAAGAACATGTCTAAATTCTTTCGGACAGCCTTGACATGGTTGAGACTTTGTCTAATATACGATTTAGAACATTTCTCACTTTTAAACTCAGTTGGCCCAAGAAAAATGCGATAAAAAACGTGAACGCGATCTATTCCATTGCTGACGTTTCCAGTCGACTCGACAGCGCGATTTGGGAAGTGTCCGTCTTGCCTGCGCTCTTCACTCCTCCCCTCACTGCAGACGCCTACTCTCGTCTTCTTTTCAAACAAGCCTAAGATCTCGTGCCGCAAGATCTCACGAGATTTAAACGTGACAAGATTTCTCGTCAAGGTGATCTGTTGAAGATGCCCCTGCCACATTTGAATCATATTATAGCCTAATTTATTCAAATATACTGTAGGCATGAATGACATTTATTAGCCAACAAGCTGATCTTAATGTGCAGCATACATTTTTTATCTAATGATTTTCAGTTGAATTAAAGACCGTTTTGTGATATATTTCAAAATTGAGGATTTATTCAAGTAAAAATCTCGTTCTCATGAACCCAATTTCGTGCCTTGTCTCGTGGGGTAAGTGTCTCCTCACACACTATTAACTCCCACACCAAATCTGAGGTCAGGTCAGCAGCATGCTGCGAGTGTTTCATGATTCTGAATTCATAATTTTCATACTTTGTATATGGGCAACTGGATCATACTTGATTCGTGTCATGAGACAGTTGAGAAGTTTTGTCTTGTATAATGAATTATGTTCTGCGTTAATTGCTGCATAGTGTAATCTGTCACTGCAAACTATTACAGTGACGGAGAGACTGAGAAGAGAGGAAATATTTCCTTCTCTCTTTCCCTCCATCTCTCTGGGAACTGCCAAATTACTGCTCAGATGTAAAGCGGGAGTCAACACGGTGTACGAGTTCCTTTTATCTTCTCGCGAAGCCCTCAGATCTCCAGAGCTATTTAAGATGGGAACAGATGTTTGTGTGTGGCACAAATCGTCAAAAACAAACACAAGACTAACGATCTGTATGAATGAATACTGAATTTTGGCAACATGTCGTAAAGATCTCTTAATGCATTCATAATCAGCTGAAGTATTAAAATGCAACACAAGCTTTGTTGTATGGAAAAGATACAACCATGCACCATTGAGAACATATTATTCATGCATTGTGTATGTTATAGGTTAGTTGGAAAACGTCACGTGTATCATACAAATAATTGGAGTTTGGATGCAATTCTGTCATATTTCACAGGAGAGAGATGCTTATGGTATAATGTGTGTATCCTCAGCACGGGAGTTCAGCCTCCTGATGACTCATTCCGGCTGTGCTCATTTGAGATCTGACGAGAGTCTCAGAGCGACACCATGTGGTTAAAAGACGAATTACACTGTTTTACATGCTTCGCTTCTCAGAATGCCAGGGGCTCTAGATAACTTAAAATAAGACAAAGTGAGCATTACAGTAAACTAAATAATTACAAATCAAAATGTTTATTAGTGTTTTGGTCATTTTGAATAATAAACAAGCCTAGTTATATATATTTCTAGTTATACCATATTATATGCCACATAAGAAAAAGTAGTGGATTTTTTCTTTGCCACCATTTTTTTCATGAAATCCTTATTTGTTTCTATACAGAATATAATACAATATACTATACTATAATATAAGAAATAGTATAATATTTATTGTTTTGTTGATTGAAGGAAGACCGGGGCATGTTGTCACACATGCATGACATATTTGATAGCTTTTCTGCAAAATAAACAAAATTCAGAGTACCCATGTAACGACATGGTCGAGATATTTTGGCAAAATCTGTATAATTTGTTTGTTCCATATGAACTTTGCTGTCAGTTCTTCTTATACTTCAAGCTTACTTAATATTCATAACCTCAATTCTAGCCACATCTTATCCCTAAAATCAGAAGCCCCTGACCCAGTCTTAAACCTAACATTGACCCAAAACCAAATCCTACAATCAGATTGGTTAATCCAAAGGTAGGACCAGCAATAATGTTGATCTAAGAACATGAAGATCAACGTTACCAATTGCCCCAATGTCTCCTACCTTGTACTTTAAGGTCACAAAAGGAACCAACAGCTGTTTGGTTAACTTACAAGCCTCGATTTTTAACCACCAGGATACACCAATCTCCATAATATGCCAGATCTCACTGGGGCTGAGGGATGTCCATCACAGGCAACACACTCCTGGTCCCACATGAGAGTCCAAGCATAGGCAGGGCATCTACTGTATGAAGACTCTGTACGGGACCAAACTGCCTCATGTGAAACTGCAGGGCGAGTTTACGAGTCATGACACGCAGGGCGAGAAAGGATGCCAGGATCTCGGCCAGCAGGAAGGCCAGGTAGAGAGAGTGAACGGCTCGCTCCAGAGGCAGGATGATGATGTCTGGATCCGTCATGAAGAAGAGGAGGATTGGCAGCTGGAAGAGGAAGGACAGCAGCCAGAATCCAGCTAACTCTGGAACCTCAAGAGAAAGAAAGGTAAATGTTATGCATAAAATACTACTGTTATAAGCCATAAAGGCTATATATAATCTTTTAGAAACTAGTTTTGATGTATATAAATATGTTTGATTTAAACATTTGTGACCCTTTAAATATAAATGAACTTTTGATTCCTTTCCCATTTGTTTTATTTTTTTCTGTATTAGTTTCTCTCACACAAGCATTAGAGATGCTATGAGGCCAATGCCGGCTGTTCTAATGAATTTTTTTATAAAGTTTCTTCAGTATTTACCTTCTCTTTGAGGTTCCCGACGTAACCCAGATACACACGCAACACTTCAAATATGCTAATCAGCACCAGTCCTGTCACCAGCAAACACTGGTAATACACGGGCAGTAAAGAAAACTAAAGAGGAGGTAAGAAAAAAGTTAGTATGACCCTGAAAATATTTCTGAGATATATATAATATAATTGAGAGAGGTGTTCAGTGAATTATAGTGTGAAGTCTTCTTTCTTGAAATTAGAAATGCTAATGCTAGCATCTTGAATAACTGTGATTGCAACAACCTTGCTCTCTTACAGGTATATTTTAATAAAAATATCTTATGTCATCATGGTTGCCCCCTCAAGATGCTTTGCTACCCATCCATTAGCAGTTTCTTACATAAATATATAAAAAAATGGGATATATACAATAATAGAGGGTATGCATTGATGTCCCTTTCCCACGTGAACATGTCGGACGTGTCCCCTGGGTGCAGGGCTGGACTGGGAAGAAAAATCGGCCCTGGCTTTTTTGGCCCACATCGCCCCTCCATCATTTCTGTCGACGGGGGGTGGGGGGTTAGGGGTGCATGGTCGGTTCTGTCGACCGGGGGGGTATGTGGCATGCATACGTGTCTTCTGCATTCGCAGTGCGTGCATTCGCATTTATAATACGTCAGTCTGAGCGGCCCAAGCGTGTGGCCCCATACGTTAGCGGCCCACCGGGAAAACTTCCAGAACGCCAGATGGCCAGTCCGCCCCTGCCTGGGTGGCAAAACACCCAGCAAAATGGCTGAGGAGAATAGGAGAAACAAAGAAACCGGCTCTCAAACACGCAATTATTTGCAGAAATGACAAGCAGCTGGACTCGACGGTGATCCCTACGACTTCCCTATGACTTACAAAGGAATCAAGTGCGCGGAATTGCGTTTCCTGATATTGTAAGCAGTCATTTTGCCACCCACAGGGGCGCGCTCTGGCGTGCTCACATGGTAAAGTGACAAGACATGCATACTCTCTATACATTTACATTTATGCATTTGGCAGACACTTTTATCCAAAGCAACTTACATTGCATTGTACTATACATTTGTTTCTGACTATATGCAATCCCCTGGGATCGAACACATGACTGTGGCATTGTTAGCGCCGTGCTCTAACCACTGAGCCACAGGAAAGCTAATGAATCACTCTATAGAATCACTCGAGCTGGAAGCGACAGGTCATTATCACGGATGCAAGAGTGATTTTAGTGTTGAACACTCTCTGCTAATGGCCTGGCAGCGGATGCAATAATGGATTTGATGTTCATACATTTATTGTAATAATAATTTACAGCCAAGTCACTGCACCTGGGTTATTATAGTTTTGATTTTAGTTTTATTTAGTTTTATTAATATTTTCAATTAGCTTTCATTTTTAGATTTTTCGTTTTCATGTTAATTTTAGTTAAAGTTTTTGCAATTTTTGTATACGCTTTTGTCATTTTATGATTAATTTGTTTATTTTTTATGTTGCTATAAGATTAATTCATTTTTATTTTAGTTTTATTTTAGTTTATTTATTTTGTTTATTATAATAATTTGAGTGCTTTAAACTTATGTTTTAGGCAACATTTCAATTTTTCATTTAGTTTAAGTTTTTCCAATAATTTTTAGGTCAATATTTGATTTGATTTTAATGAACAGGAGCGTTTTCAAAGTTTTAATTTTAGTGAACTAAAATAACCTTGCGCCTGACAATTTCCAAAACACAGAGGGACAAAATAATAAATGACCTTATTTGAAAGCATTTTCAGATAGTTCAAAGCTTCTCATTTGCTATTAACCTCAGTTGGCTTGTGACATGTGTTTTCATTAAAATGATCAAATTTAATCTCACCCTCCAAATTTAAAGGAAAATTAAACCTATACTTTTGGGACCACTTGGATTTTTTTGTTTGTTTTTGACAGCATTCTAATTTCTGTAATGTAAAGCAAAATGTAACAAAGTGTAAATGTTACATTGTAATGTAAAGCATGATGAAACACAAATGATACATTATTTAAATTGATACATTATGTATAACTATTTGTTGTAGCACAACAAGCATTTTAAATGTATCTTGATACAGCTGTTCTGACATTTGGTTTATATATGAGTTTGAATGACATAAAATGATTTGTTTATAGAGGACCTGACACACCTTCACGTTTAGCATAACAACCTCAGAAATCCACCAGAAAGGAAAGAAGAAGCTGTTGAAATAGAGCAGCATCTGCAGTGGAAGTTGAGAGGAGACCTCAGTACACGCTGATGAACACAGAAACATCAGGTGAGTCATCATGAAAGATCGACAGGTTTGATAAGATCACTTAACACCATATTCACTCAGTAATGATGTTTAATCAAATGTAATTGCTTTTTAAATTGTCCATTATAGATGTCTTTCAACACCTGGGGTAAACCGAATAACATAATCTTCATAATCAGTGTCTTATGAGAATATTTTAAACTTCCATAAATAGTGTCACATTACTGTAAAGCAATAGAGGCAAAAATCAAAGAACAATTTTATTAGTGGCTATGTTTTTATAGTCCCAGATGCTTTAGTAAGATTGTCTTTCATTTTAGAGAAAAGTTTATTATCATTTGAATATCACAGCTCAGATCATTCGGTCTTGGAAGATTTTGATGAGAAATATTTAAAAATATTTGTATAAATTTATATCAAAATCTCTGACTAAACAAGCACAGTTCAAGATAAATGTTAAGAAAAAATGTGACTTCTGTCTCTATTTGAGATATTACGTTTGTGATCACTTAAAAAAAATGTTATATAATATATATAATAGCTCCATAAGAAATTCCATCACTGAAAAAACTGAAAACTTTAGTTTAAAAGCTGACTTAAATTGTTATTTAAATCAAATTTTGGGGTTTTCAAGTCATTAGTCAAATAGAAGTCAGATTATTAAAAGTGATTTTGTACAGTGATACATTTTCTTATGGCGCTATTAAATATATTAGATTACTACTAACATTTTCATTGACTTTAAAAACATTTCAAGACTATGAAAGCTTATTTTATATTCAATTCATGTAAAATGCTTAACAGCAGTAGTGCTCACCTAGTGCTTTATTTACATTATCTTTTTATATCCACTTGCGATTTATGAAAAAGCAACACATTTTGTAACCTACGATATATAATCTAGACTGCACGTCTCACCTTCATTATCTTGATAAAAGTCCCTGAGGTCTTCACTGTCTCTCGTCCTGTTATTTAAAAACACTGAGCCGCTGACATTAGCCAAACCCACTCTCAGATTCTGAGGTATAGGTGTGTAAAACACAGGCATGATCAACACCATCCAGACATGCGTACATCTCCCATTTGGATTGTGTGTTGTTAGATTAATTAGAGCCACCCAAGAGCTCACCAGATTAAATCCGTCTAAACAGATGGAGTCTGACAGCAGGATTATAGACGTCACTCTTACAGAAATGTACCATGCTTACTATAGTTACCAAATTACTGTTCTTACCACAGTTATTCTTACTTTAATTGTAAATTTTCTGTAATGGCCATGTGTGGTCGTTTTTTGTAAATTAGCATAACAAAGAGAAAAAGATTTTATATTAAAGTTTATTGTAAAATCCATACACTGTGAGATTAAAACAAGTAGTAGTAAAACGAGTGGTAGAACAAACTGCCATCTGTGTGTCAGTCCAGAGTCTGACTGTGTGAAGTCTTGAGATCCTGGACGTCATGTGTAGCAGGATGCAATACCAGCTTCAACCAGCAGGTGTCATAGTTCATCCCGTGGCGCTTTTAAAGGGAAATGTTTGAAGTCCTCTGGGACCTCCTCACCTTTCTGTGACCTCTTATAGAAACCAAGAGAATCCAGCAAGCTGCTGATCTCATCTGCCTTCATCTTTTTCACAGGCACAACCTTAGGAAGGCAAAAATGAGTGAAAGAGGCCTTAAAGAGACTAACATGATCAAAACAATCTCTTATAGCCTAATTTCATAAAAAAGCCCGTTCTTCCTCTTTTGTCACCATGGCATTTTCCTACATAAATATAACATATAATACAGTAAATATAAATGATAATATACAAATATATGCATTCTCTTTATCAATAAATTGACAGATGCAGTATATGAATGTTTATGCAATAATAATGTAGGCCTATATATAAAACAAGTTCATTTATGTCATTTAGAAACTCTTAAATGACAATTTGTTAAGTAGTCCATCTTTCTTGTGTATGATATTTCTTTTACATTTTAGTACAGACACTTACATGACAAGAAGAAAGTGTGTTCATATAGTCCAAATAACCATATTTTTCTTCAAAACACAGTGGGATGATGCATATAAAGTCTGTCTTACCTTGACCTCCTCATCTTTGTCATTGTAGAAGATCAGCCGTGGTGTTTTATCCTCTCCTGACTCGTATTCCAGGTTGTGACTTTAAGCAGCAGGTTAAGGTTAACAGCGACAAACCGGAAAAGACCTTTGACTCTGGCTTTGAAATGTTTAAACATATGGCAGCACACATACAGCACTCTGGGCCTGTAAACTTTTCTAACGTGCTGGTAAAATTCTGTTTTAACAAAGCAACTTTATAGAAATAGGATTATTTATCACACAACGTCTTGAATTTCTTTGATATATTATGTAATTTATACTTGATATTAGAGAAATATAGAAATAAACAGCCTTTCATTTTCTATCATATTCATTATTCATTTCATATTCTTTAAAAAATACAATAGTTAACAAAAAGGAAACAGAAAATGAAACATAAGACTCATTTTTTTTAACAGCAATCCAAGGAAATGTTGGATACTACAATGCCCATCGCTCCATGAGGAATTTATAGAGCTCTGGCATTTTCTTTATGGATCATCCAACAACGCTGGGAGCCTGCCAGTAAAAAGCAGAAAAAACACAGAAAGTGTCAAAATGAATGTCGCTGTACAGTATATACAATTCTCTCACACTGACCGTACAGTATTAAAAGAAACTGTACTGAGCACTCACCAGCAGTTTTCCTCTGGCAATGATGAGCTCCTTCTCCTCAGCACCGCTTTCTGAAACATTTTCAGCCGTTTTGCCTGTGGCACACAGAATCACAAGAGTCACCAGTTTGAGCCACATCCTGCACGTGTCCAAAAAACACTGAGCTTTCTTGATGAAACCAGGGTCAATGCAGGAGTTATGGGTAGCTGATAGCTTTATGACGGCATGTGGCGAAGTCTGATTGGCTGATGTAGGGAAATCACATTGCATTAAATTAAACAAGAAACCAGAGGAAATGCGTTGATTAATCCAAGATTTAATTAACAAATGAATAATGAAGAAAAGTGAAGGTTGTTTGTTGTAGTCAAATGTTTTCAGAGGATTCTTTACAGTCAAGTTGTTTTCACTCAGCAGACTGTCGGGCAGCTGGACTTGTGTCACATTTTCCCACAAATCCACTGATGAATAACTAACACAACACAACACAACACAACAGCTGCTGAATAAACAACACTCTGATCCAGAAGAATAAAAGTCTGAGTTGGTCTTTGGGTTAGTCATTGAATAAGTCGTTAAGTTAGTTGTTTAGTCTTTAGTTTTTTTAGTTAGTTGTTGAGTTAGTCGTTGAATGTAGTCTTCTTCTGATCTAATCTTTGAGCCTATCTTGACAAAGAGTTTGTCTTTGAGTTAGTCTCGAGTCTTTTAACTTGTTTAAGTGCATGTAAATAGCATGAGTAGCAGATATTAAAATGTATTTTGTTTTCAAAAATATTTAAAAACAAGCTTTTCATTGAACAATATTTATAAGAAAAAAATATGCAATACCACCGACACCACAAGAATGTGAAATACAAACGGACAATATGAAAAGTCTTACCAAATAAACACGAAATAAAAGAGTACACTCAAAGTTATGCCTATTCGTTTAACATCTACATTTTACTGTAAACAGAAAAGATTAACACAGATTAACAAATATTTATTAATAAATAATTGACTGTTAAGAGTGAACTGTGTTTTGTTTTTCTACTTGACCAGATTTGATACTTTTTAAATTATATGTTTATGATCCATTTTGCGTATCCATCAATGTAGCTTTTTAGGCTATTTATTTTATTTATTTGTATCGTGGCCATTCCAGTGCAGTGTCTGTTGAATTTTTAACAAAATCAAACCGCAGGAGTGACAAAGTCATCCAACAGCAATGTGAAAGACTGACAAGACACGTAAGAACTGTCAAGGTCATCACAAAAAAAAATTTTTTTTTACTTTTTCTATAAATAAATGTACAAATATTACTGTTGTATTGCTCAAAAGTGAATATGAAATCGTTTTGTTTGTAGTATTTTTAACTCCCAAAATGATTTGTCTGCTAGACATGCATAAAGTGCCCTGGTGCATTGACTATCGGTCACCTACAGAGGGCGCCAATGTTTCAGGATAGACGTTTGGCATCGTTTTGAGTAAAATTGCTTCCAAAACTCTTGCCACAGACAGTTATGTTTCCAGTGAAAATAAACCATTCTCCATAGGAATGCTTGAGCAAAACCATCATCATCTATCATCCACAAGTAAAGCTGGGGCCCCATTTCTGTCTGTCTGTCTGTCTCTACAGCTGTGGTCAAACGCTGATGTGTAAAATGACACGATGTCTATCCCTAAAAAGACCCAGATTTTCCCTTTGGACCTGAGAATGATAATATCTGCAGGCCAGACATGAAGCCCAATGTAGGCTAACTCTGTGAAGATGTAGCTCAAGCCTATTGAAACTGGGTAAGCTTAAACAAAATATTGCTCTTTCATAGCTATTTAATATACATTTCATGTGGGTATGAAACCCACATGAGCACAGTATGCTGAGATCTCTTCTAAAAGTCTAGAGGAGACGTGTGAGATTTACAGGGTGTTTTTCTCAGGAGAAAAATCTGGGCAGCAGGAGCAAGAGTTTTGTTTTGACTAGCTGAACCAGCAATACCTTCCCTGGTCAACCAGTATCACCAGGATAAAACAAACAGCTGACCAGTTTGACCAGCTAGCTTTGCTGGCTGTCTAGGAGAAATAATTAAGAAATGACCTATAACTAGTAGTATACTTGCAAGTGTACTGTTTTTATAATCGCAGGGGCTACATTTTCCGTTTTTTAAAGTATGCTTAAAGTGTAAAGGTAGTAAACTTCAACTACATTTTTTGTTTGTACTGCAACTATACTAGTGAACTTATGTAGTGAACAGGTAATACTTTACTAGTTCAGTATAGTTCAATTGCACATTTTAGTTCATGAAAGTACACTTTAAACTACAACTTAGTTTTTAAACTGCAAGTAAGTTTTCTTTAAGTGAACTTACTGTAACATCATACTTTATATTATTTTGCACTTTAAGTACACTGCTATGTTTCTAGATATTACGTTATAATACTTTATAAATGTACTTAGACTTTTCTGTCAGTTAGTTTACTTAAGTATAATTTAAAGTATACTTTATTTCTGAGAAGTACATAAAAAGTACACAATTGTGTTTACTCAAAAGTCATTTCAACGTACTATTTTAACGATGTAACTTATAAAAATAATGGTTTTATTTTGATAAGTTAAAGTAAAAAAAAAGTAAAATAGTAAGTTGAAATGACTAGTAAATTGTACTTAAGGCAGCAAAAATCTTTGACGGTGTAGACTGAAAGTATACTTTATATGTTAGTTTAAAAGAAGTACACTTGAATAAACTTCTTTTTTGTAAGGTTTTTATACAAAAGTCCATTTGCCCTCAATAGTTCTGAATTTAAACGTTGAGCACATGAATCCTGTGTTTAAAGACAAGTCCCGCCTTTAACTAAACATCAAAAACATGTTTACAAGCTCTTCCGCTCTTTTCCTTCCATGTGAGAGTGCCACCAACCCTATGTGCACACGTAAACAAACACGTACCATCTCCGGTTTAAACTGCACACACACGCATTACCGCCATCCCTTCCCAGCATGCCGTTCTCCAGCAGCACACATAATGAGCAGAAGCCATTTCCTCCACCAGAACCTCGGGCTCTCGTTTGTCTTTTTTTCCTCTCCCTCGGCTTTCCTCCTCTCCCTGTTGTGTTTCTCCACACTCAGCATTTAGGTAGTTCTTCCCCCTGTTTCCAAAACAAGCACCGTTTGATCCCGGACGTCTGGATCCTCAGGGCATAGACACACACTCGCTCACAAACACAAGTTTTGAGTTCAAGTTTCATCACCAAACTTAATGGTGATTGTTTATTTTTGGCTGTACGGAATTGGTAAACCCATGATTTTAGGTTGCTTTATGTTCACGTCTAATTAAAAGAGAATTATGGGAATTTCAGGTCAGGGTTATATATTTAGGTTTGAGCGGTGGTGACATCATTAGGCTGGATTGAGGTCGATCATTCACACACACGCAAAGTGAAAGGCCAAAGCTGATCGCATATGAGATAATGGAGGAAAAGCAGAAAAGGAGACAAATGTGGATCTCCACCATTGCTGATCGACCCTTGTGCTGTAATCCAAGTCTCCTAATGAAAACCACATGCTCTCTGAAATGACTGGGGCTCAGAGAGAGAGAGAAAGAAAGAAAGAGCGAGAGACAGACAGTAAAAGGAGAGGAGAGAGAGAGGTAGTGTGAAAGATAAAGCAACAGGATGTAGACACAGCTTTAAAGGGCCTTTTAATGAATTCAGACTGGGTCTCTCTAGATACTGGCAGTACATGGGAGATTCAGAGCTTTGACACTGGGAGAAGGATTTCTTTATTTACAAAAAAGAAACTGGAATCTTGAAGTCTGCCAGATTTCCATTGGTTTTCTTTTTTTGTAGATTAGGCTATGTTTAATATGAATTTACCAGTAAAGTTGATTTCTAATTTGATTTAAATAGCAGAATTTTCCAGGCAAAAGGCTTGTTAAATAAAACAATTCTGTAAATTGAAATCAAAAGCCTAAATATTGTTTGTGAAAAACTAGGAAAGAATATTGAAAACTTATTTCAGAATAAACTGAAATAAGTTTGAGGCTCTAAAATGATTAACTGAAAAACAAAACAAAAGTAAAGTAAAAGAAAAGTAAAAGAAAACAAAAGTAAAAGAAAACAAAAGTAAAACAAAACAAAACAAAAGGAATGAAATGAAATACGAAACGAAACGAAATAACACGACAAAAATAAAAAGTAACAAAATTTAACTAAAATTACAATGAAATAAATAAAATGAACAAAAAAATAAAACATAATTAACAAAAATAAAACTGAATAAAGGAAACACTAAAATAACTCTGGCTAATTGGATAATTTAGATTTTTGACAGTTGCTTGTCATAATACTGCCAAGTTTCAACAGACATTAGACCATTAAACTGATAATATATGCATGGTTTTTTTGCAACAAGTACCGGCACATCCACGTACGTGATCCAAAATAAATGAAAACATGTGAAGGTTTATCTTTCTATTTAATGGTCTAAGAAAAATGAGAGCTGTGAGCTGTTTTCCTCAATCTTCAACACTTTTCATTGGTGTGATGGTTACAGAAGCTCTCCCTCTCTGTCTCTGCCTGAAATCCGAAAAAAATCTCTGCTCTGAGAATCTGAAACCTGAGCCATGAATAAACCATACTACTTCCTCCTCTCAGTCAGAGAGAGAGAGAGAGAGAGAGAGAGAGAGAGAAAAGAGGGCTAAGGGGGAGGGATGTGTGGAGGGAGAAATGGGGAGATGGGAAATTTTCCGTTAGATGCAGATCCTCTTGAATAAACAGAAAGATCAGGCAGAAATATGCTGATAAAAGAGGAAAAAGAGAGGAGTGTGGACAGCCGTTTGCTGACCGTGCATCTCTTCATCTATTCAGAACGGCTTTGCTTATAAGTGAGGATGAAAATGGGTCAGACAATTCTGCAGTACACTATTGCAAATTGAGCACAAATCTTTGATTGTCAACATCGCTGGAGATTTTGTGTATTAAAAGAGATTGTTCTGTATCTTGTCTTCAATACTTCAAATTGAAAGGCAGATAGGACTTTTAATATAGCTGATACTTGCGGGTTAGAGATTTGTTTAAAAAATACAGTATAGGTTTGGTGGGCAACTATTCCTCTAGCTCATTTAGTGGGGCATTGTGCGAGCAGTGAGAAGGTTGCGGGTTCGATTCCCAGGGAACACAAATCATGATGAAAAAAGTACTGAATACACTGGAACTCATTTTGGATAAAAGCGTCAGCCAAATGCATGTAAATGTAGAAACTGTGTTTGTGTTTAAGACATGAGTGAAGCTGTGGTGCCAATGCGCATCTTTAGCAGTCTTTAACTGTTTATTGAATAGATTAAGGGAGTGCAGTTTGGACGATCACAACAACACAACAATGAAATCGACAAAACTGGCAGGGATGTCATCTGAATCAATTGGACCCGGGACAAATTGTGAGTGAATGGGCCTGCGTACATTATATTCTGTTACCTGAATATGGAAAAAGGGTTTAAAACTGTACTCTTTTGTCACTGGGGCAGTACCCTATGGTTATTGTTTGTACTGGTTTCCAAAACAATATAATGTTGTTGGACTTATTGGACTTGGGTACCTTTAAATGTACAGTTTAAAGGGATAGTTCACCCCAAAATTAACATTTACTCACCCTCAGATTGTTCCAAACGTTTAAACATTTCTTTGTTCTGCTGAACACAAAGGAAGATATTTGGAAGAATGTGGGTAACCAAACAGATCTCATCCCCCATTGACTAGTAGGTGAAATAAATACTATGGGAGTCAATGGTGGATGGGGTCTGTTTGGTTACTGACATTCTTCCAAATATCTTCCTTTGTGTTCAGCAGAACCAAGACATTTACACAGATCTGGAACAACATGAGGGTGAGTAAACGATGACAGAATTTTCATTTTTGGGTGAACTATCCCTTTAATGTTTTGTACCCCTATTATTTAACTGGTACACAACAGGTCGGGTACAATCAGGGGCGCAAAAATGGGGTATGCAGTATATGCGGTGCATAGGGGCGCCGCACAAGTGGGGGCGCCATTGTGCCAAAATATTATTTAACATTTTTTTAAATAAAACGTTATAAAAAATATAACGAAAAAGTCATTATCTAAAACGTTTTAGTTTCACTTTTGTCTAGCATTTTAAACGAGTTCAATAAATATATAATTTATTTAATCAAGTTATTATGTCAACCAATCACTCTTTCACAGTCAAATGACCAAATGGATCGAGCAAAGAAACTTCCCAAAGCACAGAACAGAACATGAAAAGTAAATTGACAAGTAAAAAACAAGTTATTTAACGTTGCCTGAGAGGTAGTTCATATTATAATACAATATCAGGTCACCTCTAGGCCTACATCTTTGGCGCTTATAAAATAAATCTATGTTTGTGAAGGAGCTTTATAATTACATTCGGGAGAGTCTGAGACGGTTGTTAAAGCTGTTAAGTCTCCCACCATCACGCATTATCGGGTTCTTCATTAATCGTCGGACGCGTTTTCCCCATATGACGACGCGAGCTGTGAAGTTTGAACATCAGGTCCATGTCCTTCACATAACGCGAGAAGTTGCGTCTTCTGCAAACAGCGCGCAGCACAGAGCACCGAAGATATTGCGTGTGGACACTGAAACAGCGCAATGATTGACAGGATGACAGAGACAAGAGCGCAAAAGAACGTTTGTTAATAAAAAATAATTTGAGCATTCAATATAAGTGAGTTTGTCTTTGTTTTACTTTAATGATGTTTTCATAAAATGTGAATGTAATACAGTTCAATAGAAGGGAAGGAAGGAAGCGCGAACCGGCGAACATTAACAAACTTTAATTCAAAAATAAACAAACAATAATCCAAGAATAAAAGGCCGGCAGCCACCTCACGGTCGACTGCCGGCCACACAAACATAAACAAACTTAACAGTTTCCGGGCCCGGGTCCTCTCTCTCGATGGTCCGGTCGCTCGTCCTCTTATGCTCCCGAGCTCCCCCGTGAGGCATGCGGGGACCGGCGGTCGCACAGCTGACACTCGTTGCCACTTACGCCGCCGGCCCCGCCTTACTCGCCCCACGGCTCTCGCCCCGCCTTCCTCGCTACAGTGAACCACTAACTAAAAATGCTTAAAGCAAGGGGAAAATCCAAAGATTTTTTATTTATTTGCCTTATAATATCTGTTATCCATCTTATTTCGTTTTTTCAATAATATTTGAATTATAAATTCACAGTAAAGGTATGTTTAACATAGGCAAATTTTATTGTTGTGTTTTTATTAAATATTAATGAACCACAAACTAAGCATTCGTTTTAAAGTAGGCCTAAGTGGGAAAAGAACAAAAAAATACAACGCGAGTATATCATGTGATACGTCTTATTCGTCTTATTCTGATAATAATAAATAATGTTAATAATACTTTTTGTTGAAGGAAAGGGAATAATCTATATATAACTTTAAAGATCAAAATAAGTTTATTTCCTCATCAGCACATCTCTGGGCTACAACTCGATTGTTACTTATATTTGGGATATTTAAAGAAGTTTTATTATTTAAAACTTGACAAGTTTTTTTGTTAAAGGTTTTAAATGTCAAAATTCTAGACTACATAAGTGAAACTCACTTTTCAAAGAATACAATAAATAGCCTTATTTGAAGTCTTAGAGGCTGTGTCCACCGAGGCGTTTACGCCTGCGGCCGGCGTTTTTTCAATTGTTTCCTATGGAAACGCCGCGCTTTAAAAAAAAAAGCCATCAGCTGACGGTTTTTTTCCGCGCTCTGCGCTGGTGCGATGCGTTTTTTTCACGCTCAGCGCCGGCGTTCGACCGATCGCCCTGAGTTGAAAAATGCTCAACTTTGGGCAGAACGCTGCACCTGCAGCGGGCGTTTTCAGCCGAGCTCCTGCCGTTTTCAGCCGCGTAAATGCTCGGTGGACACAGCCCCTTATTTGGTTATTATAAGCAAAAGATCAATTTAAAAACTGTTTAGCCTGTTATCCGATTAATCAAAAAACAATCGTCCAATTATACGGTTATTAGAATAATCGTTAGTTTCTGCCCTAATTTATTGTGTATGTCAAGCTTTGTGTACTTTTACTACTTTTTGCTCCTTTGTTTCATTATTTTTCAGATTGTTATTTATCTTTTCAGAATTGTGTATCTGTTACATTGTGAAGCAGTTGGAAAAGTGTTTCTGTAAAAGGAAACCTTTATGCTTCTGTTATAGATAGGGTTGGGAATCGTTTCAATTTTATCGATTCCGATTCCAATTCCGATTCTGCTTATCGATTTCGATTCTTATCGATTCCCAGTTTCGATTCCACAGTTGAAGTAAAACATTTAGATATCAACCTGTATGGTCATTTAGCCTGCTTTTTGACTTGTTTGCAAAATATATTTAAATATTTATGAGCACCGTTTTGTGTATATTTACAAAAAGAAACACACCTTTTCTGCTTTATTACAATTTGTAATATCATAGTTGAACTACATAATGGTTAAACTGCAGTTACTATAATGCAACTATGGTTAATTTGTGATTCCTGTGCTTTGATGCAAATTCTATAGCTAAACTATGCTTACTATAGTAAAAAATATTGATAATTCTCATAAGGGCTTTTATTGAGATATCAGCAGATCATGCAACGCATGTACTTTTCTGAAAATATGCACACAGGAATTGATAAGAGGAATTCAAATTTTAATCTCAAGTATCCGATTCCTATTCCTTTCGATTCCGATCCGATTCCTAGCCTTTCGATTCCGATTCCAAATTGGAATTGATTTTCGATTCCCAACCCTAGTTATAGATGCAAATCTGATTGTCACCTTCACATGATGTAAAATAGAATGACTCCAAAGGTAATATACAACTTGTCTGCAGATTTTTTATTTGTTGTGTGTTTTCTATATTGGGGTGGCCGATGGGGGGCGCCAATACTGATCTCGCATACCCCTCAGAAAATGTGCAGTTGCGCCCCTGGGTACAATAATATACCCAAAAAAGGTACAATATTTTATGTGTACCACCCAAGTGACAGAAAAGGTAACGTTTTGTTGCCTTTCCCATGCTTTCATACATAATGGTAGAGACTAACAGGAAAGTGTGAGATGGAGAGTAGGGAGCGGAATCGGCAAAGGACCTCGAATCGAGATTCGAACACAGGTTGCCAGAGATGCAGTTGCACTCCATGTCAGGGCGCTAACCATACATCAATTCTAGTTCTCTCCAACTTGCAAACCGGTGAACAATGAGTATACTGGTACCTCCTATATATATAAATAATAGTTTATTTTAGCCCTAAATCATATTAACTGTATGAATGAGTAGCGTGTTATCACCTCAGATGGGTCAGGCTCATATCACAGTGTGAGTACGGTAGATTTAGCCTGTAATAATATTTTATGCACACACATGATCTCAGCACTCCTGTGAAGCGCTGAGCTCAGCATCCAGCGGTTAGAAGCAGCGACACGCGCCAAGCGTCCTTCCAGTAATAACCCACACATGGCAGACGCACAGACACGTATGCTGTGAATCACTGACCTCTGAGAATGCTACACGCACGGCACAGACACCGTTTCAGACACGTATGAGAAATACAGTTATTCTGAAACTTGTTTGGACACTTCATCACCTAGAAAACGCATCGTTTTATCGTCGTTCAATCGACTTTTCACCATTTAAAGTCTAGCAAACTTATTTTTGTAGGCCTAAGTGTGTCATATTTGAATTAAATGCCACCGGTTTGTAATGTTTTGTTATCTAATTCAATGACATTTATGCGTGTGTGGCTAAAGCTGATAAACACGTACCCAAAAAAAGGCCAAGGAAAATTTTTTGAAATTCTGAACTCTACTGAAGTCCACTTTATTGTTTCTT
This sequence comes from Triplophysa rosa, assembly GCF_024868665.1. Lineage (NCBI taxonomy): Eukaryota > Metazoa > Chordata > Actinopteri > Cypriniformes > Nemacheilidae > Triplophysa > Triplophysa rosa. Next base: position 32,688,123 of record NC_079891.1, on the reverse strand, counting down.
TTCTACGTGTTTATCAGCTTTGCTATAAGCTACACATAGTTTCAGAATAGTTTATGTTTGCATTATTCTAGTTTCGTACCTTTTTTCATACATTTTATGTGCGAGTGAACATTGTGAACGATGCTACAGTATAAATACATTTGAATTGAAAATGTCTCTTGAGGGTTACGTATATACATTTAAACCAGTGTTGCCAGCTATTTGGGTTCGAAAGCAATATGTTGTCTTTATAATGTAACACTTGCTATTGATGTAAACAAGTTTCAATGATTTTTTACACACAAACATTACAGATGGATATAAAGATTGAAAACCCCTGACTGAAAGTATGATAAATAATATGTTATATGACTATCATACTGTACAGTGCTACAATATTTTAAAAAAGTTTTCTTTTGTTAAAAAGGAATCTAGAGAAATATAGGTACAAGTTACTGTACGCCAGCGTTTCATTTTTGCAGCATGACGCCCACTTAAAGCCTTTTTCCAATGGAAACCTGCTTATACCGGCAATGACTTCCACAGCTTTATTAAATTCTCATAACTTATATGACAATAAAACATCGCTTCCACTCTGTTTGGACAAAAAACAAACAAACAAAACACATTTTTCAACTCCTTTCGAGCGTAACTCGACCCTTGGCTCTTTTGTGCTTTGCATTGCAGAAAATGTTTGTCTTTTTTGCCTTAACTCATAAATTTCTTTCTCGTTTTTTTTTTCTTTCACATGGGCTTAAATCACTACCAGATGTGCGTGCAATCTGTTCCTGTTGCCATAACGACCGCAGGCTTGTTCTGCAAAGCCTTGTAGTTGTGTGTCAACTGGCTGACGTTCAGTGGCTGCGCACAGGACGGTCCTGTTGTTTAGGAGGACCTGCCACCTGAGTAACATCCAAGCCTTTGAGAGATATGTTTAGACTGGCGTACAATTTGTTATATAATCTCCTCCAAAATGTATTTTCTCTTCCCTCGCAGATGACTGCCATAAGCCATATCTTAAGATTTATTATGAGAAGGCCTTATGTTTGCTTCTGAAGTCCTTGCTTTGTGAATGCAGTCATACCTTTAGAAATAAACCTTCTTGAAGGAACACGGTTGAATGAGTTGGAGAGCGCTGGAGTGCTGTGAGATGTCGGTAACCTCGACTGGATTCGATATCTGCAGAAAAGATGTCAGTGGAATGTTTTAAGAACAGTGTGGAAAATGTAAGAATCTTTTATAGTGACATTGAAACCTTTCAAAAACATGTCAATGTGCCCAGAAATTTGAGAACAGTTTTGTTCACATACAAACAAAGAGACGGATAAAAAATGAAAAGGCCTTTGGTCATCTTAACATTTTTGGTGCTTTGCTGTAACTGCATAGAAAAAGTAAAGCATTCAGACAAAACTAAGAACTCATTTACAAGTCAACACCCTTAGCTGAAGTCTTAATCTCAAGTTTGTGCTCAATAAAGTTGTACCTAAATGGGAGGTACTGCTTAGTTCAGTGGTTCTCAAAACCTTTTTGTTGTAAGGCCCCCCTTTGTGTGGGGTGCATTGCTTTGTGGCCCCCCAAATAAAGATTTATAATCTTAAACTTAGAATTTTTATTAAACCAAAAATATATTCAGTATTACAATGCTGGATATATATATATATATATATATATATATATATGAATTAGGGCTGTCAAACGATTAATCACGATTAATTGCATCCAAAATAAAAGTTTGTGTTTACATAATATTTGTCTGTGTACTGTTCATAATAATTTTGTATTTATAAGCACATTCAAATACATGCATATAGAAAAAGAAAAATATAAAAATGAACAAACATTTATAATTAATTTAAATTATTGGTAAATATAAATAAATACATAATTTGATTAAAAAAATCCTAAATATTTATACATGTATGTGTATGTGTTTATAAATACAAAATTAATATCCACACTACACAGAAATATATTATATAAACACAAACTTTTATTCTGGATGCGATTAATCGCGATTAATCGTTTGACAGCCCTAATATGAATATATACAGTATTTATAGATATATATATGTGTGTGCGTAACTTATATATATTCAATATGATCTGGAGCCAGCAGCAGATTAATGTAACCTATCAGAGCCTTTATATTCCACGGAAGGTTTTGTTTGTAAAACACATGCAGACTCACAGTTATTGCCACGTGAGGCTCAATGTCAGACGTTGCACGACTGCATTGAAAACATACATGTGTGCGTGGATACTTAAACGTGCGAGTATAGCGCCCGGCTTCTCTGGTTTCAATTAGCGATCACATGATCTTCATTGCCTGCTGCCCATGAAACCTTGGCAGCTTTCTTCAAGTCCTCATCTCTCCCTGAAAAGAGGAAAAAAAGAGAGCGAGAGCAAATACGTCGTGCATGATGCTTTAACTGCAGGGCCCCTCGCACAGACTTCCAACTGTTTCTGTGTGAAAGAGGCTGTTGTGCCAGTAGAGGAGCTCCCGTGGGCCCTTCAGACTTTCATGAGCATATGACAGCCGCTGAAACAGCAGTTTGCGCTATGAAAACCTCCCCGGGATCCCCTGCAACGCCAGCCAGGAGTCAGAGGAAACTGTAAAGTATTTACCGTAGATGGATATAGGCGAAAGAGAGAGAATAGGTTTTGAGGCTACACTATTTTTCATGTGATCTTTTCGTAAAAAGTGCAATGCATAACTTTCGATTCTCTACCATCATCACGGTTTGAAGCACAAAGTTGACAGTCGTGGTGGTTGCCATGGTGAGATCACATGACCGTCTGAGCACTAAAGAACATTGAAAGAAGACGTCAATGAATTGTACGTTTACAAGTTACAGTTTTTTTTTTTAATTTCAAATACGGTAACAACCAAACATTAACATAAAATGACAAATCAGACCAAAAAAACACACGATTGTTATTGATAATGCTCCATGTTTTAAGGCTAGGCTTCACTTCCAAGCTCACGCCAAAGGCAGAGAAGAAACGGTTTATGTTATTCATACTCCTGTAAAAATCATATACTGCAGTTGGTAATGTTCTGGACTGCGTGCAAAAACATGAAAAGTCGTTTTTTGTCGAACATCCCGCGTGGAATAAAAAGGAACATGGGGTTACATGCATAGATAACGGTCATCTCTCATTGACCCCTGCATCATACAGTTTATCGTTTCTGAAACAAGAAGAACAATAACGTCCACAGAGAAATGTGAAAAACCTCAAAAGGTAAACAGTAAGATATTTAAACATACAAACAGAATGTACCTGATGTTGGCGCATAAAATAAGCAAAATAAATGTCATCAAATTTGAAAACCAGTTCATTTGACACACAAAAAAGCAAGATATACGTCGTATAAGCACAGCTTACAAATGTAGGTAACAATATTATTACAAAATATCTTAGCATGTAGAAAAATATAACGTACCATATGAGGGAATAGCAGTTACTGTACACCACAATCAAAAATCCGGTCTTCGTGAACTTGTTTACAATCTAAAAAGACCTACAGGTCCATGTTGAATGTTTAATTCTAGATGTTTCATAAAAACGTTACCATCTAGTTTTCTTTTCCTTCATCTTTCGTTTTGGAATCAGCTTAAAAAAGATTTGCAAGTGCTGTGGGGTGTTAGGGACAATAAACAAAGAAACAGATAAAAAATGAAAAGGCCTTTGGTCAACTTAACATTTTTGGTGCTTTGCTGTAACTGAATAGAAAAAGTAAAGCATTCAGACAAAACTAAGAATTCATTTACAAGTCAACACCCTTAGATGAAGTCTTAATCTCAAGTTTGTGCTTAATAAAGTTGTACCTAAATGGGAGGTACTGCTTAGTTCAGTGGTTCTCAAACTTTTTTGTTGTAAGGCCCCCCTTGTGTTAAGTGCATCGCTTTGCGGCCCCCATATAAAGACGTATAATCTTAAACTTAGAATTTTAATTAAACAAAAAACATTCAGTTATACAATGCTGGAACATCAATTCTTTTGGCTGGTGGTTTTATTTGTCTAATGTTTGATTGCATAAAATTTGATATATTGCTTTATTTCATAAAATGCCACAAAATCTATGGCCCTACTGGATCTATCTTGGGGCCCCGGGTTTGAGAACCACTGACTTCGTTGCTTAATACTGGCATCTTGTTTCTATCCTAAAACCGATGACAACACAGCATTGCTGTCCATAACTCGGTAGTAAACAAATTTGAAAGCCAAACTAACACTTCTATAACACATGTCCTATCATAATGCTAATATACAACAATACTGCAAAATATAATAAAGAGTATTATATGACATGACAATTACAATCTCTTAACAGATATTTCAACTCAAGCAATGCTGTTAAAAAAATGATATATGGCTGGTTGGTATTTTCACAAAAGGTATTTTTATGCATTAAGTTGTTCAAAGAATGATTTGGTAAAGTTTTGCAGGATGCTACAAAGTAATTTGTATGGATAAAAAGCATTATTGGTGATTTAAGAGTTGGAGTTCTTTATCCAAATATGACCAAGAAATTCAAAGCTGATGTGCGAAAGTATTTGCAATGTCAGATGAAAAATTATGTTGCTAACGGCAGGTGAATTTTACAAGCCATGGTTTTGGATCACAATGCACATAACTGATCGTTTTGGCCAGGGCCGTTGAGAGAGAGAGTCGCGTCAACGGAAGTTCAAAATTCTCGAGCGTCACATGATTCATGGAGCCTTCAGATAGTTCCATGAAGTTGTTTATGTCTTTTAATTCTTTTTATTCGCGCCTTTAAATGTGTTAAAAGTTCATCCCAATCGGTCTGTTTTTCTGTGAAAAAAAAGAGTTCCATTTAAGTGAACGAAGTTGACGTGACTCTCTCTCTATGGCTCTGGTTTTGGCAAAAGACAGACACAACAGAACAGTTGTTAACTACTAAGAGCTAAAATGAGACGAGCAAATCTTCAGCTTGACCAAACTAACAAAGGTAGTTTTGCTGGTCTAAGCTGCTGGCCAACCAGTATCCTATTCAGAGTTGAATTTGGCAAAAATATCTAACCTGACAAGATGAAATCTAAACTACTGAACACTAAGAACAGACACACACGTGTAATACATGAACCTTCATGTGGTTCCATTGTGAATGGATGGGGGAATGCTGGTCTTTGGCTAAACTGCATATTTTTATATACAACGTATGAAAGCAGACCATTATCTTAGAATCAAAACAGTGAATTCTCCTGATTTGATATCACTCGTATTGTATAGAACATACACATAAGCCTGAGAGAAAATAAGAGTAAAACATATTTTTGCATCAATCCTGTACCGCTTCAGTATCATGGGTTTGTTCTTTATACCAAATCAACCTTCAAAAACATGAAGTCTTGTTCAAATTTTTTCTTCATGGTGTAGATAAAACCGAAAGTGTAGGGAATAAGCTTATTACACAAAATCTTCCTTTATTTACCTGTACGGTCATTGCAGTTAAGTGTTGTTTCCGATTTCAGGACTTAATGAGAACCAAAATCCTTCAAAATAATAAATCCTATAAGCAGCTCGTTCATCGTCCATCGTCCAATTCCTAAAGATAGGAAATCCTGCACAAGGTGTCACAAGTTCTCAAAAAATGGATGAAACAAGTCTGATAAAAAGAATCGGATGTCTAGTATTAAGGCGTCGTATGCATGCTGATGCGAAGTCTATTCCAGAACAAAGATCTAATTGAAAGGCAGCATCACGCTTTCTTCACACAAGATCAATCCCAGAATGCACTGAGATGAGCTCGGAAAACAAAAACAAATCCAAGATGGCATAGAAGTAAGAGAAATGTGTGAGGATCAGTTTTAAAGCAGAGCTCCTCTCTATTTGACCGTCTGAGGTGGCATAATGGCCGTCTTAGGAGTGGTTTTGCTTTCCGTTTCCAGTGTTCCCTCCTTTCCTTTTTTCCTCGGTGGTTTCTTGATGGGCGTTTTCTTTGGTGTGACATCGCCTTCCACTTCTACCTTGGTCCCGTTTACCCCCTGTTTCTCTGGACTTTTAGGCTCAGGGGTCGAGTCTGAAATAGGGGCCACCATCTTCTGCAGGTTACTGGAGGTAGGCAGGAGGGGTTTGTTGCTCCCCGTTACAGAACGCTTGGTCTTTTGAGGTGGGGTCGGTTTCTCTTTGTTGACTTGAGGGGTCGAGACGCCATTGGATTTGACCCCCACCGTGAGACCCTCATTTCGATTTAGGCTCTGGGTCTTCTCTTTCAGCTGAGCGGCCAGTAGGGTGGCAGCCTCGGAGTTCATGTGCGGATGCATGAGTTTTGGACTCTTGGGCGGATCTTTGCTGGTGTCGTTGGCTTTCTTGTCCGAGTGGAAGTTGCCGATCTTCTTCCAGGCATTTTGGAATGTTCCATTGAGGTGCTCTATGGTTTCAGAGGCTTTGCTTTTGCTTGGGGATTCGTTTCCATTGGCCTTCTTGCTGTCTTGATGCTTCTCAGCGTTCTTGCTCGACTTCTCTTTTGACCTCTGTTTCTCATCAACCTTTCCAGAGCTCTTCTTCTCGTTTTGCGCTGTCGGAGTCTGGCCTTGCTCTGATTGGTTGCTTCCAGCTGTTCCGTGGATCCAAGATATCTTCGGTTTGGTTGAAGGGTCAGGAGGACGAGGTTTTGTCTTCTCTGGAGATGGTGCTTTGCCGTTACCTTTGACCTCCGGTGCCAAACTTTCCTCCTCCTCTTTGGAGTGTTTTGAAAGACGGGCTATATGAGCGTAAACGGCGCCCATGGTGGACTCGGAACCGCTGGTGGACCCCTCGCTGTCAGAGAACTTCAGGAGTGGCTGCTCGGAACCGTCATTAACAGACGGCTTTGTGGTGTCTTTGAGGGACGTGTACTCTCCTGCATCATCTTCATGGGGTGTTGATGAGTTTTCTTGAGCAGCACTTCCTTTCTCACAACTGTCATTCATAGATTCTAAGCAAGAGAGAAAACAAAAGATGTTAGAGAAAGTGTGTGCTACATATTGATAATAATAGTGACTTTAATAACTGCGATTATTGATATTGTGTTAATATTACCTATATGATATCATAAAAATAATTCAGTGGCAGTATCTGGTAAACACCCCAACATAATAGGTGGCGGTTTTGCACCCACAATGGTTAAAACACTCTCTCTGCTTTCCTACACTTACTTTGAGTGTGATTCATTCTCCACAAAAAGTAAATACATTTAAACAAAATTAAAGATGAATTTGACTTATTTTTGTTATTTTTTAATAGAGTAGATATCACAATAATATTGTTATCATGAACTCTTTTGGGCTATAATAATCAATATCGTGACAGCCCTAGATCAGAAATTAATTGTTAAAAACATCTCATTATAAAATAAAATATATATTTATTTTATTTTTATATTCATTTATCTTTTGTAAATATACTTATTATTTATTTAACACAAATTATTTATTTAATACAATTTCACTTAAAGGGATAGTTCACCCAAAAATGAAAATTCTTTCATGTTTTATTCACCCTGTCATTTTCATTTCAAACCTTCTGTAGAACACAAAAGGAGGTATTTTGAAGAAAGTTAGTAACCGAACAGCGCTGGCACCCATTCACTTCTATTGTATGGACACAAAACCACTGCAAGTGGATGGGTGCCATCACTGTTCGATTTAATAACATTCTTCAAAATATCTTCTTTTGTGTTCTGCGGAAGAAAGAAAGTCATACGGGTTTGAAATGACAAGAAGATCACTTTAAGATAACTGATCGCTGAATTGTCATATCATGTTTCAGCGTAAATGGCATTGTAGCACTGAAATGTTTATTGTTGCAAAATGCAATTAATAATTTATGTATCATTTTTATTTTCAGTAAGTTATACTGAACATGGTTTAAATTTTGATCATACTGATGTATTGTTAAAAATAGCTAAAAATGTATGTATCAAAAATGAATAACAGCATTAACAAAATGATCGCTGCTGTCCTTCTGAAACCTCATATCTCCATTTCGTGATTTCTATTTTTTGTCATAAATCATTATTATTAGTCACTTTTTATGTCTGTCACCGGGTTTTGCAAATATCTAACAAATAAAAGCGATTAAAAAGTGCTAGTCAACTTTGACATCACAGTACAGCGTTTTTTCCATTTCCTAAAAAACTGCGAATTTGGACATACAAGGTTTCGGAAGGACAGTGAGTGATGTTATGATCTGAAGAAAAGCTTTAAATATATATATATATATATATATATATATCTCATCAATGCATATGCATTAACCTTTAAAGCACACATTCGCGTTTTCTTGCTCACACTTACAAAATCAATTTTGGCAGCAAACCCGAAACAATTCCTTTCCAATACCACAATTTATGCAAGAAGAGGCCTGAGTCGCATCCTGAAAGACTATCATCTGCTGACTTTGTGTTTTTTAGCATTTGCTGTTTGTATTATCTCTCTACACATGACATACACCCCCCCAAAGGACGTTTACCACAGAACTGGGTCAGATTAGGAGACTTCTTAATTAAATCTCTATTTGGACAAACAGATCTCCCGCACCTCCCACTGTCTCACCTTCGGGTGGGAGGGAGTAATGATGGTCGTCTTCGCTCGTCTCGCAGGAAGAGAAGGACTCCTGGGACGACCACGAAGGAGAAGGTTGGTCCACCACGGAGGGCGGCTCGATAATACTGTTGAAGGTGTTTTCTGGATCATGGTGGGTGACTAAGAGTTTGGACAAGAGGAAAACAAACAGAAAGGTTAGCTCAGCAGACAAAAGCTCTTTGACAGCATGTGTGTGGAGATTTTAGGCTCTCCGGCGTGCACTGGTGACAGACAAGGCCATGAAGTGTACAGAATGAGCGCAGAGAATCGGTTTGAAAGCCAGCGTTGATGGCAGATTCTGCACTTTAAAGCACACCAGTGACATTCTCAAAAGAGGAAAGAATTTAGTGTGGAGAATCAGGTTGATTATTCACTTAATATAAGATATGGATATCATTTATACTTTTTATTGGATCTTAAAGTTGCACCATAAACATAATAATCATGTTCTTAAGTTTATTTATATCATGTCATTTCCTTTTGTTGTTGTGTTGCTTTGAATGCCATAAAACATAAAAAAGAGCATTTCCGTCTGGACAGTTTAAATGTGATGATGCCTTCATGCTGACCTAGAAAAGATGGTTGGCTAGAGATTCCTGTGGTCTCCTTTCCGCCACGAGGCATTGAAGTATTCGCCAACCACACAAGCTAGCCTGTCCTGATATGGTCTTTTTAATATTTATTATTTAGCCGTGCAACCTTTGAAACAACCTTCGTCATACTTCAAAGTCAACATGAATCAAAAGTAACCACATTCTGTATACGAGATATTGCGCAACATTCATCCATTGTGCATCAGTCCAAAAAAATAAAAAGGTTTTCTTAATCTTGGTTTAAAACTACAGAAACAAATGTTACTTTGGCCTAGCGGCTGAGACGTACAGAGTGAAAGATTCTTCAGACACTTGAGGAACCACGGGCTGTTTACTTTGGTTTCTACACTCTCAAAGTGAAAAACACTCCAAAACTCAACTGTTTAGTTTAACTATACTTGATTTGAGCAAACGTAGATGCTTCTTGCTTTTCTTTGCTATTTGCAAAGGGCTCATCTTACTCATTTCTCAGAGCTCATCTCTCCAAGCACGGTAAAACTCTAACATTTGCAAAACTAAACATTTCTGCAGCACATAGCGCTGTAAACCACAGAGAAATAAAATGCATTTTTGGAGAATCGCCTATAACGTAACAATTTACATTCCACTCTTTATTCGTTTTCCGAACAGCTGGCGAAAACTTCATGTCAAAGGAAAATCTTATCTCTGTGTCTGCTGCTGATCATAGGGATTCACGAGGTCATTGTGGGTAAAATGCACAACATGCGTGTCGGGGATTCATACAAACAGATGCAATGGTGTAATAAGGGTTACTGACATCAGACAACTGCTGTCTTCGACGGACACAGAGAGACTTGGTCTGGCAGCCCACCCCATCGCTTTACAGACCTTGAACAAAAGTGCATTAGTGGCTCATCCACAGCTGCGAAAAAAGCTCTGTTGTTACTGTAGGCAGCAGGTGGCCTGTTTCTCTGACGCCTATAGAAACATGTTTATAAATGGACAAAAAAACTACATCAAGCCCTAGAACAAGTCACATGGCCTCAAAAAAGTGAAAGAAATGTAAAAAAAATCACACCAGTTTTAGGACCATCTGCATTTTAAAGTATTTATGCATGGACTGTATTAATTTAAGCATTCATCCACAAAATTCTTGTTGTGTAAAGTGTAAAACAATGACCACAAAAAAAATCTCATTACTGTTATCTTTATGACAATAATGTATATTGAATATCGCTGCTGTCCTTCTGAAACCTCGTATCTCCGTGTTTTGTAGTGATGTAACAATATTATCGATATTGTGTTATTGCAATAGCAAAATTGTCTCAATATTATCGTGGTCACATGACTGTATGAGACGATAGGTCTTCCGGGCCTAACATAGAGAATGTAAAAAAAATAGTAGATGTTACCTTTGGCAAGGTCAATCTGGTGCAATTACTTTATTTTATAAAAGGGATTTTTAGGCAATTTGACCCATCTCATACTATATCTTTTCTTTATCCTCGAATCATAGCTGTTGCTTAGAGGTATGAGTTAAAATCATCATTTGGCATTTTAAATAAAGCAATAAATACCATACAGTGGACTTTATACAGAGGTATTACCGTACAGCGAGATTTTGATATTGTTACATCCCTAATGCTTTGTGATTTTTACTGTTTGCCATAAATCATTATTTATGTCTCAGTCACCCTTTATGCTTGTCACTGGGTTTTGCAAATATCTAACCAATAAAAAGTATTAAAAAGTGCTGGTCAACTTTGACAACACAGTACGTCATAATTTAAAAACTACAGTGAAAAACAATTCGGACATACAAGGTTTAAGAAGGACAGCGACGATATGCTGCTTTGCAACAACGCAAAATGTTGTGCTATAGAAATTAATTTCAGTTGAATTGAATTAAAAATGGTTACAATATAACTTTAATAAAATTAACTTTATTTAACTTTAATAAAACTAACTTTAATACAATTAAAAGCATTACATCAAATACTACCATAACGTAAAAAAGATACATTTTAATCACTAAAATGTTAATCTGTACCCGAAAACGTTTGTTTGCATTGTTTTGCATTGGTTGCATTGAATGCAAAATGTCACATAAAATCATTTCTTATCACTTTCATTTGGTTTAAATGGTCTCATTTAGAAACAATGCGTATGCAGAAAACGGGGCTGGAAACGTGTGTACACCACTTCACAAGCAAAGGTTGTGATTAATTAATAGCAAACTTGACGGGAGAATGTGCGCACCTTGTCTGGAGACAAGGGGAATTGGCGACACAAATGGCGAGTTAGTGAACTCAAGTTAGATTGCAGAAAATAAATGTGATAAGAACGATTATTAATGCCTCACACACATTTCATTTCACTTCATATCCGGTAAAGATCCACATTATCATGAAGATTAAAGTTATTTACGCTTGTATAGAGTGATAATTGTTTCATGCACCTTCTTGTAAAATCCAACTCAAATCTTAAATCAAATTAATCTAAATATTTAAGCAGCGCTGTCTCGCCATCGCACTATGAGCGCATGAGGAGGAGATGGCCCGACTGCATGGAATACAGGACAGCATCAAATACCATCAGATAACTGCAGAACACAGTGTAAATAAATAACACTGTGCATATATCATCAAATGACCGCGGTAAAGTTAGTTTGACGTTTGACATTCATTGGACATTCGGTTTCATACCAATTAAACTCTTTGCGCCTGTTATGTTTTGAGCCCAAATGAACTCAGATAGACATAAATATACTGTATATCAGAAGTGCTTTTTCGGCATTAAAAGCACAATCACGTTTACATTACTTAACACATTTCAATGGTTTACGATATACGTAGAGTACAAATTTATCTTGTCCCTAGGTTCTTAATATCTCTATAGGTATACTTATGACAAAGATGAATTATGTATTATATATTAATTATAAGGAATTGTGAAATATACATTAACTGAGCCTCTTATTCTGTAAATCCACTAGATGGCAGTTGAGATGTTCAGTTAGGGATGCTGTATATGCAGGACAAGCAACAGAATAAAATAACCACACGTGGACGTATTAGTCGAGAATAAAACACATCATGTTGAGATTGATTCAAATAAAAGTGAACGAGCTTTTATGTGCATTTCATCTACCTTAAATTACATCACATCAGCAATGTGTACACAATTGTTAAGCCTAAATGAACGCTTGACAAGCTTGGGTTTTAACAGTCCCGTATGACAATTCATATTTTTTCAAGTCTTACCATCTTTAACTGTAGCCATAACGTTTCTGTACTCCACGTATAAATAATCAAGTATTGGAATTAGTTGAGAAATTAACCCGTTATTGTGTTTATATGCAGAAAACCGCAGCTCCACCATTCACTTGTATGTGTTTATAGTTGGCTTTGCCCTGACCAATATGTGGCGGCGCTGACGTACAGTGGCCATTTTAAAGCAAAATGCCTGGTAAAGTGATGCTTTTTCCCTACACATCTTTATTTAAACTATGTACAGAAACACAATGTGAAACTCTCAGGAGAAGAAGGGGGTAAACATTTTTCGCCCTTTTCCTATTCTAAATCCATCATTACCAACTGCAACGTGGTTAAAAACAGCTCTGAAATACCCAGAGGTATATTTGGTCACTTCCCGTCTAAAGAACCCCCACAGCCCACTGCTCTCCTAATAGGGTAGAGTTACAAAAAAGTGGGGAAGAAAAGAAAGGGAAAAAATAGCAGACCTCACTTTCGCCTGTGGTCAGCCAATGAGGACAGCAGAACCGCCGGCTCGCAAAAGGAAGAGAAGGAAGCACGAGTGATATTTTCATCCAGCTCCTCCCATAAAGTGAGAAGTATGAGGGGGTGGGGAAGACCAGAAAAGAATCTGGTACATCTACATCTGCATTTGCTTTTTATTCTCCCTCTCAAATTCTGTCACAACCTGGTTCTCAAATATCTTTAGAATAAAGTGCCACCTCATTATTGCATTGCACCATGTGATTGGTCTCTCCTGGGTTTCACGGCCTGAAGGTTTATTGAAACAAGCTGCAGGCCATGGTTGACCCTAACCAACAGTGTCATTATTGTTTAAAGAGGACTTTGTTACCCAAGCCCGACGGCAATGACTTTTTAACTTCTGTAATGTGTTAAATTAGGCGAGGAAGCACATGTCTTTAAGAGGGCAGCACGGCTTGGAGCTTTCTCTCATTGGCTCGTTGTTCTCTCTCATCCGTGACCCACTGTCCACACACTGGAGCATTGTTTTATATATTGTGTTAAATAGTTGTGACGTCCATATTCTTTTTAACAAACCAGCTGTTTTTTACACTCTAATGTTACCCGGTTGTCTTTAAGAAAAGCATATAAAACTAAATAAACCAAATTTGGGAAATGTGCATTATTGTATCACATCTTAAACAACATAACGTCGAGTAAATGATGATAGAAGTTTTATTTTTAGATCAATTTCCTTTAAAGCGGCAATCCATAACTTTCACTTCTCTATTGTCATCCATACTTGAAACATTGTAGGTTACTTTATTTCCTTTAATTCAAATGATGGCAAACTGATATTACCATGAAATCGTAACCGACAGCTCAACCTAACTTGCTCATCTTATTTATGTACCTTTAATTCTCTTTTAATATGAATATTGTGAACAAATCCCTAATTAAAAAGTATAATATATTTGCATGGGAATATAAATTAGGTCTTTAAAGTAAACTTCTGCAAGCTGTTTGCAATCCAGTTCCTCAACTACAAAACGGTTCCATGATGACAAAAAAATTAGTCATCTCTCATTGAGGATTAGTTATCTGTTTCCATGCAATTTTATTTCAATTATATTACGCTTTACCCAATGCACATTGATTTATAGATGCTTTAATAATGCTTTAATAAAAAAAGGAAATGAGGAAATTCAAGGAAAAGATAAAGACTCAAACACTTGCAAACAGCCAAAAAAATAAAGTCCCTGTGGATTCTATTCAAACCATCAACATCCCATTAGGCACTTTGGCCACTTGACTTTAATCTATAATTTAAAAGTAAAGAGAGTCATTTTGGTTCTAAATGGAGGGCAATGAAGTCAGTCTCAAGATCTGTTTTAAGTCTTTTAGGGGCGGTTTCCCAGACAGGGATTATTTTAAACCAGGACTAGGGTTTAGTTAAATTAGGATATATAAGTCGTTTTCAAAAACATACTTTACAAAAAAACTAGGGCAGTCAAACGATTAATCGCGATTAATAGCATCCAGAATAAAAGTTTGTGTTTACATAATATATGTCTATGTACTGTGCATATTAATTTTGTATTTATAAATACAAACACATACACATGAATACATATTTAGGAAATATTATTTATAGATTTTTTTAGATTTAGATTTAGATTCAATTTATTGTCATTGCACATGTACAAGGCAACGAAATGTGACCTCTGCATTTAACCCATCCAGAGAGTAGTGAACACACGTACCCCCGGAGCAGTGACTAATAATTCAATTGACTAATAATTCAAATTATATATAAATGTTTATTAATTTTTAGATTTTTTCCTTAAATATATGCATGTATGTGTATGTGTTAATAACTACAAAATAATTTTGCACAGTACACAGATATATATTATGTAAACACAAACTTTCATTCTGGATGCGATTAATCGCGATTAATCGTTTGACAGCCCTAAAAAAAACATTACTGGTGTGCATCTTCAGACAAAACAGTGGCACAGATATATTTTTAGATATGCCAGTGGCAAGTTGTTTTCGACCAAGACACTTACATTTAAGTTAGTCTGGGACTAGGCTTAAGCCCTGTCCAGGGGCCGGTTGCATAAACTACTAGACTAGTCTTACAAGTTAGTGATCTCATTTCTTTCTTCAAGACTGGTCATAACTTCATAAAATCAGTTACATAAAAAGGTAGATTGGTCTAATTGAAATCTGAAAAGTAAGACAGATTGGTCCTAAATAATTGCTAGTCAGTGAGACTTAGCGGCTAAATTTATGCAACTGGCCCCAGGAAATTGTCCCTAAAAGACAAATCTTGAGACTGACTTCATTGCACTCCATTAGATGAACATCTTTTTATAATCACATTAAAATAGGACATTAAAATGGCACTCTTAAAAATAAAGGTGCTTCACGATGCCATAGAAGAACCTTTTTTTTCTAAATGGTTCCATAAAGAGCCTTTACCATCCGAAGAACCTTTCTATTTCACAAAAGGTTCTTTGTGGTGAAAAAAAGGTTCTTCAGATTATAAAAGGGTAAGAAAGAGACGCTTCTGTAAAGAACCTTTGACTGAATGGTTCATTGTGGAACCAAAAATGGTTCTTCTATAGCATCTCTGTGAAGAACCTTTTAAGCACCTTTATTTTTAAGAGTGTGACCCGAATTATACTTGTTACAAGATAATGGAAAATACAGACATACCAACGACTTTAGGTAGTTTTTGTCTCCTAAGAGGGATTCGGGGAAGTTTGGTGCTGATTCGACTGAACCCA
Source organism: Triplophysa rosa (assembly GCF_024868665.1). Taxonomy (NCBI): domain Eukaryota; kingdom Metazoa; phylum Chordata; class Actinopteri; order Cypriniformes; family Nemacheilidae; genus Triplophysa; species Triplophysa rosa. Next base: position 32,672,488 of record NC_079891.1, on the reverse strand, counting down.
CCACAGAGGATTATTTTGGCCTTCTTGCTGTTGGTGGAGTTTTCCTGGTCAGCGCTGAAAGAGAAACGATGACGTTAGACCATTTTGTATAACTGTGGATTTGTGTCGGTGTCGAGAGATGAATCCAGAGGAACAATGAATACAGACAGGCTTAGTCAAAAGTTGACATTTTTACACGTCCACGTTTTATCACGTTTTTTCTTAAGACAAATCTTCAACCCTTAATATCATTTGGTGTGGTTTTCAAACTCACTTGCGATTGTTCTTGTTACTACAGAGGAAACAGCAACACAACAGGGAGAGAAGGACGATAAACAGGAACGTCACTAATGTTCCTGCAGCTATAACTCCCATCCGCTGGTTAGGATCTGAGAAAAAGATCAAAAACATGAACAAACGCCACAAATCAAACGATTTCCAGGACGGATGGAGATTGTAATACTGCCGAACGGGGAACCAAAATGCAACTCTGGTGTATAAAGCACCCAAAGGAAAACTGGAGACACAAAACAATAAAAAAACATTAGACCATTTCTAAATTATTTTCATGTGTTTGGGTAAAATGATTAATTTTGTTTAATTCGGAGAATAGTTTCCCTAAATTTGAAATAAAAATATTGATTTTATTTACGTTTATTTGCAGAAAATAAAAACTGGATCAACTCAGATTGTTTTGCGATTCTGTCAAAATGTAATTCAAAACAAACTCAGAGAAAAATATAAATAATGAACAAACAAGAGTTAAAGCATTACAGCCAACAACCTTCATTTCTCTGTGATTTATGAGAGAAAAGAGACGCTCTCGCTCTGGGTGTAGCATGAGGGTGTGGGACATCCACATGTCCTGAATGCTCTGTCTAGAGGAAAGCCTCACTGCGGTCTGCCGCCATGACATCATGACTGCTTCCACTCAGGTTCTTGTGCTGACCCACACCTTTCCTCCTGGCCGTTTCTCTCACTCTCTTCCTGTAGTATTTCTCTCAGCTGTGTGAAACAGCACAGGCGCTCTCACAGGCCAAAAACCCAGCCGTAAAACTCGACACTGCTCTGGAAAGCCCATCAGGACGGCCATGTTAAACTGCGGTGACCTACATAGTGAGGACTACGTGCATGCACACAGACAGCAACTGTTGCTGTGTGTGTTTTTAAAGGGACATGACAAAGCTTCATATTAAAAGTTGATCTAATGCCATGATATTAAAGAATAAGCCGGATGAAAGTTAATTGTACATGATACTAAGACAGGATTTTCAGTAAATAGTGTCTTCCTTTTTAGCTCAGTCCTAAAAAAAGTCAATTAATTCTATACAATTCCACCCAGTGTATGAAATACCAAGTCTTCTGAAGTCATAAAGCATAAAACATCTCATAAAATCTCAAATCTCTCAAATCTATAACATATCTATGCTGCATTTTGATCATTGTATGCTTGAAAATGACACCCAATTATGTTTAATGTAGGAAAGGCATATTTTAATATATACTTTATTTAATTTAAAGCTGCATACATAGGCATCTCCCACAATATACAAAAAAAGCCGAAATGCAAAAAATACAAAACAACATCAGACAACAACAATACAACCACATATGCAGTGTCGCAAATACAGATCCACTCACCACTAGAGATGTGACGGTTTGAAAAGTTCACATCGCGATTATAGTGAACAACATTATCACGATTATCAGTATTATTGCTAAACGCACTTTTTGTTGTCATAAACATCAAATAAATAACATTAATATTAATTCTGGCACAATGGGGTCATTAGGTAAAAGTTTCTCTTGTTCAGGTTGAACACAACCTGAAGTAAGTAAATCAGACATTAATATAAAAGCAACACAAATCAGAAAATGTCTGCATGTATCGTGAGTAATAGGTGTACTTTAGGACCCAGGAGACACCTGCAGTCATAAGAGCGAACGCCAAAGAAACAGATGTCTGTCTAAAGACATATGAAGTAAACGTGTTTCAGTATATCTATAGTTCCCCCAATATGCACATTTTGGACTAAAAGCCCTGTGATCACAAATAAACGGGAGCAGACGAGGATGAATATGTATGTCTCATATTAATAACATTATTTTGCTTGTTTATTTTGCACTCCTGACATGAAATGAACAAAACCCGCCTTTCATAATGCGCCTCTGTTATACTGTTGCTAACTTTGGCTGACGCTGGACAGTATTTACCGTTAATAACGATAAGTTGGTACGGCTTAATGATAACTAATATAAGGCATGATATTACTAACCTGTTGGACGTTTAATCGTGGTTTATCATAAAACCGGTAATGTTACATCCCTACTCACCACTAACTTAAAAGTGTTTACCAGGGTGGATTTAAACCCACAACCTCTCACACTCCAAAAAAAATACCATCAATCCTACGGTTCAACATTTTTAAAGGGACAGTCCACTCAAAAATAAAAATTCTGTCATCATTTACTCGCCTTCAAGTTGTTGCTAATCTGTATTCATTTCTTTGTTCTGATGAACACAGAGAAAGATATTTGTAAGAATGCTTGTAACCAAACAGTTCTTGGCCACCATTGACTACCATAGTAGGAAAAACTGCTTTATCTTTCTCTGTGTTCCTCAAAACAAAGAAATTTATACATATTTGGAACAACTCGAGTGAGTAAATGATAATAGAATTTAAAATGTTTGGGTAAACTGTCCCTTTAAGCCTTGTCAGTGAAACCGGGCCATAATGTTCAACCTTTAGTAAGTGACACACTGGTAAATTTGTACAAAGGGTCGAATCTTGAGCTGACCCCTGTGTCATCTGGGCAGCTATCTTCCCTCCTTTTACGTAATGGAAAATATGACAGATGTTGGACCCCACAAGTATGTCACAATGCTTCGGGAGTCCTGTGTCCCCGGCAAATGACACAATGTTCTAGATATTCACAAAATGGAGCTTCTCTTACATAGATTGCAGGCCCCTGAGGCCGGGTTGCAGTTCTTGTCGTGGCACGGACAGGTCTGGGCGCAGTTCACTCCAAACTGACCGAATTCACATGTCAGGTTGCAGCTAAAAGCAGGTAAGAGGAACACAAAAAGCACAACAGACCGTTGAGGGGAGACTGTGTAAATGCATTGTGTACATAGCAACAGGAGCTTCCTGTAAAACCGGCATCAGGCAATTTGGGGAATTATGGGCAATTACGCAATTATGACGATGATGTCATCACAGTCATTTCAATGGAAACGGAGAACATTCTAACATTAAAGTCAATGGGCACTTTATTAGACTTTCTTGCTATATTTATATAAAAAATGTTTGAGGAATATCATGCAGTTATAAACAAAGCAATGTTCTCATAAAACATTTTTACTGTATGTTTTCCTGAAGCTGAAATGTTGTCAAGGTTAAAGTACCCGTGAACCGGAAGTTGCGATCGCTTTAACTTCCATTTTCTGACGCATTTCTGAGTGAAACGGATTTCGAATGAAAAAAATAGTGGGCGTGGCTTGTTTTTACTGCGATTTGATTGGATGTACAAAAACAGCCGTTGCATTTTGAAATGGAACTGGGAGCAGACTGACAGTTGAAGGGGAGGAGTTAACGGATGCTCCACCCAAGCCGATGGATAGTCACTAGAGGGCGGAAGTGCATTTTCAGATTTTAAGTGAAGATTATGAGGGCACATGAATTTTAAAAAGAGAATGACACACATTGGTAAGATGTTTACAATAAACGCTACCATGTTTCATGATAAAATAGGAATTGTAATTTTTTATTTCAATGGGGCTTTAAGGGTTCAATTCCTACAAACATTTACAGCTTAAATACACCATAAATTGCTTTAAAATATTTGTGCACGAACGCAAATTCTTTGAATTTGCTTCCCCTGTCGTCTGCAATGCACTGTTCAATGTAGGAATATTTAGCAAAAATAATCAATCAAACATTATGTTTTCGAGTGTCCATTTAGCATCCTGGTTTAAAGGGTTATTCATCTTTAAACCATTATGCATGACACGTTCAATAGTTTTATTGTGATTCATACTCGCACGGAAACAGGGCTACATATCAACATGACCTAAGCTGTGGTTAACATTGAAAATATGTGCATGACTCAGAGATGTGACTTACTATGTCCCGTAAAATCCAGGGTCACACAGACACTCTCCTGTGGCGAAGTGACAGTCTCCATTGAAACAATGGCTGCAATCTTTCTCACAGTTTTCTCCGTAGGTGCCGTTGGGACAGCGCACGTCACAGCTGAAGTACAAAAAATCCTTTGTTAATGTAAATAAGTTTATGGATTGCAATGTGTTGACAAAACACACTCGACAGTATTTCATCAAGTGATAATGATAGAGAAGAGAGTCTTGAAATAGTGATGCTGTACGGTCATTGTAAAATATACTAGATCGCACTAGTGTGCTGATAAGAATCTGTATATAATAATCAATAATATTCTATTATAACTTATACAGTAAGCATTTTGCTTTGTTTTTTACAATGGCGTTTGCCATAATATAAAAATCGTACCGATCTCCGATCCAGCCGGGATTGCAGTGTGAGCACTTGCCATCCATGCGGTTGCAGTGGTGACCGTCTTTGCACGGTGGACATTCATTCATACAGTTCTCTCCGAAGAAACCCGGCGCGCACATCTGATCGCATTTAGTTCCATTCCAACCGCTCTCGCATGTCACACATCGACCCTCCGTGACCTTACAGGGCTGCTGGCCTTTACAGTGACCGCACCTGCACAGAACAAACACGTGGCAAGATTGTTTTTGAAAGTGTTTTAGTTTGAAGAATGCTTGGATGCTTGGATTATCATTAGTAGCTTTCCTGTAGCTCAGTGGTACGAGCATGGCGCTAACAACGGCAAGGTCATGGGTTCGATCCCAGGGAATTGCACATACTTAGAAACAAATATATAGGATAATGCAATGCAAGTGCTTTGGATAAAAGCATCTGCCAAATGCATAAATGTACATGTAAGTAATGTTAACATTTCCAAACCTGTTTCTGCAGTTCTGTCCATAGAACCCAGCTGGACACGGTTCGCGGCACAGCTTCCCTCTGTATCCGGGTTTACAGGTACACGAACCATCGGCCGGGTTACACTTCCCGTTGACGCACTGGCAGTAGCGCTCGCAGCGCTGACCCCAGAGTCTCTCCCTGCACTGACATCGGCCCGTGAACTGCTCGCAGGGCGAGTTGTTGCAATTGCACTGCGCCCCGCAGTTACGGCCAAACCAGCCCGGATTGCAGATGCATCGTCCCGAGGTCTGCTCGCACACCGAGTTGATGCTGCAGTAACAGTTGTTGTTGCACTGCGCTCCCCAGTAACCCGCATGGCAGGTGCATTTCCCAGTTTCCTGGTCACACTTCCCTTTCTGACAATGGCAGGGTTTCTCACAGTTTGCTCCCCAGCGGTTGGGGTAACAGGTGCATTTCCCGGTCACGTCGTCGCATTTACCGTTGGGGTGACATGTGCACAGGCCCTTGCAGTCGGGACCCCAGAACTGAGCCGGGCACTCTGGAGGAGGTTTACAAGTTTAAAGAGAGTCATAAAACAATAGCTGGATATATTGACAGTGTTGCACTGGAGGTGGTCGAGTCGTGCAATGTTGGCGTGTCCCTATGTGCAATATTTTACAGCTTAATTTGCCAAGGATTTCTACTTATTTAGGTTATTTTTACCCTACAAAGACAAACTTTTGTTAGCTTTGAGGTGTCCTACATCCTACCATGCGAAACATGATTAAAATTCACTTTTAGCTAGGGCTGCACAATACATGATTTGCAAAATGTGCTATGAACTTCAAAGTATGTTAAATCAATTATAATGTTTAAAAACTGCAATTATATAGTCACATTTCACTTTCTGGGAAAAGAAAGCATCACTTACTGTCCCGTCAGTCTCTCTTGCTATCTGCATTGACCAAAATCATATCAAAATAATTTCGTTATTGCAAAACATTGCTATAAGAATACTGTGAATATTTCCACTTTTGTGATATTTAATTGTATTTAATTTTAATATATCTTGCAGTCCTATTTTAAGCAGACAAACTTTAAAAAATAGCCAAAAAGTTCAAGTTAACCATGATTTGTCGCCTTCAAGTGTTTTTATGGAAAGGTGACATTCTAATTTGAGAAAGCGCTTAGTTTGACATACATAGGCATACACCCCTTTTAACAAGATGAGTCAAGGTTTTCTGAACATTTACCAGAAAGAGAAAGATTTTAAATATGTAGGCTGTAGACCACTTCGCCAGATGTAAACAGTGGTCCAGATGTACTTCCGGTTTCATTTGTATACATCATTTTAAAGAAATCCGTTTAACATTTTGGTTGTATTTTGCTCAAACGTTTGTGTGGTGTTGAAAGACTGAAACAGGACGTTTTTCTAGACCAGCACTGGATCAGCGTTGCTTACGTTTTCCCAATTGGTCTATATCTGCAAAAAGTGGGTTCTTAAGACTACATTAGTAGCACATGGATGGTCTTAGACCTGATGGGAAATAAACACAAACATTCAAAAGTTGGAGAAAAGCTCATGATAAATTGACAACTTACTTGTGTCACAGCTTGCCCCAAAATACCCATGACGACAGCGGCACTCGTTCGGTCGTACACACACCTCATTCTCATTACAAGTGAAGTTACCCTGACAGAGAGCTGAGGACAAACAAACACAAGAAACATGCAAATCAAATGAAGTACAACTCAGGAAGTGCTTCAACATACGGGAAATGAACTTACGTGTTAAACACTCTTCGCCTTGTTGTGACCATCCGCTGCAGCACACAAACCCTGATGACCTTTTAAAAAGATGACAAATCATGTTAAGAGTTTGTACATTGGAACACACAACATATTTGAGTCAAATGTGTTCAATCTGATTTTCAAAAACTCTTATTTAGAGAATATACAGTATATACTCCGATGACATTCGCCAGTATTCTCTAATATTTTAAAGAACAGCTGAAAATTTGCATCAGCCTGTTTTGCAAATGATCTGACCCAAATTTCAACCGTCCAGGAGAGATCGAAGCATGCATCTCATTCATGTGGTTCACCGGGAACACTGCAGATGTCTGGGTGCCATCTGCCTGAACTTCACAAGAGCAGATGTTTCAGATAGCGAACATACACAGACTCGCACAAACACAAGCGTAAGCATTCATTCCCGTCTCCACCCGCTTGCTGTCAGAAGGCGACATGGAAACCAGACATGCGTTTGAAGTGATAACTTCGTTGGATCACCAGACATGGAGAAACAATGATTGGATGCAAAATAAGGCCACAGCCTGATGCGATTGGTGATGCAAAGGTCCTAAATCAGGCCAGAGTTCAAGTCGGTCTGGTCACTGGTCTTTGAAATCATATTTGATTTAAGGGGATAGTTCACCAAAAAAATAACTCTTATGTCGTTCAAAGCCTGTCTATGACTCTTGTGTAGAATACAAAAGATATTTTGAGAAATGTTTTGTGTCCATACAATGGAAGTCAACGGGGTCTAATGTTGTTTGGTTACCAACGTTCTTTCAAAATATCTTGTGTCCTGCAAAGGTAAAAAAGTTATCCAGGGTGAGTAAATCATGACAAAATTGTAATTTTTGAATGAACTATTCCTTTAAAATGCTCTTTCTTCAATCCCAACATCACGCATACAGTAGGCCTATATGTACTGTAGTTTTTGTTATTTGGATGAAATGTGATCTGGACTTTCTATGAGATACACCTTTAAAACTTCTAGACGCCATCAAAGCAGCTAATGCATGGATGAAAATCAATGTCGAATTGATGCCTAGCTCTAGTTTCACTTCAGTTAACTCCAGCATTGCGCGCACACACATAACGCAAAAAACAAGCTTTTATGGTTATCCTTTACATCTATCAAATGATGACTGCTATCGCCAGTTCAAGTGGTTTCTCCTTAAAGTGAATACTCTGTAAGTGCTGCTCGGATGTAAGACATATGCCGCCCCTCATATTCCACCACATGTGACCTCCATGAGGCCTCGTCCACACTTTCGCTTCCTCTTGAGCGTGGGGGTCGTCTCTGCCTTCACTCAGAGTTTGTTTAGCCTGTGTGTGTGTGTCTTCCGCAGACATGATCTACACCGCAGCCCTGACTTCCCTGCTCAATGTCAAACTCAACACACAAACACCACGGCCAGAATAAGAAGGTAGACCCACGTTCACCTACGGGGACGAAAGCTTAAACAAATGGAAATTGAGTATCGCTTGGGGGGGCCAACGAGGTTCAACAACAATAAAATCCTGTGAGGAAATTCTGAGCAACTTTATGAAAAGAACGTGAACTTCCTGTCAACGTCTGTAGCTTGCGAGAAGCACCGTTTGGGAGAAAACGCTCTAGATTATATCTGGTGGTTTCCATTTTGATCCTGAATTCGGCGATATCCATCTGGAGCCACTAATCTCAAAGTAAACACATTTCAAAACAACCGGGTAAACTATTCAGCACTTAACACGGCTAGAATTCCCCTAAAATGTCCTCCGAGCTGAAATACAACTACATTGTAGAACAGAACATAAAGAGCAGCTTTGAAGTGAATAACGCACATCATAACATCACTTTATAATTACATATAAGCTATACCATATATAATCTATATGACTAGTGAAAGTCCAATATATCAGCCAGGCTGAAACTGTATATTTAATCCTTTTTGAGTTATCTGCAAAATGATAATCAGATCCAAAATCTATAGCCTGAGACCCATGTGAAAGCTGTACAGTACTGGTTTGCACATGCCCGTGATATCAGTAATCTGGACATTCACATCAACCTCGACGTGCTTTCTGAATTCATTCTACTAGGAATAAAATGTGACCTACATTTTATTCCATGTGGAATGGATGGAGTAGGCTGATGTGTTATGGTTAGATGTCGCACCCTTGATAAATTACTTCTGTGTTTACGTCAGGGAATAGTTTACAATCTGCAACAAATGTGGAATTACAAAGATAATGCTTTATGTTTGATCCTTGTGCTCTTAAATATACAAAGTTGAATGGTCAAAGAAGGTGCTTTTCACATGATTCTACATTTATTTAACACGTTAAAACAAGGTTCCATTTGTTAACATTAGTTCACATAAACAATACTTCTACAACAACATGTTAATACTTCTGCGTTTGTGTTCATTTTAACATTTACTAATACATAGTAAAAATCAAATGATGTTAACGTTAGTTAAAGCGCAATGAGCAAACAATGAACAAACATTAACGAAGATTAATAAATGCTATAAAAATATTGTTCGTTGTTAGCTAATGCATTAACTAATGTAAATATATAAGTTGAAACTTTTTTTACTGTTGTTGTTGTTCCACTGTCATGTAAACTGTGCCACGACTTCAGTCCCAGAGTAACTGGTGTCGCCCCCTATCACTCAATGTGCGTGTGTTCGTGTGTGTGTGCGTGTGTACTACACACAACAGATAACGGCTAGCAATAAATTCTTTGCATTTTCAAATACAGTATAATTCATCCATTTTGCATTAAAAATTGACATCATTAACAATCAATTAAAAACGTGAAATGTAAAGTTATTGTAAGGTTATCTGCAACTTTACCCTATCTGTGCGATTTACCTATTTTACCTCCCTGTAACGTTAAAGCTTACAACATATTTTTTTACACTTTACAAGTGCATTTGTTTATTTATTTGGCAATACAGTCTCGTGTTGTATTTTATGCATAAAACCTTTGGTATGATTTATTGTCAGTGCGCTCGGATCAAAACAGCATATGGATTAACCTATAAAACAAATTTATCCAACTTACCCTGGAGCTTTGCACACATTCCTGCCCTTTGGATTGAGTTCGTGAGTAAAAACGGAACAAAGGCAAAAAATCAGAACCACAGAAACTGCTAAAGTGCCTTTCAGTGCCATGATAGAAGCATCCTCATCTCTCCATGCGGCTCTTCTGCTCAGCATTCCTTTCCAAATTCACACTGATATTTTGTATCTCCAAAGCCCGAAATCCTTCAGCTGCAAACGTCAACGGGAAGTTTGGAAGTTACGTTATTCGCTTAAATCGTAACGTCACGTTTATCCACTGCGTTTCGGACTCCAAAGACTGAAAAACAGGCAGAGGAAGAAGAGAAGGTCGTGCAGAAGTTATACAACCAGAGACAGCTTCTCCAGCTCCAGCTCCTGCGGAGAACTGGGTTTAGTTGGCGCTCCAAACACTGTAAGATGTAACTGGTGCATTGCTAAAAAAAACAAAAAAACTTCAAATATCCTAGTAATCCATCTATTGTAAGTGCAAAGTTTGGGAAAAGATGTGTTTCAAAATGTGTCGAGAAACAAAAGGTCTGCGTAACTTTATGTGCGTCCATTTACTGTGGTCAGGCCAGCCTCCACTTAGAAAAAGTCGTTCAAGCCAAAGCCGCTTGGAGGCAAGCCTCCAGTCATAGCTAAAAAAGCGTAACGTTGCAGTACGCACGCAGGGAGGGTTTTTGAATGGATGTCAATGAAGGACAGCCTTCAATGGGCTAAATAAACTGCTTTTGTTGAACTATGTAACGTTAGGTTTACTAAGGCAATAGGAGCGAATGGCGTGACAGGTAGTAAAATTGCCACACTGCCACCAGTATTGTTAAATAATAATAGATAGGCCTATTGTGTAATATTGTGTGATATTTTACATTGTCTAAAAAAATTAAAAGGTCAATCTTTTAAGTTGGGCGAGGTTCCTCATGTAATCAATTTCGGCCGTTCTTGAGCGGCTGCGCGCATACTGGGCATTACGGTAAGAGCGCGAGAGAACGGATTTCAAAATAAAAGCGGCCTTTATAAATTGAACTTGAACTTGCTTGTGTTGCTACGGTTTTCTGGGTTGTTGCTATGCAGTTACACTGTTTTCACTTCAAAAAGCACCACCTTCGAGAATCACTGTGCATGTACATTGCATTTGAAAGAAGATGCACAGAAAGATGATGTCTAACAGGTTTGAAGCAACAAACGTGTGAGTAGACATGACAAAGATGTAATTTTCTTGAGTACACATTCATTGTATAAACATAAGATGTCTTTATACTGTATTGTGATGAACAATATTTTAATGTTTCCATATTCAAGTCAGACTTAAAACACAATGATATTGAATAAAATTGTAATATATTTAGTAAAGTGAAGTAACTGTAATGATGACGTCATGATCCAGAGCCCCCCCCATTGGTCTGTACTGTGTCTGCTTTATCTTTCTCAGAATGTTTAGTGTGATCTTCAGAAGTGCCTCTTTGACTCCGATGACTCTCATCATCCTCCTCCACTCTCCCAGAGCATTCTGGGTAATCTGGACTCAACGGTCTCCTAAAACTGTTGAGGTCATGATTTTGCGCTCAACTTCCAAAGTATGTTCAAACAGTTAAGCTTAATTCAGCAGTATGTATATATGTATGATTGTATTTGTGACTAAAATAATGAATAAACAAATAATCACTTATTGTTCATTTATTGTTTTTAAATGTTAAAAACATTTGAAGTTCTCTTACCTCTTGTGTCATGTTCGCCAAAGAGACTTGATATTATCTAAAAGTATGTGCAGATGATGAACCACGGAGTGAGTTTTGTATAATCAGAAATTAATTTATCTTTCAAATCTGCCTCAGGAGTGACCAAAAACCACTGAAGTTTAAAAACACAGATATCAAAGAGTGCCTTATTTTTATAATGTGTCTGTATAAATATTATAATGCATTACTTAAAGCTTTGTACTCAACTGATCAGTAGCTGAAAATAAACAAATCTGTTTAAACAGACAATAACTCCATTCCTTCCTGTTTTGCAACATTTTGTGAAACAGAATGGTTTAATAGATTTTATATTGACTATAACCTTTTAATCTAGTTAAGCGTGCACGTATTATTGTTTTGTATTACTATTTTTATCAGGCTATTTTCACGTTGTGTTTCATGTGATAATTTAATTACTTTTAATTATTTAATTTTTATAGACATGCTGAGTGAGAAAGATCGCTTTTATTTTGAAATCAGTCCTGCCACGCTCTTACCATAATGCTGTTAATTCATTCTAGAGAACAGCCCGCAGTGTTAAAACCATAGACATAAAAAATACCTAGACGACGCATTAGCTGCTTTCCTCCGCTGCTGCCATAAGTCAACTGCACCGCCATATTAGTGAGGGCAACAGAGCACTAAAAGCCCACTGAACCCAATGGGAGAGATGCGCTTTTTCGGCATTAAAAGCACAATCACGTTTACATTTCTTAACATATTTCAATGATTTACGATATACGTAAAGTACACTATACTTTATCATGTCTCTAGTTGCTTCATATCTCAATAGTTCTAGCCAACTTTAAAATGAATGGTTGTCATAAGGAAATGTTAAATCCATTATTTGTGCCTGTTATTCGTGAGAATACACAGATGGCACCATGTTCAGTGATATGTTATGTACTGTAAGGGATAATGTACAGGCAGCCGGTTGTTATCGAAGAAATAACCCCGACAGTGTGTTCAGACTTGTATCACACAGAAGGGGCTTAATTCGCGATAACAGACGGCTGCTTGTACATTATCCCACTTATTACACGGCTACTTGCCACATGAGAAAAAATCTGGACATGAAATGTGAATTTGAAATATTTTATTAGCTCATTTTAACTGAATGCAGACGTTCCACGAGGAAAAGCCGTTTACTTTAGGTTTTAAGGTAAGAAAGAAAAGGCGATCAAATGTCACGAACAGGCAATTTAGTTTAATAATTTGTAATGTCATATATGTTATTAAAATACATATTTATATTTAATTTGTCAAAAAAACTGTCAAAATGATTTGCTACATCCGGTTACGTTTCTGCTATTGAGCGGTTGTTATCTGGGAATAACGAACCAGCAGAATCAAGAATTCTAACGAGACATGTAATAATGCTGCCTTCACTTGCTCTCGGAATTATCGGAAATATGAGTTTCCGAGGTAAAAATGGAACGCCCTCTGATGTCGCGTTTCCCACTGGGAAGTTGGAAAATAATTTTGATTCCCGACATGGGCGTGCCTTACACAATCAACATGGCGGATGGGAGAAGGTTTTCTTCTGTGACAGATATGGTTTATTAGTTTTTCCGCAACAGCTTCATAGCCTTATCTTGTCCTTAAATTGGTATATTAATAACCATTTGAAGCATGCTGTATGTTTTATACACAGCAAAAATAGCATGTATTTCACCAACAATCCAGAATAGTCAGCCAGTAGACTAGTAAAACTATACAGTAGGATGTACGGTAGAAAATAATTACATATAACATTTTCCCAAGCACACGCAAGCATAAATCTGGCGTCCTCAATTCTTTCCAACAACAAAGCACCTGAACACAACCAGCTCGGAATCATGACAACAGAAGTGGGAATTATCAAATTTCCGAGAGCACGTGAAGGCAGCATAAACCAAAATGATTGCTTGGCAAGCCCGAGTTTTAACAGTTCCGTATGACAATAAATACATTTTCAAGTCTATAACCATCTTTAACTGGAGCCAAAATATTTCTGTACTCCACATAAATAGAAAAGTATTGAAATTAGTTGAGAAATTAAAACGATGTTGTGTTTTCATTCAGAAAACTGCAGCGCCACCATTCACTAGTATGTCTTAGTAGTCGGCTTTTGCCCTTACCAATATGGCGGCTGCGTTGACGTACGATACAGCGGACAATGTGGCGTCTAGTTGATATATGTCTATGGTTAAAACGGTTCGCTCTTCTCGGGTTTATTTCCAGTAGGGAAATTCCTGTTTCGAGTCCCCCTTTCTGTTACTGGCTCGTGGGAGAAGCCCTGAAACTACCACTCTAAATCCTCTAAGGGGTGTGACTGATTGGACTACCGTGGATCCATCATCCGGTACCAGCACACGCGCGCGAGCTCAAGTTTCCTCAAAAACACACTAACCTTAAATATGATCAAAATAATTTAGATTTACATTCTTAGAATCTATCATTGTTCTTAATTTAGGGATATTTTTTGTTGTTGTCGTATTTATTCACTTTTAATGTCGTTTCAGATTAAACTTTTTGTCAACATAACAAAGCATGGCTAGTTTTAAAATGTAGTCATAATCACAATTTCTGCCACTGCATATTTTACAACACAATATAAAATATTATGCTCATACTGTTTTCCCTTCAGTCCTGCAGTAAAGATGAATTACATTAAAACGATCCAAGGGCTCCCCCTTCTGTTTACATTATGAAACATGCACAACAAACTTAGACATGAAACAGCATACAGTAAAAATGATTAGCTTATTTATATACTCATTTAAAGTAAGCCAGTTCTGTTTCTGATATTTATCTTAATTTCTAAGATCATTGCAACGTTCCATGCCAATCCTATGTGTATTACGCCAGAAAACGGAGACGTCTAGACATCGACCAATCACGCTCTCGTTATCCTTAAATCTAAATAAGGGGCGGTGTTTACAGGTAGCGTTCACAGAACCGTGGGACAGCTGGACAACTGTATGTTTTTTATTCTATGCGCACTACTACGAAAGTCTTGAATTCATGTTTCTCCGCAAAACTATACCTGTCTTTACTGCTGCGACCCTTGACAACAATATCAGGAGTTTGACTCACTCCGTTGGAAATGCATATCACACTTTAGACCCTACAAAAACAAACCAGGACCATGTTTATGGCAGGGAAGATGTGTCATCCAGTAACAACATCTCCATTGACTTTGAACAGACCAAAGACGCCTACCAGAGCAAAGATACTCTTGAGTTACTCAGAAGCTTGTTCGTTTTTAAACTGTGCTCCTATGACATCCTGGTTGATAGGAACAAAGAGGTATGTAATGCATTTAATGCATAATTGAATCACATTACCCGTTAAAGATGTGCAGTTCTGTTTCGCATGTATCATCTATCCCTGTGTGAATTTACTCTTGTTTTATATAGAAGCCCTGCTTTTGACCATTATCAGGCGAGGTCAGAAATGGCACTTGGCCAGGCACAGGTCATAAGTGTATGGGGGTTCCATAGACAACATGACTGACAAGGGCAGAATACAGTGCAGAAATGAAGTGTTCTGTATATGCTGACTGAAAAAACAATCCACCTTCATGTGGTTCAGTGCATTTGCTAGACTCTAAAATCTATAGTACTCATGTTCTTGTAGGTATATGTAGGCCCATATACAGCCGTGAAAAAAATCCAAATTTTGGAGAGCATCCCAAATTTTCATTTAATCAGCATTTTTAGATGCATTGTGGCCATTCCAGTCCAGTGTCTGTTGAATTTCAACAAAATCAAACCTCAGGAGTGACAAAGTCATCCAACAGCAATGTGAAAGACTGACAGCATGACAAGACACATGAAAAGTATGACAAAAATCCAGGTTATCACATAAAAAAATATTTTTTAACTTTCCCTAAATACGTGTACAAATATTACTGTTGTATTGCTTAAAAGTGAATATGAACTTGTTTTCTTTGCAGTATTTGAGGTCTGAAAAAATACAGAGCTTTCTGTTATTTTGACCTTTTTCTCCAGTTTTCATTTTCTGCAAATAAATGCACATAGAAACAATATTTTTATTTGAAATTTGGGAGATATATTGTTAGTAGTTTACAGAATGAAACAAAAATGACAATTTTACCTAAATACATACCCAGTAGCGGTGTTAACCACTACGTAAACCACGCAAATGCGAAGGGCCCCGCAAGCTTGGGGGCCCCCTAGTGGCCACAAGCGGTTAAATCTTTTTTGATAAAAAAAAGCAATTTTTGATGATTGCATTGATGCTTTTTTATAAGTGGAATGTGAGTTCACCATAGTCTAGAAAGCAAGCACTGAAATCTTGAGGGTTCTTTAATAAAATTAATTGCTATAACATTTACTTGATTTGCGTTCATGCTATTTAGTTTAAATTATTATTGATAATTCAAATCATATTTCATTTTAAATTATCAAAATTTGTCCAGGTATTGACTTTGCTTAGGGCCCCCGAAATGGTAAACACGCCCCTGTACATACCTATAAATTGTAAACTTCCGCGGCTGTATGCATACAAATACTAGTTTGTGTTGAATGCCTCCCTAAGGGTATGTAGGCCTAAAGCATGCCAACTTTTATTTATACTGTATGTTAAAGCTTCTGACACTGAAACTCAAAATCCATGTATCAAATAGTGTCCAAATTGAATTCAGATCAAGCTGTGATATGTGCATATTTTGAGAACTGCATTATTTCTGTTCTGTGCAGATAAGGGAGCTTAGCATAAAGTTGTTGGGTCAGATGTTTGTGTATACTGTGCATAATTCACTACTTGTAAGCTGTCAGTGTATCTGTATACATTTTAGAGAGTATTGAAAGCTTGCCTAAGGAAGATCAAATATTTTGTATATGTATGTATTTAAACCTCTGACTCCAAAAATCTAGATATGAAATGCTGCACAGAATTCGATTTCACTCAATTGCTGTGTTAATCCCCTCCTCAGATAATGGATCTTAGCCGAACGTTTCTGGGACAAAAGATGTTTGAGCAGTTCATGAAAATGACGTTCTACGGTCAGTTTGTGGCGGGTGAAGATCACGAATCCATCAGGCCCCTCATACAGAAGAACCGGGCGTATGGAGTGGGTGCCGTGCTGGATTACAGCGTAGAAGAGGATCTCTCGCAAGAAGAAGCGGAAAGGAAAGAGATGGAGTAAGTGTCGAAATCCGGCCCCTACCTCCGCAAACTACCATGTTTCATCTGTTTCGACTGCATGCACCGAGGTTACTGATCTAAAGGTGATTCAAAGAAATACAATCGATGACAATATATGGTTTGGGCAGGAGAATGTGAAGCTGAATTGCAAGCATTTAATCACAACAAACATGAGCCAGATTTAATCGATTAAGGGCAGAAGAATAAGATCACTGACGTATCATGTCAATATAAGAGAAGAATATAAATGACTGCTATTATTCTGCTCCCAAATGTATGGACAAACTTTGCTTAATTGCCCCAAAATATCTGAAGAAACACAACCAAAGTTCTTGGTTTTCTAACATTATGGCCACAACATGGTGTTTTAGAAAGTTAGCTAGTAAATTTGAAACTTTTTCCACTTTTAACGCCCCACTACTTCTCTTGGCAGTGCACATTCACTTGTCTTTGTCTAAATTAGTGTTTAAGACTTGCTTTGCATTAAGTGAAGTAGTTTTTGGTGGAGGGCCTGAAAGCTAATGACCATGCTGCGATTTCGCTCATGCGGAGAGCTCACGGAAATAGACTGAGATTTGATCTGCTGTCACAGATGTAAACAAAGAGCCGAGATCCTATTGGTTGTCACAGTCAAGGCCCATTGTTTCCCATTGGTTGATATTGTGCTATTGGCGTGCTCACTCTTTAGGAATTTTGTCACGAGGGTCCCAAGGCTAAACGGAGACTGTCAAGTGTTGCTCTGTTTTCACAAAAGGTTTTATAGTAGTTTCTCTTGTGTTGGGTTACTTTTTATCCTTGCTTTTTCAAATCGTTTCTTAGTCAAAACTAATACAAATTCTCATATTGAGAATAGTGATTCGAATAAGTCTTTGACCTGTAGTGTGCAATTTATCTTGCACCAATGTGTGTGCTATAGACTTGAATTACAGTATACTGTAGCCTTAAAGGGATAGCTTACCCAATAATGAAATTCTTTCATTATTTACTCACCCTCTCAAGTCATTCCAAACCTGTGTGACTTGTGCAGAACAAAAGAAGATATTTTGAAGAACGCTGGTAACCAAGCAACATTGGCCCCATTGACTTTCATTGTATGGACACAAAACCATTTTGAACCAACAAATTTATGAGAAAACATGGAACTTTAAAATTATTTTGAGCATTCAAAGTATGATAAAAATCAATTTTCCAATCTAATTGCTTAATTTCCTGTTAGCTGAAATATTCGCATGCATTATTTAAATAGCAGACACTCATCTCTCCATGTAACACTAGCAAAACATTCATTTTGAATGTCAGGATCCTTGTAGGTTTTGATCGTAATAACTCCGAAAGGAACTCTTTCAACCTTTAACCAAACCCACAACCTTGCAGTTGTCAGCCTCGCTCCTTAACCATCAGCCTCGCCTACATTTCAACATGTGTCAGCGTTTTGACATTTGATTAAAAAAATCTTCATTTGTTCTTGTCATTGACCTT
The DNA here is from genome assembly GCF_024868665.1 of Triplophysa rosa. Classification (NCBI taxonomy): domain Eukaryota; kingdom Metazoa; phylum Chordata; class Actinopteri; order Cypriniformes; family Nemacheilidae; genus Triplophysa; species Triplophysa rosa. The sequence goes on along the minus strand of NC_079891.1, from coordinate 32,654,325 downwards.
TTGGAAATGAGATTGTCAGTACCGTGCCCAAGAGTTTGCTGCTGAACATAAATGAAATGTATTGCCTGAGGAGAGAGAGTGAGAGAGAGACAGATATACACGAGTAGATGAAATGGCATTTAGATTTGGAGGAAAAGGCAGTGGCACAGAGAGAGATCCAATAAATGGACGACTACTCCCCTACATCACTGCTCTCATTTCCAAACCCAGCTTGTCAGAGGTCTAAGCAATTTTGCACTCGTCCCTTCCCTCATGTCTCTGCAAATACAAACTGCAGTTCCTCCTCTCGCCAGCAGTGGCGCTAAATCACAACGAATGCCACTAATGGCAAAAATGACCTGAAATGGAGCGTTTATTGGAAATGCTCTTTACAACCACAGAGGACCCTGCCTGGTCACTCGCTAATAAAAGCTAATTTATGTTCGTTATGTGTGTTTTAGAGCCTCTGCCCCTATCAATATTGCATTAACATCCAGCCCAATGGATCCTGTAATGCTGTTACACAGAATAGAGTGCTCAGCTTGGCTTTTCCGCATTATCAAGGGTGTGATAGAGAGGAGATGCTGGAGGATGTGGCATCTGAGTAGGCTGATATCTAATATGCAAGAGCTCTGGGCTCATTGTTCCAAGAGAATTCCATGGCATTCCTGATTTGTACCAACAGTTAATACGATTATTCTATGTTTAACTATATTGCATAGTTAACATAATGACATTAATTATACTATATCTGTTGTTGGTAACAATTATAAGAATAGGATAGAATAGAATATGGTAATGCTTTACAATAAGTTTTCATTTCTTGGCACTATATTAGTTCATATGAACTAAAATGTAACAATACTTACAGCATTTATTCAGTTCAGATTTATTTTCCATTTTTTGCCTTATAACATTTTGCCTTATAACCGTTTTACAGAAGAAAAAAACATTTTAGAACAAACAGTATAAGAAAGAGTAGAATAGAAAGAAAAAGTAAAGAAAAAATGTATAGAATTAAGTATAAAAGAAAGAATTAAAAACATGTAAATTTTGAAATATCTAGAATTAATTTATTTGTTTATTTAGGACTTTATTTTTTTTACTGGTTTATGATAAAAAAAATTATGTAAATACGCCAGATTTAGCCAAATTGTTTAATTTTCATCTGTAGTCTCTTATTAATATTTTTTTTATTTACATTTTTCCTAAGACGTACATTAGCGATACTAACTGTAAAAATAACTGCCTACAGGATTGTATTAATCTTAGTACATGTTATATTGAACATGCACTAATACATATTTACTGTAAAATCAAACATACCTGTTAATGCACAATAAACTAACATGAATAAACAATGAATGATAAATACAACATTTGTGTGGCTCATTGTTAGCTAATACAATAACTAATATTAACGAATGAGCCCATATTGTAAAGTGTTACTGTTACCTATAATATAACATTAACCCATAAGTTATAAATCATATTTTTGATAAAGTTAATAAGGAAGATTTTTAAATCGGTTGAAAAACAGACTCAAAAAAATACTTTTCTCAAATGTCAACTCTATACCTCAGTTTTGTTTAGATGAGATATTTCGTTGCATTAACTGAGCAGCACTTCCAGCCAGCAAGGGTCAAGCCGTCCACTATTGACCCCATCAACATCTCAACATGACTTCCTGTTGAAACGTTGCAGACGTCAAAACATTGTCTCCAGTGAGCTGGCGCGGGGAAGGCGGTTAAGTGCAGCATGATGAGATTGCATGTGGAAGGATGTGGATATCACAGCAACTGAATCTTCGAGTTTGTTGAAGTGTCTGGCATGAATGTCAGTGCAGTAGAGATGGAGGAGTATAGACATCAGGCAGGAGACTGTGTGTGTGTTTGTTTCTGACCGTGAAATGTTGAAGGAAAACAAAAAACAGCCGTACACCGCAATAAAGTGAGTTCATACCAGCCCCTGCAGTTTATTATTGATTTCTCCGTACAGAAACTGCTGTTTCTTCATTTTGTTTGCTAAAGGTCTCTAAAAAGACCTAAAGTACAAGTAGTCGGTTTCATTAGTCTCCTGTTTTATTACAAACGTCAATGTCTTTCTCATTTTGATAGATCGGGCACGTTTGCATCAGACGAGGAAAGCCCTGGTGAGTAGCTTTACCTTTTTAACATTCTGAATCTTTTATTGAAATCGAAAGGCCAAATTTTTCCTCTTCAACAGGAGCGGACCACAGAGACATGGGGTTCATAGCCCACGGAAGGTTCGGTGATGTGAGCGAGGGCGTTACGAGCGCTCCTACGTATTTCTACGCCGATGAGACGAAATGCGACCAGCGCATGGAGACTTTTATGAAATGCATCAAAGCAGCAGGTAAAGAAGTTTTTCACAGCTAACTTTTTTGAAGTTAGCAAACTTCAAAACAAAAGCCAGACGCAACAAACCGGAATGACCAAAACGCAATAATGTAAGCAATGCACTTTTCAAAATGTACCACAGATTGGAAAGAGTGCCAGCAACTTTTATCCTGTTATCCTTTCACATTTACTTCGCAGATGTTGTTTGTATTTATTTTTAGTGCGTGCTTAAGCGTGCCAAGTGCCTGGTGAAAGATCAAAGCGTGGAAGCCGACCAACTTTTGAAAGCATTTATATTTGGGAATGCGTATGCAACTCAGAGTTTCCATTATGCAAGCACTATCGGAGAAACACCCGTTGTAATGCGTCTGTGCTAGACCAAGTATAGAACAGAATAGAACAGAATTCATTCACGTTGCTGGAAAGTCGCTTCCAAAAAGGCACGGTTTGGCTTTCATCGCCGCAGTATAATACCTCTAAAAGAAAATCACCACTCGTTCAGGTGGAAGTTCAGAAGATGGTTTCTCGGCTATTAAGATGACCGCCCTGGGGCGCCCACAATTCCTGGTAAGAGTGGAGTTCAGAACGGTTCATTCATCAGAAAACATAGGTTAAAATCCCTCACCTTGGTGAACTAAACGGGTCCCTCATTCTCCCCCCGGGTGTGTGTAGCTCCAGTTCTCGGAGGTGCTGGTGAAATGGAGGCGCTTTTTTAGTTTCCTGGCTGCCAAGCAGGGCAAAGACGACGTGGAGGTGTTGGAGCAGAAACTGGATCAAGAACGACTGCAGGTACATTATGGGTTCAAACCACGGGCCAAGGCATAAAGATCCACAGACACTAGCATGTTTAATATTGCATTAACTGTGTGTACCTGAAAACCATACTTGAGTAAAAGTACAGATACATTGCAGCGAAAATAAATACATTACAAGTTACAAGTAACCCATTCCAAAACGACTTCAGTAAAAGTCTTCGAGTATATAATAAAAAAAAAAATAAAAAAATATAATAATAATAAAAAAAGAAAAAAAGAAGCACTAGTCCTCAACACTTAAGAGACATGTCAGTGAAAAACAAGAAACAGTTGATTCGCATTTATTTTCTTAAATCATAATAACACTGAACACCTCAAAATTGCAACAAATCATGGTCGACACCGTAACCTACGTCTGTTACAAACACCCAAGTCTCATTGAAGCTCAAGTGCTCATAAGTAAGCCAACATTCTTCAAAAAGGTCTCTTCAATATAACGGATTAATAAAATAATGTTAAGTAAAATTAAAAAGTCAAAGCCTTTTTGCACTGGACATGCTGGTTTTAGCCTCATCGCCAGCTGCAGTCATGTCCTCATTTTACATATAAACCGCCAGAGATTGACATCTACCTGATACTGCGCTCGTATTCACATAAAGAAGCCAAGTTAACCAGTTTTAGTAAATTAGGGCAAAATCCACAAGATTATAGTACCTGCAATGCCCTGTAAATGGCTATATTAATTCTTCTGTAGCAAAAATAAACTGCTGCAAAAAAAGATAGGTGCCATGCAAAATGTAATGTGTAATTGCAATAGTCATTACAAATGTAGTGGAGTAAAGAGTACATATACTTGTTCAAAAATGTAGTCAAGTAGAGAGTAAAAGTTGCTAATATCTTTAATACTCAGTACAACTACAAAGTAGCCAAAAAGATACTTAAGTACAGTAACTAAATACATTTTTTCTCCAATACCTTACACCACTGGTACACAGATTGTCCCTTGCGCAGTTCAATCCTGCAATGTAATCGTATTTTATTACATACATATAAGCATATCTACACTTGGAAAGTTCATTTGCAAAAACAGATTCAACATTTACTTTGCATTCCAAGCCATATCAATCAAACTGCATTTGAGTCCACTCAAAAAAATGTTGGGTTGTTTCAACCCATTGTTGTGTCGAAAAGGGACAAACCCAACTGTTGGGTTAAATTAACCTAAACAATGTTTATATTTGACCCAACAATTGGTTAAAACAGCCCAGCATTTGGGTTGAAATAACCCACCGTTCTTTGCAGTGTTGCTTTGAATAAGTAATAATAACACAAAAAATAAACAATGCAGCTAACTAACACAATAAAATCACATAATAAAAACATGATTTTTGAACATGTTTAAAATTAGTTTTTGCAAATTAAACTCTTCACTTCTTGTAGAATTTTTGGTAAACCAAAAAAGTTTCGAAACCAGACAGCTTTCTTTTCTCCTTTTGGAAAATGTCATTCTGTTGTTTTCATGAAATAAAAGCAAAGTGTCCAGAGGTTGTCAAGCTCTCCGAAACACCATAAAATTCCTTTGTGAAAGCTTTACACAATGAACAAATGAAAGAAGACGTTACTCAATGACAATCTTCAGTTTCCTGCAGCTTTCGAATCTTTTTTACGTTAATGAATAAATTATTGTAAGCACTGTGTGAAAACGCTTCATGCCAAGTTTGATATCAATGATGCCAAATTCCATTGGCTCTCGTTTGTCATGTGACCAAAGGACAGAAAATCTGAATTTTGCGGCAGATATATTAGAGAACTGCTTCTCCGTAGACAACCTTTGGTTTCAGAGGAGAGAAATACATCATTCAATTTAATGGTGCTTATTCGTCTTCTTTTGGGACCTTGACAGCCTCCCGTGGTCACTGTAAGCTATACAGCCATTGTGACATCCATCAAAAAATGTTTCAAAAAAGCAAAGTCAGGTCTGGATTGATAATTTTGCCGTGTTTGGTCATAAGAATGGAGATGAGTGTGTTTTCTTTTTATAGGCATGTCTCGCCAGCCTGGGAGCCGAAGGAAACATTCAGGGCTGGTTCTCTGATGGACGGCTGCACTTATCAGGGTGAGAAATGCCAGTTTCCCGTAGCCGCCTGACACTCAGACTTATAAATCTCCTAAATCAATAGCAGACAATGAAGTTATCTTTAGAATTACTCAAAGATTACCTCGATGGGTGCTCTCCGTTACACCACCCCGCTTCGCTCGAGCCCCCAGAGTCGGCAAACCCCTGGAGTATCCAAACGTGATTATTAGCATAAAGTGTGCGTACGGTATAACCTCGCATACTGTAAGAGCACTTAGAAGAATTTGCTTTGCAGGGTCGACCAGTAAAATGGTGCTCAATGTGTGTTTCATGAATAGAAAATGTGCTAAACGCTGTGTTTCTCTGCTCTTTGAAGCGTTGTCGACGTGCTGGACTGGAACGGTTTAATTGATGACAGAACGAAGACATCTGATCTTCTACTTGTCCCGAACCTACAGGTAGGCAGACAGCAAGAAACAGATACGTTAACCACAGCCTAAATTAAGAGAGGGATCGATTTTGTGTGATGAAATTGGTTCCATAAACAGGGGCCCATTGCAGTTTTGAGTTGTTCAAAGTAATTGGATTATAAAGACAGGTCTGGAATTGTGCCTGCGAGAGAAACGTTTCGTCATAAAGCACAGAAATGCTCTCGTGTAATAGCAGGAATTAAAGGTAAATGTCTCATTTCTGCCTCACTTAATGGAATTGATAACTAGATTTGTACATTTAACAAAATCGGACCCGTCACGATGCTTCTATGGTGTGCGCTCTAAATCCGACCAAGCAAGTGAACATCTAAATATTAATGGTATTCATCGAATGGACGAATATGTGCCGACTAGTGAATTTCGTCCTTTTCGTCTGAACAGACGGGTCGGCTGGAGCCTCTTCTGTCTAAATTCACAGCCGAAGAGGAAGGCCAGATGAAACGAATCCTTCAGCGAATGGACGTCTTGGCTAAGGTGCGTTTATAGACCTTGTTCCTCTTTTATTTTTCTTATGTAATATCATTCATGCGCAGTGTCGGAAGGTCACGGTCTAACAGACAGTTATGGACGGGGAACGTAACGGAGATGGATTTTAAGAAAGCTTTCAGTGGAGTGTGGAGGTTCGAGAGCTGTTCCGCCCCGTCAGTTTGATGTGAGGAACATGTATCAGGTTTATGTCGCGCTGTGAATGGCCGCCGGTACAAGCAACACATGCTGTGTGATGCTCAGTGTGAGCCGTGCTTGGTGTTTCTCAGATTTTAAGTACCGAATCAGACAAAAGTGTGATATTTCATTTAACATTAATGCTGCGCTGGCCCAGTTTACTTTGAGTTTGTTATTGTATTTATTTGCACTTTAATATTGTGTATTACTCACTGAGTATTCCTTTCAGATGTCTGGACCGAAAGACACTGATAAGATCTCTTTAATATCTCAGTTATTGCTTCCAGACATCATTGAGAATAAATAGAGAGCTTATGGGACACTTTCGTCCCAAAAGTCCCAGAAATTTCAGAAGAGATGTCAACAATGTCTCAAACTGAGCTCAAAACAGATTTGTCAAGTCTGCAATCAAATGTCAATATTATTGAGGATCTCAGTATGAACAAAAACATTTCTCATCAAATTTACCCAAATCCAGATTATTTTACCTCTACAATCTACATTTATTTTGCACCTCCGTACTCTTCATGGATTTTAACAATTTTATTTCACTTAAGCAGATTCAGGACGATCTGAGACCTGACTTAAAGGTCCAATGTATGAAATTTAGCGCATCTAGCAATGAGTTTGCGAATTGCAACGGCTCACACAGGTGGCTGACACAGGACTAAGATGTCGTAATGCTAACGCTTCTTTGCTGAAGGAGATAACGTATTTATGAAACGCGCTCTGTAGAGCAGTTTGTCCGTTTAGGGCATCTGTAGAAACAACATGGCGAATTCCACGTAAGGGGACCAGCGGTGTATGTAAATAGAAATAGCTCATTCTAAGATAACAAAAACATAACGCTTCATTATGTAAGGTCTTTATACACCTCAGAAGACATAGTTATGTATATTATACTGAATTTCTGTCAATAGGTCCTCCTAAAAAATACACACTGGACCTTTAAAGGGGAGATTTTTTTCTACTTTTACACAAATGTAATATAAATTATAGGGGTCCACAGAATGTGTCTGTGAAGTTTCAGCTCAAAATACACCAGAGATATTTTATTATACCATGCTCTAGTTGCCCAGTTTTGCATGCGAGGAGAAACGCGCTGTTTTGGTGTGTGTCTCTTTAAGTGCAAATGAGCTGCTAGTCTCCGCCCCCTATTGCATCCAACGACAAAATAAAAAAGAAGGGTCACATAAAGTGAATGAGAAACAAGATCTCATCTTTAAACACCAAACACATTGTTTTCTATAAGCGAACAAACTCCTAACAAAGGCGTCACGTTTTCTATACGCGAAAACACACATGACAAACCGATCGCGTATTTACAAACCATACACACTGCTTTCTATAAGTGAAGGAACTCAAGACAAACGTATCGCGTTTTCTCTAAGTGAAAGTAACGTTACACAGGACAATCCCGTCGCGTGTTTACAAGCCACACACATTGCTTTCTATGAGTGAACGGACAAACGTGTCAGTGATATTTGATCTACTTTTAAGTTGCCACAGGTCACTGATGTCTTACTTAAAAAATACCGGTACTTATGGTGTATGGTGATATTTTCAGCTTTGAATGCGTTTCTATGTGTTGAACAGCATGCTGTGGAACATGGCGTAAGACTTATGGTGGACGCAGAACAGACATATTTCCAGCCTGCCATCAGCTGGCTCACTGTGGAGATGCAGAGGATTTTCAACCGAGACCAAGCTGTCATTTTCAACACCTATCAGTGCTACCTCAAAGTGAGCCTATCTCTCTCTCTCTCACACGCGCAGCACACACAGGAGTCTGACACGTATGTGAAGTGTTAACGCGGAACAGATGATGACGGTTTGGGATTTATCTGCAGACAGATGGGTAGATGCTTTGAAGGTTCTGTGTTTGTCAGTATGATCCCAATTTAACATTTACACAACGCATCTTCAAAACAACACGTGCAACAAACAGACTGATGACAAGATGTTAGCATATATTATGTTAGTCATGGTTTCTTGCACCAAAACAATGGTTAAGTATCTTCTTGTATTCTTTACTTGATTGCTGATGGTTTTAATATGTAATTAAAGGAACAGTTCACCCCAAAATGAAAATTCTGTCATCATTTACTCGGCCTCGAGTCGTTCCAAATCTGTATTCATTTCTTAGTTCTGATGAACACAGAGAAAGATATTTGGAAGAATGCTTGTAAACAGTTCTTGGCCACCACTGACTACCATAGTAGGAAAAATGACAATGATAGTCAAAAGTGCCCTAGAACTGTTATTCTTCAAAATTTCTTTTAAAATAAATTTATAAAGCAATTTTCCTCCTATGGTTGTCAATGGTGGCCAAGAACTGTTTGGTTACAAGCGTTCTTCCAAATATCTTTCTCTGTGTTCTCCTGAACAAAGACATTTATACAGATTTGGAACAACTCGAGGGTGAGGAAACGAAGACACGATTTTCATTTTTGGGTGAAATGTTCCCGTAATATTGCTAATAAAATAGTGATCTTTAAGGATGTCTAATACATCAAGTTATTCGGTTCTGTATGTTTAGGAGGCGTTTGACAATGTTTCAGTGGACGTCGAGCTATCGAGGCGAGAGGGCTGGTGTTTCGCTGCTAAACTGGTAAGAGGGGCGTACATGCACCAGGAGAGAAGCCGAGCAGCTGAGATTGGATACGAAGATCCCATCAACCCCGACTACCAGTCTACTCACAGAATGTATCACAGGTACACAACTTTACAACCTATTCCCCATCCATTTCACAGTGTGAAACGGCATTTGAGAATAACACGAGATCCGTTCCAAACCCTTACTGTCTACAAAGGGAACTATTTTTGGACGACTTCCAATTCCAACCCATAGGTGACCCATCTGAGAGCATCTACAGACACCCACACCACATACAGTAGATAACTGAACCTCAGGGTCAGATTCACTTTGCTTGTCCGGAATAAGTTTCTGAGACGGTTTTAAGACACGTTACAGTACATCCTTATCTGATCATCAAACATACCCTGAACTGTGCTTCATTCAGACAGTCAATCTACTGACAGAAGGTTTCACAGGTAAGAGAGATATATCTAGACTTATCTCGTCATAGGTAAGCTTCTTATGATCAAGGCATTTTCTGACAGCTTTCAAAATAAATCGGATGTTTTCAAAAGCTTTTGTGTTTGCCGGTCGACCGTCAACTAAACGCGTCGGCTACAAGTCGAGAGCAAAAGCAGACTGATGTATGAGCCAGCGCTTTCTTTCAGATGTCTGGATTACGTGCTGAAGGAGATCGAGCTGAACAAGAAAGAAAATGTCATGGTGGCGTCACATAACCTAGATACAGTTAAACATACGCTGAAAAGGTAAGACTCGTTTTTCTGTGCACTTACTTAGCCGATCTCGATAGGAACAGACGGTTGTTTTTATACTGACTAAGAAGTGGTTTCCCAGACAGGGATTCTCTTAAGTCAGGACTAGGCCTTAGTTAAATTAGGATATTTACATCGTTTTAAGAACACACTTTACAAAACACACCACTGTTGTGCATCTCGAGACAAAACAAACACACTGATATATTTTAAGATATTTTAAAGTCAGTGATGTATAAAGTACCTAAAAGCAATACTTGAGTAAAAGTACAAATATCTTGCCAGAAAATAACTTTGGTAAAAGTGAAAGTACCCGTGAAAGTATCAGATAAATATTGTACTGAACAGTGTTGGGTAAGTTACTCTCAAAAAGTAATTAATTACTAGTTACTAATTACATATTCAATAGTGTAATTAGATTACTGTACAAATTACTCTCTCCAAAAAGTATTTGGTTACTTACTACTAATTACTTTCTATATCCTATATTAACCTTGATTAGTTAAGTGATTCAAGGATAGACATGAAAGGGCTCTTTTCATTCATTCAAATAAATAATATTAAACTACATAAAGTAGTATTATTACCTGACCAAAGTATACAAATGTGAGAATTATACATTAAAGCACAGATTTTAAAGTTAGACTCTGAATTTTGATGTCAATTCCACTGTTACACACACATATTACACAAAGTATTTAGTTTAATTACATCAAAAGTAACTGTAATTAAATTACAGAAAATAAGAATAATCCCTTACTTTACTTTTTCAAGGGAAAAGTAATTATATTACAGTAACTAATTACTTAGTAACTAGTTACACCCAACACTGGTACTTAAGTAGATTTAATATTAAAAGTACTTTTGATACTTAAGTATTTAAAGTAAAGTTGAAGCAAACGTTGTTAATCATTTTTTTAGCGTAAAGATAAAAAATGGTGCTTACATAGAAATGTACAACTTTGAAAAAGCTCTGTCAAAATGTTGCCAAATTGCTAAACTATCAAAATACAAGTTCAGAAACCACATCTTTATAACTTTACTTTATAACTTATATATTTGCTGTTTATCTTTAAAAGAAGCACTAGAGAGCACCTTTTTGCACTTGCACATTGATCTTTAAGCAATGATTGGTTCAGCATTATCATGGTGACCGGATGGCTGACTTGTCTATTTCAGTTTCTATGCTTTTATTTTGTAGTAAGTAACGAACATGCTTAGGGGAAATGTATTAGAGTAAAAGTATACATTTTGTTCAGGAAATGTAGTGGAGTAAAAGTAAAAGTCTGGAGAAATATAAAGACTCAAGTAGAGTACAGACACTCCCAAAAAATACTTAAGTACTGTACTTACTGTAAGTATTTTTACTTCGTTACATTACAACACTGGTGCAAGTTGTTTTTCGACCAAGACACCTCTAACATTTAAGTCATACCGTTTTGGCCGGTAGTCTCCCGTTTTTCACACCCATCTCCCGCCACCCTCCCGTTTTGTAATTTCTCCTTTTAAACTCCCGGACCGACGGGAACCGGAACGCGTTCACGTTAACAGGGGATCGGCTCTGCGGCTTGAGCCACTGCCCATTTGCCCACAGGCCGAGGCGCCCTCTGGTAGGATTCACATCATGTAATGTAAACAATAGTATATGATTCTTTTTTTTGTTCCTTTTTCTTTTTTACGGTTATATGTATTTGTGGTTTCATCTTACTTTGTTTGAATGGATTTGTTAATTGTACAAACGAGAATGTCTTATATATACATACAAGTTATTTAATATGTCTTAAATAACTATAAATAAGGATTCACACAAAAACGTTCTCTTATTTCACCGCTAAAGGTCCCCATGTTCCACTCCGCGGTTTCCTCCTCACAGTCTGTGTCCGCTCACTGGAGGTGACAGATCGTTCCATCGATCGATGTAGTAGAGTAGCTGTTGTTGTTACGCTTTGCTTTTACAAAGAACGTGTTATGAAAAGAGTGTTGTGTTCTGCAGACAACTCTGAATAAAAACAGGTAATATAGAGTTTATTTCTAATATTTCCCCTACTGTGACCATAAGCGGTTCTTGTGAATAATAACTGCAATATGCAAACACTGTTAAATCCATCTATCCGTGTAAATAAACAATGAAAACATTCTGCTAACTAACAAACAAAGTTAAAACAACCGAAGTACGGGACGCGTGAAGGGACAAACTGCTCGTGCTTTTGTAAACCGCATTTAAATGCAAGTTATTTCATGTCTGACGTTGAGATCTCTAGCAAAATTTAAATTCTAAATTAAAATGATACCTTACAGATATACCATTCATGGCCCTGTGAGCTGCATTAAACAGTCTGTCTTATTATTCTGAATAAATATATTGATTTACATTTAAGAATTTGACATGAAAATTGTAATGTTAGATATAAAGTCATTATTAAAACGATTTATAACAGAGGGGTGCCCTATTTGCCCTGCACAACACCCCTGCAACCCTTCCATCAATCGACCCAAGCAAGCGGGTCACCCGGATTTTGGTCTTATTTGATCATATGTTATCCCATGGGTTTTTACATGTTATCCCATGGGTTTCACGTGGGAATTCACATGGAATTCACACCAAAATGTTCCAAAAACACACATTTCACATGTGATCACATGTGTTTTTTGCACATGTGAATTTCGTGCGTCTTTTCTGTAAGAAATTGAAAAACTACTAAACTTGGGTTAGGTATTTGTTTGGCGAAATGATTGCAAAAAGGCAAACTGCAGCGTAACAGCATCTAAAATGCTGCAAAGAAAACAGGTTCATATTCACTTTAAGCAATACAACAGTTATATTTGTACATGTATTTGTTTACAACGAGTTAAAAAATATATATATGTGATAACCTGGATTTTTATCACAGTTTTCATGCGTCTTGTCATGCTGTCAGTGTTTCACATTGCTGTTGGATGACTTTGTCACCCCCGAGGTTTCATTTCAACAGACACTGGAATGGCCACAATACATCTAGAATTACTGATTAAATGAAAATTTAGAATGGTCATTTTTCTGTTACTGTATATGAAGAGTACAGGAAAGTACAGGTTGTTGGCAAAAGACCTCGAGCCGGAAACCAAACACGGGTCGCCGGAAACACGTTGCGCTATATGACGGATCACTGCCCACAAGGCCATCAGCCTCCTTAAATTCTTCCCACAACTATGCATGCATGCATACGACATTTATAAATAATAATTAAATTAATATCCCAAATATTTTATAATACTTAAAAATATGTTTAAATAAAAGTTGAGGTCATTTTTTTGGACATCACTTTTGGCCACTACTGTGCCCCATACTGCCCACGTTTTATTCGCTAGTATCATGCATGGCTTTTTATAGTGTTGTTTTTATTTCTATTTTTTGCTATCTGGTCTTTCCGTGCATCACCAGGGGCCTTTACGTGTCTCTGGAAGTACATTAGTCTGTGGACACTGTAATGTGAGATCATTAATCTTCATGTAATCACTCCGTAGGAGTGTGACCTCATTTAATAAATGCAATGACAAACATCATTAACACACAGTGTCATCAGATTCTTATAAAGTAAACTACACACGAGTTATCCTCATTTTACACAGTTCACACATAATTACACTCTTAAGTATCACAAAATGTATCAGGTGTGTATAATGAATATAATAGAAGTAGAACCGTGAGTGAAATGTATCATTACTAATGACCTTGCCAAAGAGACCTTTCTCATTTTTCTCTTGCTGTGACGGCGCTGTCTGTGTTTATGCTCTGACAGGATGAATGAAATGGGTCTGGCTCCCGCAGATAAGAAGGTGTACTTCGGCCAGCTCCTGGGAATGTGCGACCAAATCAGCTTTCCGTTAGGTGAACCGCATGCACAAACACACACGATGTTTGGAGAAACCCCTCTAAAGCCGCCGCCCGCTGTTGTAAATCTGCAGATCAAGAAATTACAGTAACAGTAGACTTTTTCACACAGTACTGATTAATTAACTCGGAAGAAATGAAGCGGAAGTTTCCTCTAAAGGGTCATGGATTTGATTCCCAGGGAACACACTGATAAAATGCACTGTGTACCTTTAATGCATCTTAAGTCACTTTGGATTCAATTATCTGTCTAATGCCTCATGTAAATGTAAAATAAGCAAACCCCACTAATAATGTTATGATGTTAATAAAAATATAAGCGTTAAATGAAATAACTGAAAAACACTGCATATCTGTAGCCCAGGCAGGTTTTCCGGTGTACAAGTACGTTCCGTACGGTCCGGTGAACGAAGTGATGCCGTACTTGTCCCGTCGGGCGCAGGAGAACCGTGGCGTTATGAAAGGAGTTCAGATAGAGAGAGATCTTTTGTGGAAAGAGCTTGTACGCAGACTGACCAGCGGGGAGGTGTTTCACACGCCTGCTTTATAAAACACTCCTCAGCAGAATAACTCCTCCTGCACTTCTGACCTTTTTTGCTCGTGACGTACTGCACACAGCATGCATTATTTACACCAATAGTGTAAAGTACTATAATGAATCAAGATGATGTCACTCCACACTCTTATATTTTGCTGAAAGATATTTTTCGCCCCAAATTCACATTACGTAAAGCAAAGAAAAGTCATTCTATCTTTATTGCAATAAAGAGTCGTGCTTGATTGAATAATGTCACAATGTCAAATGCAAAGTATATATTTTTTATTCTTATAGCATTTGATTTTGGTGTGACGTATAACTCAGACATGAAACTCACCTAGTCACTACCGTTTGTATCTTCTATTTTACTTCCTACATCTTTTCCCCTTGATTTTCCTCACTGTCTGGCTTTGCACTTATGAGTCTGCTGAAATGTCAGATGTCTGAATGTGTCCTGCTGTTTAATCACCCAACCTTTCCTCAATTCCTCAAGTAGACTAATAATAAAAATATAAGCATGATAATAAACACATCAGTATCACTTTCTAAAAATGACCGTTTGAATTCAAGGATAACAGCAGCTATATTTTATTTATGTGACATTACGTGCTCAGAGTGAAGAATTGTGAGTACGTCTGAAACGAAAGCTTTCGGTTTTTGCTTTGCTCAGCTTGGAGAGGAGATAACAGCTGGTCTTTGCTTTTCCACACCTTATACTGTCTAAAGTGTAAACAGATTATATTTCAGATGTTATTTATTCCAAGAGTGTGCTTTGTTTGTGCTCAAACCAAATCTTGTCATTTGCACTGTGAGTTGTGATTGCGAATAAAACCATATTTTATTTAGAAATTGCTCAACTTTATTTTCGCAACCTCAGTGATATCTTCTGCTCAGAAGCGCTTGGCGAACTTAAAAAAAAATGTTTTGATGAGATGATTTGAAGTCTAGCAGCCTAATGAAGTGTTTAGCGTAAACGGAGGATAAATTAAATAACCCTTTTTATTATCTGGGCAACGAAGCCTCTCTTGCTGAACCAACGGCTTCTGTCTTCATCCTTTAATATTTTCTTTCCCCCGTGGAGTATTTGGTGAAGATGAAGAAAAGGCGGTAATTAATAGAGCCGAAGTTAATGATTTCCAGACAATGGGTTTGCTCTGAAGTAAATTGCGCAATTTCAGTCCGGCTTAAAATCCATGATGGATCAAGAAGCCTTTAGTCATTTTGCTTTCTAAAATAACATAATACTTTGCAAAGTCTTCTGTTGCATTCTAATTATTGCCGTATTTTAATTTGCATACTATTTGTACTATATAGTGTTTCATTTAGGTCTAATACATATTCTTAAAGGGACAGTTCACCCAAAAATGAACATTCCATGATTGGCAAAATATTCTGTATCCCTTATGAAAATATACCATGGTTTAACCATAGTAACAATAGTTTTGGGGTTTTATTTGTAGTAAAACCATAATAATCACAAACTTACCACTGTCTCACTGTAATGACCGGTTTAACCATAATATCTGTAGTTAAATTAAGGTAATACAAAAGTAACCAATCAACAAAAAACATGTCACTGTCGCCAGGGGCGTGTTTACCATTTTGGAGGCCCTAAGCAAAGTCAAGACCTGAGGCCCCCCACACGTTGCCTAACATTTTTATTTAAATTGCACAGCAGTATTGAGTACATGGAATTAATGAGACATATATACATACAAATATAAACTGGATTTATTTAACATTGAGCCACATAACAGCACAACATTCTCTACAGTTTGTTATAAGAATAAACCTTCTTGGTTTTGGGATGAAAACGTGTCCTTTGTTTTATTCAGAATAATACAGAATGCTTTTAGCTACAGTATAAGAAAGTAAAAGGTGCAAGATTATTCTTTTCATGCTTCTTTTCATAGCATTGTTTTGCTATATTCGTAAAATTAGTATTAGATTTATTTTCTTTTGCTTTCTTTCGTTTTTGAGCACCGTTTTGATACGTGCGCTTCATTGAATATATCTGAGTGTCTAAATCAAGCATCAAATGATTTTACCACTTGTAGCCACTAGGGGGCCCCCAAGCTTGAGGGGCCCTACGCATTTGCGTGGTGGTTAACAACGCTACTGACTGTCGCTCGTGTTGCCGGAAGTCGCCAGCTCTTCATTGAAATGAATAACATCACCTCACTTTGTCGCTGGCGGTGTGAACTTGTGGCTAGTATTAAATGATGACATAAATGTTATTTCTGAGTGACAAGTAGAGTTAACTGTTTCACTAAAGTAAAATGCTGTTCAGTCCACTTGGCTTAGAAATCTGAGATGGCGTAGTTTAAATAGGAGTGAAGCTTTTACCTTCTAGTAACTATAATAACGTTGGGACTTGGCAACCTGCGGCGATTTAATCACTGTCAGTGTAAATGCTGTGTTAGAAGTTCTGAGCCACTTAGCCTATTCCCACGGGATTCTGGGATACGGAGAATGGCATGCAAATGGTCCACAGCCCTACAGAATGACAGCACACACACAGTATTAGCACAGAGAAAATCAGCGTGTAAGTTTGCAACGAGAGTTTGAAATAAGATGCCATTGTTGTATCATAATGTACTTTATTTATCAATATTATTTTCCACATTTATAAAATGCTGCGTAGATACCGTCCTAAATTTGATTTTACGACCATTTAGAATAGAATTATCTTGAAATTGTGCACAGCTGAACAGTTTCAGATCTCTGCCTTGTAAACAGTGTCTAATTAATGGCATTGACATACAACAGAGCACCTGTTAACATCCAAATCCTTTCTGAGCATCAGGAATGGCCTACCTTTTGAGATGCAGTAGACTTGCAAAGGGATCGCACCTACAGTATGATACCTTAAAACAAAAAAATTATGTTCAATTATTACTCAATATTTCTAAAAATGTGACCATTCTTCTGTTAAAATATTCATACTGTATAATACAAAATACACTTAGGACCTCATTTCAGAAACATGCATATGCAGATCTCAGGTCTTTGAACGGTCTTTGACGTGGAAAAGTGCTTAGCGTCATGTCAGGGGCTGAGCAGACGTACACTTTTGCACTTTTTACACATTTGCTTGTCCGAGTGCTGCAGGTTTTTGTAAATATATATCATATTTCTACCTTTTTGCCTTTTCTGACTAAATTACAAGGCAGCATTTCGTGTATTATTTGCAGAGAAATCCCAGAATGCATTGCGATGATTTCAAATAATCAATTCAAGCTGCTAGACAAATCCAGATTCATGTTTTTTTAAGATTTCTTTTTTGGGGGTCTTATACCTTTTATTGTGATGGGGCAGTACAGAGCTGACAGGAAAATGTTGGTTAGAGTTAGGGGAGCGGGTTCGGCAAAGGACTCTTGAGACAGGAATCGACCTCTGGTCGCCATAACAGCATTGGCGCCACATGTTGGCACGCTTACAACAGGGCTATGGGTTAGTTGCACAAGATGGCGCCGGTGAGCTTTCGCGAAGCCAGAGTCCGCAGACTAATTGCCGGTGTTGTATCAAAATCCTAGGTTAGGATTAGGTGTGGGGGAGGGATTTAGAGATGGGACCAATCACAAAGCAGCATCCTAAGTGAATGAACCAATCAGAAGTAGGGGAGTCGTAATCTCTGGGGGAGTCGAATTTCGGTACAACAACGGTCGTGTAACACTAACGATTTGTTTTGACTTAACGAAGTGCTCAGCAATGTAAAGAAGATCTGTCATATCGCTCATATATTTTTTATCTAAAAAACACACATATTTGCCATTGTCATGAGAAATTCTGACCCCATGTGAATTGTGACTGTTTAGGACCCAATCTAGTAGGTAGTTGTAAAGCCTGATCACAAAGTTGTTATCTCGAAATGTTGTTGTATGGCTAACCGAAGCTGCGTTAGCTTCTAACGAGCTAAATACGCTAAATACGAAAATAAAAGCATTAAAATGACATGTTAAAAAAAAAATTTAAAAAAAAAAAATAAAAAAAAATTTTTAAAAAAAAAAAAAAAAAAAAAAAAAACAAAAATTAAAAAAAAAGGAAAAAAAAAAAATAAAAAAAAAACATACATTTTGATATTTTAAAATTACCATGGTTTTATTATAGTAAATGACCAAATCAATAAGAACGAGATTTGTTTTTCACAACCCATAGCCTCTTCTATGTACTATTATACAGTATGAAGCATTTAGTGAAAAAGACAATAATGGTCATTTTAACAAAGTACTAGTGACATAAATCGTAATGTAATTTTGTAAGAATTACAAAAAGCTAAAAAGAGTATCCATTAGACAAGATTTCTCATGACACCGTCAAATTCCTCATACAGTGTTATACGACCGAAATTGCCTCTGCACAGCAAAATCATAAGTGTTATTTAGAGTTGGAGTTGGATTTGGAGTTGCTTTTAAGTGTTGACATTCAGAGTTGTTTTAACACTGTTTGTGTAAGAACGAACACTTAATGCGGTGACATGAGAAAAGTGTTGTTGTTGATATTGATAGTGTTATTAGAACTGTGTCATAGTGTTAAACAAGCAACACTTTCAAGAGTGTTGTTTAAACTCTGTAAATATCGGGACAATATGTACACTCATTTGGAGTTGATTTTAACTCTATTAGAATTGAATTAACACTGATCATTTTTTCCTTTGTGGCGTCCCAAAAGCTCACCAGCACCATCTTGTTCAAGTAGCGAATTGGCGGCGACAAAATCCAGATTAATGTTCATTATATTTCTGCGTATTTGTGTTAAATTAAATTCTGAAAATGATAGATCATAATAAAGACTCGCCGTCGTCATGTATGTTGCTAAACCAATTAAGCAATATAAATAAATTACACTTATAACATACTTTTCAAAGTTGCCAACTTACAAACCATTTTTGGCTGAATAGTTCCATAGAGAAAACATTCTGTTTCACAAAAGGTTCTTTGAAGATTAATAAAAGTAGCCTATAAGAAATGGTTGTTATAAAAACCTTTGAGTAAAAGATTCCTTGGGGAACCAAAAAAAGGTTCTTCTATGGCATCACTTTGAGGAATCTTTTGAAGCACCTTTTTTAGGAGTGTATGTTCTAGAAAACAATCTTTATTTTAAGATTCAATAAATTGCACACAGATGGGAAACATTTGTTCGTCCCAATAACTAATCATATATCATGTCATAACTAAAATACCAGCTGTTCAATTTGGAATAAGCCAAATATATTTTTTCTATTTCATAGAAAAGCAATACATACTGTATACGACTTTGTATGCAGATTATTCACATGTGAAAAGGGTAAATGAGATAAAATAGTTTGGAGTCTGTACACGTGTCATATCTGAGCAACATTTTTTTTTGTTCACAGTTGGAGGGCTGGAGCTGTTGGGGATATCCAGAGACCCCATACTAGTTTGTTATATCCATTTTTGCGGACATCACATGTTGCTATCACACAAAATGACAATATTGACATGATGCCACACAATACATACAGCTGGGAAAAAAATCGAGAGAGCACTCCAAACTTATTTTCAGTTTTTCTGAATGGACTATTTATAGGTACATGTTTAAGTAAAATTGTTTCATTCTGTGAACTGGTTTCTCCCAAATTCCAAATAAAAATGTTTTTATTGGCAGAAAATTAAAAAAGGACAAACTGGACAAAACAACAAAAAAGATGCAATGTTTGCAGATCTTTAATACTGCAAAGTTCATATTCATGTTTAAACAACACAATACAATTTTTTCCAAATTTCATCCATCTTTCTATTCTCTCGCAGTCGTTCACATTACTGATGGGTGATCTTTGTTTTTGTCAAAATTCAACAGATTGAGACAATACATGCAGAAATGTTGAATAAAGGCAAAACTGGAGTAGTTTTTTAATATAATTCGGGTCTGTTCCTGCATGTTGGAATAAAAGCTTAAAGTTTAAAGTTACCTTTAGATGTTTGTGCCATTAAATCAGATGTTATTATTCAGGTAGCTAGCTATAAACACATTGACAGTTTAACTTCAATTAGGTTGCTCAGATTAGCTTTAAATGTGTATTTGCGTTGTGCTATAACACATTCTCAAATACAATGACACGGAAATTGACCTCACATTTAATTATTAAATGTTACTTTAATTATTGCACGACTGTGAAAGTGCTTTTTGGAAATAATATGCTGGAAAGCTACACTACATTTAAGAGCAATGCATGCACCGCAATTTGTGTTTTAAGCATTCTAATCCAGGCACAGAAAACGAAGAGAAATGTAATTTTATTCCTCACACAAGGCTGTCACCTTAAAGCTGATAAACGAGTTGTGCTTTGTAGCAAACTTGTTCACAGTAATTCATCAACAACAGACACAACGTGCACACACGGAACTGCACAGTCAACATTTACAATTGCATTTTTATGACTAATATCAATAAAGGCTGTTCACACTATAAGGACGATAACTATGAAGGTTAACAAATCGTTGAATTTAAAGGGACAGTTCACCCCAAAATGAAAATTCAGTCATTTATTCATCCTCATGTCATTTCGAACCTGCACGGCTTTCTTTCTTCTGCAGAACGCAGAAGAAGATATTTCGAAGAATGCGGAAAACAGAAAACCGTCGGTCCCCATTGACTTGAATTGGTTTTGTGCTCATACTATAGAAGTGCATGGGGACCGATGGTTTTTTGTTTACCAACAATCTTCAAAATATCTTTTGTGTTTTGTAGAAGAATAAAAGTCAAACAAGTCTGAAATGATAAGAGGGTGAATAAATGATGACAGAAGTTTCATTTTGGGTGAACTATGCCTTGCAATAACGATAATTATGAGACAAAGGGTATGATATTGATAAATTGATGATATGATATTGTTGGAATTTTTGATAGCCAATCAAAAACCATTCATATTTAAAGGGCTTGTGCGTTTAAAATATAAACTTGTCGTGCGGCAGTGTACAAAAAACGTAATGTTACTGTTATAGCTAATACATTTTTAACACCTTTTTGCGTCTCGAAATGTCAGGGTTCACAGTAAATCCTCTACATTTCTCTGGTAAACACACACATAAATTGGCATAGGTGAGTGAAGGTGGTTAGTTCTGGTGACAATTATCAGCGGCCACGGGCGGAACATTGACGGCGCTTTAAACCGAGTTTGAGCTTTAGCTTCAGAATCAATGACCTCTTTTGTCATTTGACAGGGCCTTGCAGTTTTCTCTTAATTTGATTTCACAGGCAGGTACGTGGAGAGATTCCTGGAATACAAAGGTGGCTGTTTCCGAGAAGGACAGTAAGTTCTTCCTCTCTCCATCCGTCTCGCTCTGTTTCTGCATGTATAATACATTGTAAACGGAGCATTCGTCTACATAATTTGATAGGTGCCCTCTTCCTCTTTCAACAGCTTCCCCAAAACAAGGATAACAAGAAACAGCAAGGTTTTGTGTGCGAGTAATGTGGGTTGGTGCGAACCCACTGGAGGGAAGCCGAAATCTTTCTCAGTAGAAGTCGCGGAGTGTAAAACGCAGCTTGGATGCTCTCCCGCTGATCATGAAGTCAGAGGTTTGGAGTTAATTGGAGAGGATAGACTCTCAGAATCAGCCGAGGCCAAAATTAAATAAGTGCTCCGACCGCAGTCTCCATCATTAGGGACCCTAATGGTGTCGCTTCATGTTGTCTGAGGGTGCAAACCGCAACGTTCGATACGGAAACAATCCAACGTTTCATTCATTAAACACGTCTCGGATTTCAAGCGAATCTGGTTGAAGCAAGTAAAAAGGCTCCTGGGCATGTGTTATGTTGTAAAGGGCTGTGACTATAAAGTCGGTCGTGACTGTTAACAAAATGCTTAAAATGCAGAGAACTATGTACATCTAAGGAACTGATTTTCTCTAATAGCGTAAACAATGCGGAAGCTAATTCCTTAAATGCCACGTTTGACTAGAATATGAGGTTCACATACAAAAGCTAAAGTCCTTGATTTTACATTAACGTTTAGTGAAAAATCAAAAGTTCTCTTAAAATTCACTCAGCATCACGCCATGTCAGATGTATGTGACTTTTCTTTATATGAACATAAACAAAATCCATCCATTTATATTACTTCCAAAAATACACATCCATCATAAAAGTGATCCAAATGACTTTTGTGCACATGTTGTTTTCTTTATTTTATTGTAGTCAACCAAACAGAATCCAATTGATTCACAATCTATTTGATTTGCAAAAATGCTAAAAGTTATCTCAACTTTTGTGAGTCAGTGCAACTAAAAAAACATGCCAACAATAAACATAAACATAAAAAGATGAGTTAAGATTTTTTTTACAGTGTGGCTTTTACAATATTTTCTAAAGCAAAATGATAGCTGGTGCACCAGAAATATTCCGTAAAACAACAGTTTTTCCTGTTTCCTATGTTTTTCTTGTAAATTTGCGGTGTTTTCCTGTAATTTGACAGTTTTTGACCGTATTTCAAAAATAGACTGTAAAACAAATTTTCCTTCAGCTGAGGTGCCAGATATAGGCTATACCACAAAAATAGCCATTACCCTTCAAAATGCGCAAATTGAAATAGCCCCTTGAAAATACGCCCAATGGAGACACGTCAATTTCGTAAAAACTTGAGCTCGCAAGAGGTGTTTTTTCAGGCAATACGATAAAGGCATATTTTGCAAAACTGCAATGGAAACACTTTTTGTCATAATTTGCCTTGTCCTTTTTTTGTAATTTGCTGGGTTTTGACCATATTTCAAAAATAAGTGAAAAATCTCTAAATAAAACAGTAAAATTTCATAAAATTACAGTTTTTTACAGTGTGCGTGAAAGAGCTTAATATTTCTTTAGCTTATTTATATATTTCAAAATTGTGACATGTCGATAACTTCAAATCTCATTAGTTCTTATGTGACTTGTAATGAAACATCATCACGAGGCAGTTATTAGAACCATTAAGATTTGAAGTCATCATCGTGTCACCAAAACCTCGTATCTCTGGTATATCTGCAAAATATTTAACCAATAAAAAGTATTAAAAAAGCTTGTCAACTTTGACAACACAGTGTTTACAAGAAATGAAAAACAGCATTTTTTCAATGGTTCAAGTTGTCGTTTTGGAGATTCAGTGGAGATTTCAGTTCGACAGCGAATATATTTCAGTTTATCTCTTCGTTTCAGTTTTGGTAAATAAGTTCAACATATTAACAGTTTCTCACACACACTCATGATTTCACTTCAGAAGATATTTATTAACCCACTTGAGATGTTTTGATCAGGTGACAGATATTTTCTATAAAAAATCTTTGTGTGCAGTTGTAGAAAGTGTTTATTTGAAGAACAGGATCATCATATAAATCAGTCAAATTGTAATCCTTTATAATTTACTACTATAATATAGTTTTCTATAATACTGCATCTGATACTGTATTGTGTTTTATATCACAGCTGTAAAACTGTCTTAACCACTTATCATCCAAAACTTTTAAGCGGTGATGCATCAACATTATAATACGTATTAGAATGGTTTAACATTGTACAAAGCTGTGAAAAGTCTCACCCATGACAGGTTTTCCCCTTTTATCTCTGCTTTCCTCTTGGTGGTGATGAGTCTGTGCAGAGATGTAAAGAGAGTGTATCAGCATCACGCTTTCTCATTTTCACCTGCGGCCTAACGGAAATCCATCATAAAAGCTGTTCTGCTGTTTTTATAACATCTTCATTGATTTGTCTCCCCCCCCTCTCTCTCTCTCTCTCTCTCTCTCTCTCTCTCTCTCTCCAAGTACTTTGTGTGTCTTCCAAAAGCACTGAACATCTGCTTTCTCTCTGACAGCACACACACCACCCCCTCACCGGCTCAGAGAGTGATTCATATAGCCGAGCCCACACACACACAATAAAGAGGTGATGGCATCAGGGTGCAGTACCTCCTGCTGCCATCAGGGGGCACTCCTGCATTTCATGCGCAGCAAGGGTGTCCCTGCAAGAACAAAAATCTGGTTTGATACGTCTAACAAAAAATGAATCAAAGACACACACCTGGAGTAGTCTCGCATAGCCAGACCTTCATACTGAAGGCCATTCTGCCCAGAAGGCCATATGACTGACAGGTAAAGCAACCAATAACGTTTCGTTTTGTGCCGTGTCATGTTTAGGCAAGGAAATGTCCCCGCAGTAACAGACCGGTGTACATTCACAAACGTGTCAAAAGTTAACAGCAACAAAATGATTATAAGTTTATGACGTGAACCTCGCATACTTTTGAGAATTAAGCATTTAGTCGATCGCGATGAATTCTTATTGCAATCGTTGTAAACACGACAGCTTACTTCTTAGATCAGACGGCTTCGTGTTGTATCCAGGCGGGCCGTTAAAGAACTCGACACGCACGTCTCCTGGAAATCCTGTGAAATTCAACCAATCAGATGACGACTTTGAACGTGATGAATTGTTTCCAGAAAAGTGTGCCGTATGCATCAGACGTTTAGCCAACGGTCCGTGGGCGTGAAGTCTGAAGCTGAGACTACACCTGGAGCCACGACACATGTCGGGAAGGATCAAGATTCGTGTTAACCCACGCTGTTTCCTAACAGGCTTGATCTCTGAACAAGTCAAAATTTCATCATGTTTAGAACACAGACTTAAAGGGATAGTTCGCCCTAAAATGAAAATTCTGTCATCATTTACTCACATATAGTACCTATAGAGTAGTATTGCATACTTTGTATCTTCGAAGAATATTTAGTTTGATCACATTTATAAAAGATAGATACAGCTGTACGATTATTTCCGAAACCATACGGCGCGTGCGGGGGGGAGGGGTAGGCTGAACTAAAGCATGTGCGCACCCATTGCCAACAAAACACAGACATCAGCAGTTTCACTCACCGCATGCGGTTCATGTCCGACATCTTTTAGCGCTGGGACGGCTCTATATATCAGTTTCAAACGATCTCCAAATCCAGTATTATATCCATCGTTTATATAACATTCATCACCCAAATGCAGTGAACTCTCTCTCTCTCTCTCTCTCTCTCTCTCTCTCTCTCTCTCTCTCTCTCTCTCTCTCTCTCTCTCTCTCTCTCTCTTGCACACAAGTGAAAGTGACGTCTGCGCATGCTCCTTCTCCTGCTCTCCTTGCTGCCGCGTGGGCGTGCCGCGTGCTTTTCCGGGAGAATTGTCCAATAAGGGACTAAAAAAAATTGTTACGAAACAGTTTAATATGTTCGAAAAAAACTTTCCGAAACCTGTACGATTGCTGGGGGAGTGTATAGAGCACAGAAATACTACGTGATACGCCCAACTCGTTTTTTGACAAGTTGACCATGTTAAGCATGAGAAGACAGCACGTTTAACATTGTAAAGAAGTCAGAATGCATGAAACACCGTTGCACCACCCCTTTAAAATTGTTTTAAATATTCAACAACATAAACTGATCAAACTGAACCAGTTCTCTGTATCAAGTAAAAATGACTTGGAGTTTTGAGGCTTGGAAATTTCTATAATTAACATACAGCTTTTTTATGCTCTGCTCTAAAATATGAAATTGGCTCAATGTTGCTCTTGCTCACAAGAGACAGTATTTCTAGTTTGTCAAGTAGGGATGGGCGATATTATATAGTTTGCGATATACCGGTAGAAATTCCCCACTCGATAGGAATTAGTCTTCCCGCGATATAAACAATAAATTCTAGTTGATGACGTATTTCTCTCTCTCTCTCTCTCTGTGCATGTTTTCCAGTCTATCCGTCACAGCTTTCTGAGAAAGATCGTATTATGAAGATTGTGTTTAATGGGACAGATGCCATGCTAAATCCTTCAATGGCTCTTGCCAAATAAAAATGGTCTTTATTGGTAAATAAACGCTCTGTTTGAATATAAACACTGGAGATAAACAGAATATATTGCGTCTTTATTAAAGAACAAGGAAAGATAACACCCCATTAATACTGAGAGCAAATCAGAGCTAGAACGCTTCAGGTAAAAGCTATTCATACTAACAGCAAATGTATCGCTGCAGGTCGGTGACTAGACATTTCTACTGCTGCTTTCTTTCACATCTGGACAGAGCTTTTCCAAATCAGATCACGAAAGGGATGTATAGCTGGTAAAAAAGTAAAATGTCATTTAACAATGACAACAAATCATTTAACATCTAGGGGGGACAGCACATAAAAAAGAAAAAACACAGATGAGATCCCTTTAAAATCTCAATATTTCTGCTAGACATCAACGAGACTAAATGAAAAACAAATGGAAACTTCTGCTTAAAGGCAGTTCACCCAAAAACGAATAAAGAAAACATTTTAAAGAATGATGGTATCTGAACAACGGTGGTACCCATTGACTTGCATTGGTTTTGTGTCTATACAATAGAAGTGAATGGCTACCGCCATTGTTCGGTTACCAACATTCTTCAAAATATCTTCTTTTGTGTTCTGCAGAAGAAAATCATAGAGGTTTGAAATGACAAGAGGGTGAGTGAAATGTTTCGTTTTTCTGGGTGAACTCCGAAGAACACCAGGACGTATTGCAACGTTATGGATTTACGCATGTTAAACTCATTCACAGGTCTGTAACACACAGCCGAAGGTTCATCCATCTAAGAGTCAGTCCATCTAATGAAATAAAATAAATAAAAAAACATGTATTTTAACTAAATGTTAATCCTTTGTATGTGCAAAGCATGTCTATTTAATCAAGTCTATTTCATTTAGTAGTTATGTGAAAAGTAGCAATGCACATTCATTAAATTCAAGGTAACTTCTGGCACGGCTGAAACTGTAACATAATATATAATAATTTCCTGCAGACAGCTTTGTAAAGAGAAACGAGGCTATAAAATAAAAAAGCCATGGTTGTAATGTCACCTTTGCAGTTGACATTTCAAATAGGGCACAAAAACAAAATCCAGCGTAGTCCAATGTTAAGAGGAATGACATTACACAAACCAGCCGTATGATCTGACCTTGAACAGAGAGAGAGAGAGAGATTGCTTATTACATCAATAATATTTCCCCACGATGCTACCACAGAAAGACAAAATTAAAAATTAAGACTGTACAAAATGATATATAAACCTCAATGATGTTATTTTTTATGATTTGATACCATAATGTTTTACAACACTTTACGTCCTTATAGTTTTTCATTGATTTTGACTTTCTGTCTGTATCGCTCTTTGTCTAACCCAGACCTGGAGAGCTTCTGTTTGACAGACGAGAGATCTTTTGTCCTTGTGGTGAATTTCTATGTTATGCTGAACACAGTTCTTGGGTCGAAGATCTCCGTCCCTGTTCGTCAGAGCGCCACTGACCTTTGTCTTATTCAGTTAATGAGCTATTTTTCTGCTGGGAATCTCCAGGCAGTTTATGGAAGCCTTTGACTGGTCTTACTGTTCAATAAAACATACAGACATGTTCATTTGTCTGTCTGTTTTCGGTTCATTGAAAGGGAGCAATGAAACATTAATAACCTGCTCTCTCATAATGTAAACAGAGTTGTATTATATTGTGGCAAAGTTTGGACAAGCGTGTATGCATGATAAAATGACAGAAATTGAGCACAGCTGTGTTTCCATCTCATGGGGACGTTGAGTTTGGAAGTCTTAATTACGACATGATGTGCGTTTAAGTGATGTTGCTTGGATTAAAATGGATGTTTTGTGCAATGTAATATCTATTTCTCGCTTTAGAATCACCAGATAGCTTTGTAAAGCTCGTGAAACAAAATAGAGAGCCGCTACTGCAGGAATGCTGGGAAATGTAACCTCAAAAACCGAATAATGTTTCCAAAAGCATAATCTGCTACCTGTGTAACAAACACAAATGTATTAAACTCATAACATACCTATTTTTGACTTATTGTGTATTAAATCGAAATCATGGTGAAATTCTCATTATTTTCTTCCTTTCATGCCATCCCAGATGTATATGACTTTCTTTCTTCAGCTAAACACAAATCTGTTTCTATATACATCCAAATCCAGTTTAGATCCCAGCTTGAAGCTCTGGAAAGCACATCACTAAAATATTTAAAAAACTGCAGTGGGTTAATAAATGTCTGCTTAAGAGAGAGAAGAGAAAACTCTTAATATTTTGTGCTGAAACAAACAAAAACCCCCATAAAAAGCAAAATTAAATTATTGCGACAACCTGAAATCTTATTGGTCCTCCCATGTCCCTTCACTTGTCAGATGATATTTCATCACAAAACGTGAGAATTGATAGCGTTTTTTATCGTATTATTTTTCTGTGTTATATTATTATAATATTTATACTATTCTTTTAATGTTTCTGTTGTAGGTTAAACCAATCGAAACCAAACATTCTTCCACGTACCCCTGTAAATGCCTGGGGTGTGTGTGTTCCACTCTCCAGAGGTTCATTACTTTACTTGACACGGCCCTAACTTTACCATTCATGTGCGGCCATCCCATAAACACAATCATTCCAGCATTTCAGTCTATGTGTCGTTTGAGTGGATGAAGAACTTCAGCTGTTTTTCTCCGAGGTGAAGATCAGTAACAGCCCAGATGGTAAAACACCAAAACAGCTTTAATCAATGCCCTGCAAAACCTCCAGACTGACCATTCATCAGAGAAGCTCACCATTCATCTTTTCTCTATATGAAAGGAATGCCTACGCTGCATCACTTTACTGGCAGTCACCTCTTTCTGTTGAGAGATTCATACATTTTAGCCGTTTGCCAAAACAGGACACTCTTCGTGATGCCCATATTATTAGACCGAAGCAGCTGCTAGGGCCAGTTTTGTTTTAATATCTCAGCTAAATGTTCTAACAAAGATGCTTAGTAGAATGCCTCTAAACTCGATTTCATGCAATAATTGTGAACGAAGTCCAGGGGATGTCAAAATAAGCATCATGAAGGTATATCGCAATATTTTCTTAAAGGGACAGTACACTCAAAAATGTTTTTTGTCATCATTTACTCACTCTCATGATATTTCAAATCTGTATGATTTTTGACATTCTGCAGAACACAAAAACATATATTTTGAGGAACGTTGGTAACCAAACAACA
The DNA here is from genome assembly GCF_024868665.1 of Triplophysa rosa. Taxonomy (NCBI): domain Eukaryota; kingdom Metazoa; phylum Chordata; class Actinopteri; order Cypriniformes; family Nemacheilidae; genus Triplophysa; species Triplophysa rosa. The sequence goes on along the minus strand of NC_079891.1, from coordinate 32,625,224 downwards.
TTGGACCCCATTGACTTTTATTGCATGGGCACAAAAACACTTTTTTCTCAAACACCTTCTACCACGTTTCCAGAACTTCACAGAAGTCTCTAAGCCACTTTTGTGCTGGGTTTTTATACAACACAAATTAGAGTATTGACAGAAAGTCAATACTGGTTGTTTAATCCACAAAATGTGACTGGTGACGGATAAACCCCATATAGACCTGCACCAAACCAGCAGTGATTCATGTAAATTCATGCTGATCTTTGCAGCCGGGCAGAAACTCCTGGAGTTACTGAAGTGAATAATTATTGAAGCCGCTCTGTGCCTCTTGAAGCTCTCTTTAGCATATCCCAAACGCTCTGTGTGACCTCTCATGCTGAACGCAAGCACTAGAAAAAGGGCCGTAGGACCGCTGCGGGGGGACAGCAGGACAGCCACGAACTCTCTCGATCGGTCCATGCCATTGATGAATTGACAAAAACGCCTCTGGCGTCTGCCAGCGGACAGCTGATCGATACTGAGAATATGTGATGGACGAATGGAAAAGGACAGGAGAAGCTAATAACTGTCAGACGGGAGATCTCGCTGTTGCCATTTAGTTGTCTGACATTCCCGTGAGCATGTAGATTCACGTCAATAATATGTGAGATTACATGCTTTATTTTTAGCTCGGGCTTATTGTTGCTGAATAAACTGCAGTCACTTTTCCTGTGTCTCAATAAAGGAAACAAATATCTGATTCATGTGAACGTTTTATAATTATGAATGACATAACTCTCATCTCTACATAAGGAAATCAAGAACTTCTGAACAATGAGTACACATACAAGTAATTTGGTCATTTTTTTGAAGTGACGACCACACAAGTCTCTCCTGCATGAAAACGTCAGCAAATTTTCATGAATTCAGCCAAGTGTGTACAGAACCAAACTGAACAACTAGTTGTTCATGCAGAGATGAAGCTAAAGTACGTGTATTGACTCAATCATATCAGTCGGTCTCCAATGTTGTCGCTCCTATGTGAGATGCATACATAACAGTGCTGAGAAAGTGCCAAACAGCGTTAACAAACCAAGCCACCGTTGTTTATGTAACTCGCACCAAACAGGGTGAAGAACTGGTTCTCTAAATAATAATAATAATATCATATAATAAATGAATAAATACTCACGATTATAATGGGTGCCTCAATTAACTAATTTTGAAAAGTGTCAATTAAAGGTGCAATGTGTGAGACTGAGGAGGATCTATTGACGGAAATGCAATACAGTATACATAACTATGTCTTCAGAGGTGTATAAAGACCTTACATAATGAAGTGTTATGTTTTTGTTACCTTAGAATGAGCAAATTCTATCTACATACACCGCGGGTCCCTTTACATGGAATTCACCATGTTTCTAAAATAGCCCTAAATCAGGGGTGTCCAATGTCGGTCCTGGAGGGCCACTGTCCTGCAGAGTTTAGCTCCAACTTGGCTCAACACACCTGTTTGGAAGTTTCTAGTCTGCTTTGTGAGACCTTGATTAGCTGTTCAGGTGTGTTTGATTAGGGTTGAAGCTAAACTTTGCAGGACACCGGCCCTCCAGGGCTGACTTTGGACACCCCTGCCCTAAATGGACAAACTGCTCTACAGAGCACGTTTCGTGAAGACGTTATCTCCCTTGGCAAAGAAGTGAAAACATGACGACATCTTAGTCCTGTGCAGACACCGTCGTGCTTCGAACGGAAAGGTGGAGCGGTAGAGTGAGCCGTTGGTTGCAATTTGCAACCTCACCGCTAGATGCCGCTAAAATTCACAGACTGGACCTTTTTCTATTTATTCATATTAATTACCTATTTATTTTTAATTTGTAATCACTTTTTGTCATTTTTAAATGTGAATAACAGTTTTGCTTGTCATGCTGCTAAAAGGGCTAATGCATAGCTCACTGTTAACGCAAGGCTTTGAGTTACTGATTTATAAAACACCCATAAATCAACTCAGAATCGCAGCGATCGCTTTGCTTCGGATGTGTAGCCCACATAAAAAATGTTTCATGCAAAACAGTATCTCAAGGCAGCAATCCGTAACTTTTCTGGTTAAAAACAAACAAAAACCAGTTATTGAGCAAGTATAAAACTGTCTTCTTACCTTCCCCGATTCACAATCGCAAGCTTATAATAATGATTTATAAGGAGAGCTGTCGGGTACATTTCACGGGAAATCTGCTTAACTCACATAATCAGCAGGATTTCTTTTGTCTTTTATATTTATCGGACTCTGAGAAACAAAGATAAGTGTATAAAGTAACCCGCAATTTCATGTTCCAAACGGGCAAAAGTTACAGCAAAAAGTAAAAATTATAGCTTTAAAGAAAATTTGATTTAATTGCAATTACCAAATCAACTTGTCAGCTGTCCTTGTATGTATTTGCATTTGGCACGTTAAGGTGCATTGTGGCAAATAAATCTTGTGACGTTTCATAAAAAAACACAAAATCTAAAATGCACATGGTTTGAATTCAAGAGTAACTTTCTTTCTTCTGTGGGAATCTGTTTATTGTCGATTACACTAACTAATGGGATTCATTTAAATCCGGCACACATCTTTGCCATCAGGCTGATATATTCCTCTCACAATCTCATCTCATCACATCGCACACATGCACAATTTTAGACGGAAGGCTTTGGAAGGCGTCGTTTTCATAAGCGGGTCCTTCCGTGTGGTCGGGTGACCCACTGGGTTCAAACCAAACCTCCGCTCTTTCATTTTTCCTTTTTAAAACTGGCATTTTGTAAAGTCTAACTACAGGCCCGGAAGCTTGTGGGTGGGCGGAACGACTTTATCTTTTCCGGGATTTCTCTCTCATCCTCTGTGAACAGAAGGAGTGACGAGAGAACAGACAAAATGAGAGAACAGCTACAGGAAGTGCAAAAAGCGCTGAGAGTGTCAACAAATCTCTGTGTTCGTAATCCTATTACACAGTATTGACAAAGTTATTGATGGGGTAAGAACACACACGTACTGTTTACAGAGGGAGGAGATCTCTGGCAATGAAACTTTGAAAGACAGAAGAGAAGTATTCAAGCATGCGATCTGTGTGTGGGCTTCATTTTTCAAAGATACTCGAGAAAGAAGTTCTTTTACATACACAAAAGAGAGCTGGCTAAATACAGCACATAATTCCATCTGTTAGCACGCACAGCAGTGAAGATAGGAGTCGATTTGGCAATCGGAAACGTTTGAATTCTTGACAAAGACACAGAACCATAGCTTGCCAGGGTTTTGCTTTTCTTTTTTTTGTGGTTATATTTCTAAAATTATCTCTGTTAGGACACATCAGCAGTTTGAGGCGCAGAAGTGATGTGAATGGGGAGCAGGTGTGATCTTTTTACATGTACTTACATGGACCTTCCTGTCACGAGTTTTCAAGCTCTCTGGGCAGAGTCGTGACAGTACCACGTCTTTCGGGTTTCTGTTGCGTTATGTGTGGAGACACGTGGCCTTTGTTGTCACTTTGCGCCGCGTGTCCTCCTGTCATGTCTCTTAGCCCCGCCCCCCTCCTGTCTCCCGTAATCATACCCTTAGTGTTAATTCCCGTCACCTGCCCATCACCTGCCTTTTGTAATTATCCTTCATTAGTTTTTCCCCTACTTAATGCCCCGTTATTCTCTGTCCCTTGCCAGATTTGTTGTCAATTACTTCATGTCAAAGTGTCGTTTGTTCATGTCGTATAACCCTAGTCTAAGCTTTGTTTCTGCCTTGTTTGTTTGTTTTTTTGAAGAAGTGTACCTTTTTTTGTCTCCTCAGTTTATTCCCCCTCGTGGGAAGTGTTTGTTTGTTTAGTGAGTATTATTTCCTGTTTTTATCCAAAGCGACTTAAATTCTCTTCAAATTCTTCTCTTCATAGCTGTGGAAAATCAGACAAATGTTATAATACACTGTATGAATGCAAATCTGCATATTATCTTTAAAGTGAAGTCCAACTGTGCAACACATTCAGAAATATTGAAATATTTAGAAAGCAACCATCCTTTCGATCAATAATAATCTTATGAGGGGATCTATGAGGAACTTATGAGGGGTCTGTTATGACAGACTTGAGTCCGTCATGAGTCTTCATGCTGTTATAGTCCATGACAACAGCAGATCCTGTCATCCGGCTGTGGATCATCCAGACTTCTGTACAGCAAAAGTCTAGGGCAGGCTTAGAATCTGACTGGTGTTTGTCAAGCTATCTCAAGATCATCATCTCACAAATTAAGGTAGTTTTGATGAGGTCTGAGAGCTTTTTCACAGCAACAGAAAATTAGTAAAGACATTAATATAGTCCATGTGACACTGACTACAGTGGTTCAACCTTCATTTTATAAAGTGATGAGAATGCTTTCTCATCCGTGTCAGTCTCCAACGCGGGTCCACGAGAGCACACGGCGCATGCGTGTGGTGCTGATGCAGGAGCCATCTTTCACAGAGAAAGAAAGAGAAAGAAAGGGAGATTGTAGTTGAAGGTAAAAACACAGGCACACACACAGAGAATGGCAGAAGGCAGTTAGAATAACAGATGCTGTGAATCTTTATAACTTTTATAACACAGGTCTGATTTCTACTTAATTTGACTTCTATCTGCTGTATGTCCTCAAAAGACTACTTTCTACTATGCTAGTCAATGGTGCCCCAAAAATCTCAGTTGCTAACACTCTTCCATATATCTTTCTTTGTTCTTCGAACAAAGAAATTTATACAGATTTGGAACAACTTGACGTTGAGTAAATGATGACAGAATTTTCAGTTTTGGGTGAACTGTCTCTTTAAACAGATGCAACCCCACCACCTACTACGGTATGTTAGATGGTCGGCCAGATACTAGAGCTGAAATATTTACTATTTCAATAATAATCAATAGTCACATGATTAATATCACGATTATTGACAATCTGAAATATTGTGCCACTCCTAATGTAAATACGATTGATTTGTACATTGTCACAAGCACAATATGGTTCTAAATGATGTTTATCACAATACTATGGTTGCAGGGTTCAGAGGCGACTCCTGAATCTCTCTGATATTCTTTTCCCTATATTTGGTCCATGTCCTTTCTACAATGCAAGTCTACAAGATTTTCCGTTTTATCGACCACCAGGCAAAAGTCGTACATCTGATTGTTAAAAATAGCAATAGCAGACCTCCCTTCCACAACTCGCACAAATTGAGTTATCATTCATGTCCACAGCACAAACAGTGCGGGCGAGTTACAAGGTTTAATACTGAGGGTTAGGGATTTAGAAAAAAACACTAGGCCTGCGTATGAGCAATAGTAATAGTGACGCTTGCCTTAGAAAATGCCATTAATAATCCCCCTGCGAAAATCTGGGAGAGCCCAATATACTGGCACGAAGTCCCCGTTCAATTTATCTGGAAGAGAAAATAGTGTTAGAAGTCTCCGTTTTAAATTGCGTTCCGATATGCTTTCAGCCGCAAATAAATCTAGCAGCGTTTCCCCATTTTAAGGCGGTAAAACAAGATCCTTTGATATTTCTAATCATGTTTTGTTGTATCTTCTGTCACATACTCAGACCTTCGCTAATACCATACCGAGAAATGAAATGCAAAACCACACACACAGAAATATAATAATACCCGCATGTATAGGTTGCACTTCATGTTTAAAAATGAGTCCATGATTTAAACATGACTAAATTCTTGGTGATAAAATGCTTTATAAAAAAACGCTGATACTTCTGTTGTTAACGTTTTGGTGACTTACTGTTAATGCACTTAAATGCTAATTAAACACATTTGTGATCGCTGAAAGAATTCTGTCATCATTTATTCACCCTCATGTCAATCAACATGTGTATATGACTCTTTTCTGTGGAACACAAAATAAGATATTTTGAGAAATGTCTCGGTGGTTTCGTGTTCATACAATGGGGCTCAATGTTGTTTTCTTACCAACATTCTTCAAAATATCTTATTTTGTGTTCTGCAGAAGAAAGTCATCCAGGCTTGGTATGACATAAGGGTGACTCGATGATGATTTTTTGGGGGTGGGTGAACTATCCTATTAACTACAGTAACGGTAGATAAAAAATGATTTGATTTATTCATTAGACAAATTAGATGAACACCTCGTCCTGACCAAATTTATTTATGCATTTAGCAGATGCTGAAATCCAGTGCAAAGTGTATTTAAGGTATACATTTGATGTGTTCCCTGGGAATTAAACCTTTGTGCCGCTAATGCAATGTTCTGTTGGGTTAGGGGACAAAATTAGAGCCAGTGGGATTTCACTGTAGTTGGGACAGCATCAAAAATAGAAACCAAGCAACCATCGAAATGCCTTTGAATGTCAACACTGTACGCGTTCACATTTGCTTAGGACAACAGACATGTGACTTACTGTACCACTTGATGTTGGTTTGGACATATCACAAGCGATCAAGAAATAAATGAAGCTATGAAAGTAGTTTGTCAAGTTAAATGAAATAAACAAAAGTCAAAACTAAAAGTTGCATAGCAGCCAGACAATCAGATTAGAGCTGACATTTCAACAGACTCTCGCCATTTTTGTGTGCAATATGCATCAGACGGCCAGTTTGTGGGCAGACTGTGGGTGTTATTTATTTAGCACCATTTAGTCATAACCGCAATTGCACTATTGAGTCAGTTATGATATTACATACAGTCCTGCTGGAAACTCAGCTTGTGAAGACTTCACATGCTTTCTAGCTGGTCATTACGGCCAATAACTGTTCCAATCTAGTTTAGGTAGTTAATAAAAATGTTGATATGCATGATTTTCAGTACATAACACTTCATAAAAATATTATACCTTGAATATGGATAAAAGCATCTGCCAAATGCGTAAATGTTGATGTTTTAAAGAGTTTCTGTTTTCTCAAAATTTTTCCCTCGGTATTCCAATCCATGAACTTTATACGTCGCAACCACAATGCTCTACCAATTGAGCTACATTAACACATTTTATACACGAGGCCTGTGGTTTTTCTAAAAATGAGTCACGTAGTTATGAACTTTATTATCATTTTACATGGATGACAAACAAAGTTTTGAGAGGAACAGTCTGCAGTTTTGGGTTTCCCATACACAAGCGTCTAGCAGCGTACCACAATACATCCCAGCAAAAGCTCAGGACTGGGGCTAAATTTCACACACCTGGGTTTCTTTAACCGAAACAGGGTTAGATGACTGCTGCACACAGCACTGACTCATCGTAACACAGCTCAAACGTCCTGCTTAAAGCGTTCTGAGCTATGACACTGAAGATTTCAACAGCCGTCAAAAACTTTCATATGGAAGGTCACCATTTTCACTCCAGCATCTTGATGCTTGAATACTTTGCATTTTGACGTTTGAGTTCATTAGCTCACAGTCACTATCCATTTACAAATACAGAGTTTTCTTTTGTTTTTAACTTCAGGTGTGCATAATGTAAAGCTAATTTTGTCCTAATTTCTAACTTATCGTTTACATAATAATTGTAGATTTTGTTGTGCACCCATTAAGTTCCAAAAACAAAACTGACACTTTAAAATGAGGTAACATTTGTTAAAGGTCCAGTGTATGAAATTTAACAGCATATAGTGGTGAGGTTGAGAATTGCAACCAACGACTCACTCCACCCCTCCCCTTTGAAGCACTACGGTGGCTGACACAGGACAAAGATGTCGTCATGATTTCGTCATATTTACGGAAAGCTCTGTAGAGCAGTTTGTCCGTTTAGGGCTACTGTAGAAACAACATGCCGAATTCCATGTATAAGTGTGTGTAAATAGAAATAGCTCATTCTAAGATAACAAAAACAAAACGCTTCATTATGTAAGGTCTTTATACAGCTCTGAAGACATAGTTATGTTTATTATAGTGCATTTCTATCAGTAGATCCTGCAAAAAATTACACACATCCCAACCTTTAAGTAAGGGATAATGTATAGCCAGAATCAAATTGTATAGTCATAAAAACCATTACAATGATATAAAATGGTTCGTAACAATACATAACATAACCTAAGCCAAAGAGGATGCTACATGCCATCTCAAAACACCTTTAGCTATCGACTCCATGCAGGCCGTGCAATAAAGCCGACTAGAGTTTGGAAACAGCGGGCTAAGTGGACCATGAGCAACTCATACATCTCCATGTCAAACCCTTCGATGCCCGGCTACAGAAGCCCGTGGGGAGGATAGATATTTCCGTGTGACGTGCAGGAGATCGCTCATGTGTGCAGTCACCATGGCTTCTGCCGCGAATGGAGACAAGCCAAGTCAACAGTAAACATGTGGGTGAACTGGGAAATGTGGTGGAGTGACATCCCTGCCAGTTAGATGGGTTAGGGGTGGATTCACCACCTCTGACAAGAAAGGCAGTGCTTACTCAAAACAATATGGAGGAGAAAATAACACTGTTAAAATGAAATAAATATGAAATATGTTTAAGGCACTGAAAGAGAAACAGTTCTTAGTATTTCAGACATAATTGTATAAGTGTTATGAATATAATGGTAAAGATACATTCATATAACAATCCTGTAGGCAATTATTTCTCACAAAATCTTATTTGAAAAATATTTGTCTGTTTTAATATCATAAGTTTTATTTTCCTTATTTTCTTATAGCTCTGCTTCACTATACTGTAAATGCTTTGCAACAATGCCAAATGTTTAAATGCAATTGTTCTCCTCATTTGTCGCTTTGGATAAAAGCGTCTGCTAAATCATTAACTGCAAAATACTGAAAAATGCTATAGAAGTAAATCTGAATTGAAATAAAAAAGCTGTTTTATTCACCAGCCACCTGCAATCCGGTTCAAGCAGATGCTATACAGTAACTGCAGTGAAACACAGCTGCACAGCGACTATTTTCATCACTCTCAATCTTAATCTTTGCAGTACAAACACACCTCCTTTCAATGTGAATTAGTGATATAGATTAACATCACCATCGATCACAGCAACAGTTGTATTAACTGAAACAGGATAGATATTGCGTTCAGTATGATTCAAATGCCTCGATCACTCTGGTGGAATGATGCTGTGCGGTCTCAAAGCTGTATCACTTTCGTAACCGGTCTGCAAAATCGGCCTGGTGGAAAGAGATGAATTAATGAACATCACATCAAAATGAATTTAAAATGACAGTTTGAGTCTGACAACAAGCAATTTGCGCCTTTGTTTCTGGCACAATCATTACACCTGCTTGTTTACCGAATGTGTTTACTGAGGATCAAACAGGAGGTGATTATTTGGCTGAATCGTAACAAAAAAAGTGACAAAACATGACTGTCGCCCATTTACTACTTTATTTTTTAAGGCACAAACCTGATAAAAGACATTTTAATAAACAGCATTATCATTTATACACACAAAACATTATTATATTAATAATTCAAATATGAATATTGGCATTAATAATACAGCTGTCATAATGATGAAATCTGACTAATGATTAATTGTATAATACATTATTGTGATTAATAGGGCTGTCGAACGATTAATCACGATGAACTGCATCCAGAATAAAAGTTAAATGTCTATGTACTGTGCATATGTATTTTGTATTTATACAAATATATACACTTGCATACATTTAAGGAAAAATAAAAAATAGTCTATATGTAAACTTAATTTATGGTAAATATAAATAAATACATCTTAATATTTCATAAGTATATATACATGTCTGTGTCTGTTTTTGTGTTTATAAATACAAAATTTACAGTGAGCAGACGTATATTATGTACACACAAACTTTTATTCTGGATGCGATTTATCACGATTAATCGTTTGACAGTGTGTGATCATCATATAAATGGTATTTTTTTTTGCCTTTATTTAAAAAAAATAGTCACAAATTATTGTGAATAACATGCACAGGGCCCATGGGTTGGCTGGAAGGCGTCTTCTAGCGCGTCTGCATTTTTTAATTTTACATTACATTACATTATTTATCATTAAAAGCTAAAACACTCAACATTCATGTTCAGAACTATTTTTACAATCAATACAATGCTCAAAAATGGGGCCGCTTGTAATCCTTTGTAAATTGTTACCAGCTGTATAGGAATACTACACTTAACACCTTTAAACATTAAATTTATATGTCACGAACTCGGAGTGGAAGAACCCAGATGCAGGCAGGCGTGAAGGGGTTAACAAAACAAGACTTTAATATAAATACAAAGAAACAAAGAAAAAAATAGAACTAAGAGTGTATATATAAAAGGGTAAACACAACAACTTCCCTCAAGGGGGCAAAAACGAGAACTAAATAATAAACTAACTAACAGGCATAACACGGCAGAAACAACACGAGAAACTCACAGTGCAGCAAGACAGGGAATGTTGACCATATACAATACACCAGCACAGGACAAAGAAACATGAGGACATTTATAGGAGAAGACAAACGAGGGATAATGACACAGGGCAGGTGGGAAACATTAGACACGGCAGGGAGGCAATACACGAAACGAGAGGGGCGGGGCCAATGACTAGACACGAGAAAACACATGAGAAGTAAAAAAACAAACAACTCATGGCTTTCTCACATAAAACCTAAGGGCTCCGTCCCGATCCTGCCACACGACTAGAAATACAGAACCAGGAAGGCAGGACCGTGACATTATATAAAAAATATATCTGTAAGTTCTGAAAATAACCAAAACCCAAACTACAAAGTCACTATTACAGAAGAGAGTGTGAAGTCCCGAGCACCCAAACTAAAATATGAGATGAGATACTGGACCCAGAAAGCAGGCCTCTCATCATGTCAGAAGTTCTTCACAAGCCACTGAGAACGGCGGCACATTTCCAGAGTCGTGTGAGAGAGAGACAGCGGCATCCCAGTGGCTTGTGGTAAAACAGACGGAGTGTGGTCCAATGATTAATGACATTTAGATGATTATTCAGCGGCAGAGATGTCCCACGCCCTCAACACACTCCAGATGCCTAAGCAGAGATGAGGTACAGATGATTTAACCCATGTTCTCCGTGACTTTGGAGAATATGATGGATGGCTTGGAAGATGTTCGGGGAGGGAGAACAGCATAAATCATACTTTGGCGATGGTTTGATTCTGTTCATTTATTTTAGAAAGAGTTTCATTAGATAAAAAATGTATCTCTTTCTGTGTTTAAAGAAACAGTCCACCCCAAAATAAATCATTTATTCACTGTCATGCTGTTAACAATTTGCATGACTTTATTTTCTCTGTCTCAAGCAAAAGGGCACTGAGCTACACAAGGACATGAAATACATAAGTAGTCTGTACGACGCGTGTGCTATATTTCCGAGAGCACACATTTAAGTCATTATTAATTTTCCGAACGAGTCCCCGTTCATTTTCATTCACCAAAAAAGCAGCCAAATTATTATCATTCCATGTCAAATACACCACTTTTTGAAAACCACCTTTTCATTTTGTTAATGTTTTCTCTCAAGCAAAACAAACAAAGCGATGAAAGCCAAAATATTACAAGCTTTGGATCAATATTTACTCAATCCATTTTTTAACAGGAGGTTCAAAATGATAACGTTCACCCGAGATTTGACGCCAAATTACAGGGGGTGAAAAAGGACTTTAAAAAGATGTTATATTATTTTTACACGGAGATTGTTATGTCTATTAGTCAAATCTTTTGACGTGAGCAATCTTTGTTGCATTACATGCCAGTAGTGACCACACAAAAATGGGAAAAAGATATTTTGTCTTATTTTTTCCAAAGTTTGCATGCTTGTTACTCAAGAAGTATTAAAAGTATCTTAATATACCTTTAGACTCTTGTTCTCAGCAAAACCTTAATTTATAAGGCCCTGCACGATAGAATCCTAGAGATATGGACATCTCAATGCGACTCCATTTGCAAATCGTAGAATTGTACCTATTTTTCCGTGTCAAAATCCACATGTGGCTCACTTTGTTAATAGCTGATAATTATTGTATTTCAAGCTTTGTGAAATTCTTGTGGATTTGGATCATTTTAATAATGTGAAACATTAACATTAAACAACATATAATAAAAAATAATAATGTTAACTTGTAGTATACATGGGTAGTTGACAAATAAAGCGTATCATGTGTCCAAAACAAATAGTTAATAATTTCATATTATTAATATTTATATTTATACTGTAATTAAGCATATGAGATTTATCTAAAGATTTATTTAAAAACACAGTTTTTTCTAAATGTTTGCTATGTCACACCATAGTGTGACAAATCACATGTGCGGCTTATTTGTCAACTAGCCACATACTGGAAAAATGATTCCTTTAAATCATTCATGCACATACAACGCCACACCAAACTGCAACTAGCAGGTTCCATAACTAGAATACTATGTGTGCGGACACTATGTGTGTTTTGCTGATGTCTTATAGAGACGTGTGTATGTGTGTATGGAAGGGGGAGGCTGAGAAGCTCACAATTAAAGAGAAATCAACTCGCCATTGACCGCAGCCATGTTTTCAATGAACCAAAGTGCACGTGCACACACGGCGAAAATACGAACGAAAAATGATCATTACTTCCTATCACAATTCCCATGACCTTAATTCATTAAAGTATGGAAATAGCAGGCCAAGCGGGGAGTCTACATGAAGCTGAATTACAGCTGATTGGAGCGAGAAAAAACTGCACATGTGTGTGTTCCAGCACCTGAAGGTGTGTTGACCCTCAGAGGCTCATTAAAGCCTGGAAACTCCATCTTACACAAGCTCCTACGGCTCACACACGGCAGCTGGCGGCAACAACAGTGCACACGCAGGGCACGAGCGGGCTTTCAGAGATGGACACGGATAAACAACGAGGAAAGGGCTCTGTGTGAAACGGCGACCTGGAGATTGTAGGTGCTGGCCTTACATGTGCAGATTATAGACCTTTTCACCCAACAAATGCATCATGGGATTGAAAGGTGATGGAGAGATGAGGGATGTTTTTCGATGAACTGATATGGAAATATGATACGAAACAGCTGAGGGGAATATGTTGCCTGTCTATTGCCAATTGCCACATTTTTAAATATATTTGTTTTTACTTTGGAAAAATGTTATTTCTTTTTGCTACATTATAAAGCATCAAACATTTTACTCCACTAAATTTGATAAATATTTGTTGATTGATACATTTAAGTACATACAAAATCTAGTACTTAATGACTTCTATTTTTACTTAAAAACACTTGCTGTATTTCCAAAAGTTGAGTGGGACATATTGATGGGCAAACACAGCTTGCAAATCCAACAGACATTATACTGTATTTCGTGGACGAAACCATTGAAAACATGTTCACAATGAAGAAACTTTTTTCCAAACTAAGCCACTACAATCCTGGCACAGCTGTTTTCAGCTAATTTCTGGCAAAAACAGTGTTAAAGGCATTCCGCCGCTCTTGTGAATACAGATAAAAAATGGAGCGCTGCTGGATTTGTGAACGACAGATGTGGTATACATTTACCTGATTTTATTGCTATGTTGCACCTACAAGAATATCACTCCCCTAAAATGCCTCCCACTTTATATTAAGTGTGTCTAACACCACCGCAGTACTGGGAAAGTTTTGGCTTTCTAGCCTTTTTATTCTGCATAAATTTCACAAATAGGCTACTCCTAGAAGACCAAAACAGAATTCACTTTGTGTGAAGCTTAAGGCTTTTCTAACTTGGTGAACTGACATTTACAGTGGGCGTGAGCGAGCGCGCGCGCGAGAGAGAGAGAGAGGAAACAATATGCGACTACTCTCTTCTTTTCCCTTGGGTGACCTAGTCTGTAAATAAATATATGACAAATTTACATTCACCCGCAGAGATTACTGGTACCAAAGCACCAATATAATGTCCACACAAGCCAAATTACACTCGCTGCAGTACATATGTGCTTCCTTGACTTATTATGATTTTTTATGTATAACCATTATGTATTATTATCATTAACATTTATTCATTCGGTCCTGCATACAAACTCTCGCAGACACACAAACGGATCAAATCGCTTCAAGACATAAAGAGACATACACACTCTAATAGGTCACCACAGACACAAACGCAAACCCGAACTGCAGGCTCATTATGGAAAATTATGGGTCTTGTGGGATATAGATGCAGTCTAGTATGTGAGACTTCATGTGATCTGAAAGCATCATGCATGCAGATGGGCCAAAACAAGCAACGACTGTTCCACACCAGATGGTTATGTGGTCAGTTGTCTGCCCAACGTTCAGAAAGACGCAGCACACAGCCGTGGGGTTCACGGGAGACATGTCTGAGCGGGTCACATGCCGCGAGGATGACAACACCCTTTGAACACAGACTAAGAAAATGGGTTTTTGCTGCTTGGTCAATTTAGTTAATTTAAATGAGCTAATGTGACACAATTCTTGAAGAGTTTTGTCATAACGTAATTAAATGGCATGCGTTCAGTTTCTACTTGTAAAATGTATGTTTAATTAATCTCATTTGCGTCGGGTCTACATGAATAGTTTTTGCTGGCCGCTACCAGATGTACATGGTAAAATTAATACATTTACAATGAACAAGTTCGCACGAGACAAAAAACTTACCCTCAGACTCGTGCCAGAGGAAAATGCTATTGCTCAGATGTTGCCCTTTCATAGCTCAGGAGATTTTCGGTTGTGTGTCATTTAAGTATTACTTAGTCTCATAAAATTGCTGAGGAGAAATAAAAACAAACCAATGAGACAATTGTTAAAAACATGAAGAGTATGGAGGTGTAAAATGAATGTAGATTGTAGAGGTAAAATAATCTGGATTTGGGTAAATTTGATGAGAAATGTTTGAGTTCATATTGAGATCTTCCATAATATTGACTTTTGATTGCAGACTGGACAAATCTGAGTTCAGTTTGAGATCTCTCTTCAAACTCACAGAGACATTTGAGAGATTTCTGCCTCTTTTTCACAGGAGAAATATCTGAGACGCAGACGTTTCCATTTGCTCTCCATTAAATCTCATTGATGTCTAGGAGAAATAAATTCAGAAAACTCAATCGTGATTTCTATGAGTTCATTACGCATAACGTCTTTTACCGTATTCACACCCGATACAACATTGAGTCTGTGCATGTGTTGTGTGTGAAAATCAAGACGTCTTCCTCCTTTGTAGCAGAAAACATGTGACAAACACGTCTGCCCGCAATATGGGAAACATCACCGCTCAATAAATTACCATCCAGCTGCCACAGCAAAGCGGGTAACCGAGTCTTCACCTCTGTGATTGCTTAGACACGTCTTTGTTATCCCAGAAACATCAAGAGCAGCAAACTCTCTCAAAGCAACTCTGACACCACACATATACCTTCAAAAGGAATATTTAATCAGACCTGCCATTTGCCTTCCACAATTCCTTCCCTCTGCAAATTTCCCTCATCTTTCAACCCTCCCGAATCACTCCCACTCAATGAGGCTGGGACTGAATTAGTCTGAAATGGGCGTATAGTGGAAAAACAGTATATACTTGCATGAATTGTAAATCACATTTGGATAAAAGCTTCCGCTGAACGTATAAATGTATATAACACAAAAAACAAATATGCTATAGTGTACCTTTATTTAGAAAGTTTAATATCAAAAACGTTATTCAAACATAGGTGGCGTTAGAGTAGTTCGCCAAAAAGATGAAATTAAATCAATTCTGTCCTCATTTATTCATCCTCATGTGGTTTAAAACCTCACAACTCTTTCTTCTCTAGAAAACTTATTTCGAGAAATGTCCATACATTTTGTGTCAATGCAATGGAAGTCAATGGGGTCCAGTGTTGTTTGGTTATCAACGTTCCTCAAAAAAGCTTCTTCTGTGTTTTGCAGAAGAAAGAAAATCATGACATGAGGGTTAGGAAATGATGATAAAATGTTAATCTTTGGGTAAACTATCCCTTTAAAGTTTTTCACATAATTATTTAGGTAAACAGTCAGTAAAGAACACAAACTCAAGTCCATGCTTCTTTTATCATTTTAACAAGAGATCTTGATTTGCACAAAAACTGACTTCGCCATATAATTCTTTCTTTTTCCAATTGAACTATTTCTTTCTCTCGCTCTTTAAATATTTATCTTGGCGCCCACGAGCAGGGTGTCAGAGGTTTCATCAAACACGCTGGATCAAATCAACACCCATTTTCCATTCAGGCCTGTTGAGAAACACTCTGGCTAGGAGAGAATTGGGGTCCTGGGGAGCCCGACGCAGTGGGAGTCCATTCTCAGACACGCTGCTTACACAAACGATCCCCTCAGCAAGCGCCGGCCCTTTAAGAGACCAACGCTTCGCACCACAGCCATCGTCCCCGGAGATGACAAACTGTAATCCCACTAAACAAATACGCTCAAGGAAGAGAGTGACAGAAGAGAGAAAACAGGGTGCAGGGATCTTGTTTGTTGTCTATGGCAAATCCCTCACCTTGCCATCTAACGGGGGGATCATTGTTATATAGAAAGATATACAAGAACAGTGACAGAGACATTTTTATCTAGTTGGCCATATTTCACGGTTTACGAGCCGCTCTGTCTGCTGGGGTTAAACCGGTTCACAAAATGTCAGACACCATGTCTATTATTTCATGACTTTATCCAATTTAAAGCAACATGGTGGGGTATTTTTAGTTTATATGGTTAGTTTAGGCAAACATTTATGTTTCTTAAATAGATTTTATGTTGTTCCAACAAGACGTTGACTTCATCTGTGGAAAGATAAATTTTTTTTGCTCTTTACCATATCGTCACTGTTGGGCGGAATCCTCGCATCTCCAAAACCATTATTTTTCAGGAAATTAAAAAAACGACATATTTTTTGAGTTATTAAACATTGTATCGTTAAAGTTGGTATTATACCTTATATTGCTATCATATACTGTTGTGTACCAACATTAACACAACATTTCCCCAAAACCATGTTTAATCGGAGATACAAGGTTTATGACTTGGGAGCAGGGAGATACGAGATTACGCTGTCATTGATAAGAATGGTACGGACAGACGTCGCTGCTGCCAGCAGTGTTCATCAAAGTCTGCGGTCGCGTTGAGCCTTTTGACAAGAGAGGAGGCTTTAAGAGCTAATGAAAGCTAATGATTATGGTTACATACATCTTCCTAAACTCTATTTTAAACGTTAGAGCTATGAGTGTGCAATACCAAAATAAAACGTTAAACAGGCTGTCTAATATAGGTGGAAATTAATCTGCACGCAAATAAAGTCGGCGGTCGCGTTGAGCCTCTTGACAAGAGAAAAGGCTTCAATAGTTAACCAAAGCTAACGACTGTGGTTACATACATCTTCCTAAACTCTATTTTAAAGGTTTAAGAACTATAAGTGATGTAATACAAAAAACGATGATCTGACTAGGCTGTCTAATAGGCGGAAATTAGCCGAATCTGCTCGCAAACTTACCTTCGTGGCTCACGGGCTTCCTTCTGCACCGAAGCATTACAGCTATCGATTTTTAACAAAACAGGCCTACTCAAATGTATCTAACCTAACTATTTTCACTCGTTATTGTCTAAAAAACTTTCAATTAGGAGACGTAAAGCCGAGAAGCTCCCGCGGAGTGAAGAAGAGGTGGAGTTACGAGACTTCTCAGACAGTTAAAGTGTCCAATGGAGTTAAGAGATTTGCTCTCAAGCTATTTTCAACACTTTAGATTGGTTAATAATTTGTAAAAATAACAGACCCACATGGGGACTGACCAATAGCATCGATTTGTTAAAAATATGAAATTGACCAAATTTGGACATAGGAGGTTTCCGCCCGACAGCGACGATATATTAAAAGCGCATGGAAATCAGGGGTTGTCAAGCTAAAATTATTTAAAAAAGTAAATAATGACAAATGTTTAATTGTATTTCTTCATTTTTAATGTCTTTCGGTGACATGAAATGAATTGAAATGTGTTTATTGTAAGACATTTACAATTGAATAGGACAAAATACTATAGAAAAATAACCATAAATCAAACTTCACCCATGGGTATTACATCAGCATTGAGTAACCATCACTTTTCAATTTAAGATTTACTTTTTATTCATAAAAAGCAAACTTCTAGATTTTGCCTCGGATTGTTGCCTTTCTTTCTGAGATTTTGCTGATTGTAAAGTCTCTTAAGCTTATTGATAACAATAAGAATACTTTTTCTAAATGTATCATAACATTTTTCTTAATTGAGATGGTTTTTTTTATTATTACTTTTATTATTTTCCTTAATTATTTTCCTTTCTTTATTATTATTATTATGATTTTATTTATAAAAAAATCCTTTGATTCTTGTTCTTCATATTATTGCAATGCAGTGCTGTTCACTTATGTGCTGAATTATTCATTGAAAAAACTTTAGATTTCTTTAAATGAAAGAATTTATGTTCAATTTATTCACAAATTCACTTTGAAATTTCACCAATAAATTTGTTCGCATCGGGTTTCATCCTTACCGTAAACAATACTGGTTTTTAATACTGACCGAATATAAATGTTTGCAATTTACTATTCTCCAGGCTGTTTATTGATTGATATGTATGAAAATATTCACATGTTTATTTTCTCGTGGCAAATCCATAATCTGCTGGCTACACTCGTACACATAAACGCTCTTATTTTCCACCCATTAGCTAAAGGTCAGCGAGGACTATCATACACGTTTTGAAGCATATTCTGTGCGAAGGACCTGGTTTTATTCCTGCTTCTAATGCAGAGATGTAAACAAGTGATCCACATTTGCACAACCCTACTCTTTCTGTTTTTGTGACACATTTTTCCAGTAAAGATGAACTTGTGAATTCCTACAAAACTTTTGCCATGTTGAGGTTGAAGCACTTCTCATTCATTTGCATGCACACTGCGTCTACAATTGTTTGAGCAAAAACTCGTCAAGCAATTTAGTGCCACTTTCCGTCGAGTGCCCAAAAAAACCTGCCAAGATGTCCTAAACCATAAATCCCTCAACGTATCCTTCTAATCCTCTGCAAGGACTGCAAGACCATTACTGGTGTGAAGAAGAACAACTGTTTATACTAAGATCTCCGTCACAGAGAATCACACATCACAAATGCTGCGTCATAACACTGAGCCATACCTACATGAATTATTCACAACCAGACGTAAAGACTATGACGTACCCAACTTCACCAAACAGCCAATGAAAGATGAGGACTGAGTCACAAAACGCCAATAAATGACTACAAACTCATGACATGTGCGGCATTTATTCTTCCAAATATTCGCCTACCCAAGTTTTATCTCAACAGAACATTAAGACATTCAAACGATGGGTAGATCATCTTCAAACCTTAATTAAAAGATTCAAAACATTTTCAAAAACTAGTGCCTGCACTACAGAAGCTGACAAAACTAGTTTACATCGTGCCGCATTTACATTTCTTACGTTATTGATGATAATGTTTACTGCATCACGTAATGCATTGATTTGGTTTAACAAACCGTTTTTGTGCTGAATAATAACACCGGTGCATCCAAGCGGGTGAAGTCTGTTTCTGTGGGATAGACAAGATCAGGTCAGACACAAATGCCTTCTAACTAGTGTTTCATCAAGGTTTTCTTTTCCAGCGAGCGCTTGTTTGAGTTTGTCGGTGGCAGAATTGACTCTGAGCAATGGACTGCAAAGATCCCGGTTTAAAAATAGAAAAAGAAAAGTGTTTAAGTGGGAAAGAAGTCGTTTGACACAACAGGGCTGGTTGTGCACTCTGTTCTTGCTCTTTCTAAGCTTCTGGGCTTGAAGAGACCTTATTGAAAATGTGTGATACACAACACTAATGGTTTGTCTGATTAAAATCAAGACCAATTTTCACCTTACTGGTATTTTTCAGCCGCAAACGGCTTTTCTGTAGATCATCTGGTATGTGATAGTTACACCAAAGTCATGGGAACCCAGGCAATTCACTTAGTAATATTTTATAGACCACTTTACTACATGTAAACACTTCTGGTTTCAGTTTATTTATTATTTTTAAAATCTTGCATACATAATTAAATCTTAAATATATGTTTTTAACATTTTGATACAGTTATAAATGTTCTGTTGGTTGTATTTTGTTCAACATTTGTGTAGTGTTAAAAAACTGAAACCGCGTTGTTTACATCTTCTGAAGTGGTCTATATACAGTATATGATATTTATATATCATTTCAAATGTACAACTACACTCACCTTCATGATATCAGAGATGTACACTCACCTAAAGGATTATTAGGAACACCTGTTCAATTTCTCATTAATGCAATTATCTAATCAACCAATCACATGGCAGTTGCTTCAATGCATTTAGGGGTGTGGTCCTGGTCAAGACAATCTCCTGAACTCCAAACTGAATGTCAGAATGGGAAAGAAAGGTGATTTAAGCAATTTTGAGCGTGGCATGGTTGTTGGTGCCAGACGGGCCGGTCTGAGTATTTCACAATCTGCTCAGTTACTGGGATTTTCACGCACAACCATTTCTAGGGTTTACAAAGAATGGTGTGAAAAGGGAAAAACATCCAGTATGCGGCAGTCCTGTGGGCGAAAATGCCTTGTTGATGCTAGAGGTCAGAGGAGAATGGGCCGACTGATTCAAGCTGATAGAAGAGCAACTTTGACTGAAATAACCACTCGTTACAACCGAGGTATGCAGCAAAGCATTTGTGAAGCCACAACACGCACAACCTTGAGGCAGATGGGCTACAACAGCAGAAGACCCCACCGGGTACCACTCATCTCCACTACAAATAGGAAAAAGAGGCTACAATTTGCACGAGCTCACCAAAATTGGACAGTTGAAGACTGGAAAAATGTTGCCTGGTCTGATGAGTCTCGATTTCTGTTGAGACATTCAAATGGTAGAGTCAGAATTTGGCGTAAACAGAATGAGAACATGGATCCATCATGCCTTGTTACCACTGTGCAGGCTGGTGGTGGTGGTGTAATGGTGTGGGGGATGTTTTCTTGGCACACTTTAGGCCCCTTAGTGCCAATTGGGCATCGTTTAAATGCCACGGCCTACCTGAGCATTGTTTCTGACCATGTCCATCCCTTTATGACCACCATGTACCCATCCTCTAATGGCTACTTCCAGCAGGATAATGCACCATGTCACAAAGCTCGAATCATTTCAAATTGGTTTCTTGAACATGACAATGAGTTCACTGTACTAGACTGGCCCCCACAGTCACCAGATCTCAACCCGATAGAACATCTTTGGGATGTGGTGGAACGGGAGCTTCGTGCCCTGGATGTGCATCCCACAAATCTCCATCAACTGCAAGATGCTATCCTATCAATATGGGCCAACATTTCTAAAGAATGCTTTCAGCACCTTGTTGAATCAATGCCACGTAGAATTAAGGCAGTTCTGAAGGCGAAAGGGGGTCAAACACCGTATTAGTATGGTGTTCCTAATAATCCTTTAGGTGAGTGTATATGCCTGACTTTCTTCAGTGGAACGCAACGTTTTTTTTGTCAAACTATAAAAACAGTACTCTATGTGCATGTTTAGAGTGCTTAATACATGCCTTCTGAAGCAAAAACAATATTTGTGTGTAACAAAACTTCATATTTTGAGCTAATTTTGCTAAATTGAAAGCCATAGCAGTACTTAATTCAAACATGGTGTTTGTCCTGCCAGTGTTGCCAAGTAAGCAACTCTTTCACTATTAGAGACTTTTCCGACCCATTTAGTGACTTATAAATCAGGACTGACAAGAGAAACAGAAAATATGTACATGAGAATGGCTTTATTGGGGCAATAAGCTGTATTAAAGATACAGAATGTTCAAAACGTCGAAGCAAAACGGGTCTGAAATTGCAACTCAAAAACTTTGTGATGTCACAGATATGTTAATTAGCGTGTGATATCATCCAGCGCCACTGTTCCACAAAATCCTAGTGGAAACACTGTTTGTGTTCACCCGAAGAATGAAAGTCAAACACTGTACAGTACATCTGGAATTGCATGAGGTTGAGTAAATTATGAGAGAATTTTTATTTTCAGGTGAACTATTCCTAAATAAAACCCCTGTTTTCACTTTCCTGCTCTGTTTTTCTTTGCATCATATACACAATCGTGTACATTTAACAGCCTGCAAATGACTGTATTGCACTGCAACGTATTGCTAATTGAAAATGACTAAAATGCTTTCAGATTCGGAGACTGTAACGTGCTCAACAGATCAAGCAAAACACATGAAAACATGAAAGGCAGGGATCATCCTCTACCTGTCGACTGTAATTGGATTACCTGTTTTGTATGTTGTTGTATCTCCATAACACCAGGCTGAGTATTTTTGTTTTTGCTTAAATATGAGAAATGTGCAGATTGTCAGGAATCTTTCCACCAAAGATGATTAGAGCGTCTCACACAACCACGTAAGAAATTTGTATTCTTCGCAAAATTGGCAGGCCCGCTCCTACCCACTGCAGAAAAGTCTTACTCGCATAAACCGCCAGGAAAAATCTCCTGCTTGGCAAACAGTAATTATTTGCTTGGATAATTTTTTTTGTTTTCTAGACAGTTTGAGTTTATTCATCTGTCTGAAAGCTGAAGGAGACTGCAGTGAGGTTGACTGGGTTTGACACCGGATCTCGCAGGGTGATGGAAGGTAAAAGCCGCCTCGAGGGAAGTTCACATCGTGCTACGGATTATACAGATAATCCCCTGGAATCATCCAAACGGAGGCCCATGTGATAAACGAACATCGACTGAGATACACTTAAGGACAACCTGGTCAATCTCATGGATCAGAGCGAGCGTGATCCGTTATTACAGTGACGACCGCACGGCCAAGTAGATATTTTCCTGCAGAGAATATCTTAAAATTCCTGGAGATAGGGATTATGGAATATGATATCGTGAACGTTGAAACAGTGAGACGTTACGCAGCGGTGAATGAGGTTAGGAAAGATAGAAAGGGGAATCACTTTTCTGTTTAAAAATATAAACTCAAGGCGGTCCTTCATTACAACCGTGGTCGCTGTGAGATTTAATCTGCATTTAATCTCCGCCGCATATGGTCCCCTCCATCAAGGTCAAGGACGTACTTAAACAGGCCTGTGATGATATTTATCAGTAAAGACCATTTATAAAATTGTGTCAAAGACGGACCAGGAGATATGCGTCACAAAACTGAATAACATCAGATAAATTCAATTTTTAGATCACCATGTTTGTTTGTGACTATTCAGTCATACAGCAGTCATGTCTTGACATCTGTAATACAACAACCTCATTAGGTGAGTGACTTGGAAACAATAAGGGTGTTATGATAGACATTTTTGTGTATTTCCGAATAGATGAGTCAGATTTATGTAAGAGGTGATACTCACAAAAAAACGGTTAAGTTTTGCATGTTATTTGTACTCTTTTAATTACACAAAAGTTGAAACCAGGATCCATTAAGCATGAGAGTAATATTGAGAATATAAAGTAGCAGATAATATTTAGAGCAAGATTTAGTCCCAATGCAATTTACTGGTAAAAAGCCAATAATTACCCATACCATAATAATCAATGAAAGTAAAGGCACCATTGGCTATTGATCATGAATTGGATTCCCCAGCGATCACAATAATTGACAACAGGATCAATAGACTAAATTAGCAGGCAGGTTAGAGAAATGGAAGGTAACTATTAATAATAAAACAAAATCACATAAGACAAAATAGCGGTTTTGTACTTTGTAAAGGGTAACAATCATTTATAGTTTTAAATGTATAAAACAAAAAAAGTGATTTCTGTACCATTCCTAAAATCATGGCCAGATAGTTTGTTGCATTAACCAGACACTGAGACATTTCTGATTCTTCAATCTGTTATTTATTTATTTATTATTAAGCATTAAGCGTTAAGCATTAAGCGTAATGGGTCCACCCATCTATGTCTACGAAAAACACAAGAGAAAGAATACCCCTGGAGTCCGTGAGAGCGGGGGCGCAAGATGACTCATCGGCGGATCACATGGCAACAGACCTCGGAATGGAAATGACAAAGAACCAGGAGATCAGCACAGCAGAAGTTGGAACAACAGGACAGAAACTACAGAGATGCATTTGCGGCTGGACAAAGGAAACATCAGAGAAAGGTCTTAAAATCCATCAGGGCAGGAGGAAGTGCCTGAGAGAACTTAGTGAGGGGCCTCGCATTGACCAATACTTCACAAGAGGTAGGGCAAATCAGTCGGGTGAAGCCCAGTGGCGGGACAAGCACCACAGCCCACAGGGTATCAGAACCCCAGACGAAGCCCAACCAGGCATAAATTTACCAGCAATCAGCAACCCGGAGACTACCCAGCCGCAGCAAGCAGTAGAAAGGAAAATGGATGGAAGACCTCAGATACTTTGGCCTCAATCCTGCAACAAAGAATGGGCAACCATTGACTCAGATCTTGTCCAGCTTTTAGCAGGCCAAAAAGGAGATGTCGAAAGAAAACTGGAGAAGATGGGGGAATCATCTACGCCTATGGGGTGGAGAGATTTGGAGTGAAAAGCAAGAACCCAAGGTCACAGAAGGAGAAGACGGGCCGACCTAAGTCCAGGAGACAAAAAGACAAAAAAATGCCATGTGTCACATTTCAAGCCTCGTGGAGGAATATAAATGCACCAAAACAAGGCTAGAGATGACGCTCAAAGAATCTTGTGATCCCTGTGTAAGAGATGCTGCTCCAACAGTAGCGACAGGAAGGAAATGGAACCCAACAACAGCAGTAGGAGATGCAAAGGCAGCCCTCAGACATAAGGACATCATGGGACAAGTTCAACATGGCAGAAGGGGACTTGGTTTGGCATCAACCAAACCCACGTGGTGAAAAGCGACACCAAAGGAACAAAGGAGGTTCAGCGTCAAGAGGAAGCAAGTAGATGACCCAGAGCGGCAGCACAGCAAGGCCGTTGGATGAGGTGTGAAGGCATTGAACGGCGCAAAATCACTTGGAGTGAGCTGTGGAGTATGGAAACAAACTAAGTTTTATAATAAGAGCTACATATGATGTGCTGCCCTCACCAACAAATCTGAATGTTTGGTGTGGTCAGGATCCAGCCTGACCACTGTATGTGCAGCTCCAGCAAACCTTAAACATATTCTTGTGGGTTGTAAGAAGAGCTTGACACAGGGGAGATACACACGGCGCCACAATCAAGTACTAAAGTGCTTGGCTGCAGAAGTAGAGACCGAGAGAGTGGCAGCAAATGCCATCCCCCAAAACGCCAAGGCTAACTCGCTAAAAAGGCAACCCTTTATTCGGGAGGGGCAGAAACCGCGGGCCAAGCCCTTAACCCCAGATTCAGGTCTGCTGAGTATAGCCAGGGATTGGGAAATGCGAGTGGATTTAAACCACAGACTTACTTTCCCCTTGGAAATCGCAGCGACCAACCTGCGGCTGGACATGGTTCTGTGGTCCAGCTCCAGTAGGACAGTCCTCATAGTTGAGTTGACTGTACCTTGGGAAGAGGCCATTAACGAAGCATTTGAACGAAAGAATCTCTGGTATGCCCACTTGGCAGCGGAGGCTGAAGATCGGGGATGCATAGCGAAATTGTTCCCGGTGGAAGTGGGCTGCAGGGACTTTGTTTCCAATTCCACGACAAGGCTGCTTAAGAAAGTGGGGATCAGAGGACAGGCCCAACGGACGGTAGTCAAAGAACTTGCCACTGTTGCTGAGAGAAGCAGCCACTATGGTTGAAACGGAAGGATGCAATATGGGCCGCCAAGTGACCACGTAATAAAATGGTGTTGTGTTGTATTGTTATGCCATACTGGACCGGGGGCACTGAGCGCGCATTAATGGAGCCAGTGGGGCTATAACAGCCTTAGCCAACGGGTTGGCACGTATGGTTGCGTTGATTTGGTAATGTGTTGTAATGGTATGCCATACGGGACCGGGGGAACTGAGCGCGCATTAACGGTTTGGGTAGTCGTGGCCTAATGGTTAGAAAGCCAGACTCGTGACCAGAAGGTTGCCGTTCGATTCTCAGGGCCGGCGGGTAACGACTGAGGTGCCTTTGAGCTGCAGTGATAGCTGCCCACTGCTTCTGGTGTATATGTGTTCACGACTTGCAGTGCGTGAGTTCACTACTCACTGGACAGGTTAAATGCAGAGGTCACCATAGCTGACAAATAGGACACTCTCAGAGGACAGGTCCAGTGTAGGATAATCAAGAACTGGCCAGTGGTGCAGAAAGAAGAGGCAAATGGCTGTGGTTTAGGCAGATGGACACAGCATGGGCTGCCAGATGACCTTGTAACAATGTGACACACACCCAGGTCTGATCAACCTGCGGTGGGCCTCCCTTGGCTGAGCGTATCTTGTGATAAAGGGCCGAAACACCCAATGAGGCTGAGGTGCACAACTGACGATGTGTCGCATTGATGGGAACCATATAAAGGGCATTATCAGTAGCACCTCACCAAAAGGCATCTGTCACCCAGGATAATGGATGTGATGAAAGTGGGACACACAACTCATGAGATGTCTCTCTGATAATGACAAGGAAAGTATGCTATGTATTTCTATAATCATTTATCCCCCAAACACAGAGGATGCCTCCCCGACGAACCCAGTGAAACCCCAGACCTCCTTTCCTCTATTCATATTCTTGACTGCTTCCTCCTGTCATGCATAAGGCATGGGAAATGTCCTATTGGGCAATTCAACTGTGCTGAAATAGTGGGATTATAACACCTAGTCCTATTAAGCGAAAAATTATGTTATCTTGATAATGATAAAAACTTACTGCATGACATACAGAGGCTGTTTAAGCACATTAGTTAGAGGGATGTAACAATACATTGTTATAATTCGATGCATACATTTCTAACGATACGATGCATCAATACCACACATAAAATGTGACCCTGGATCACAAAACCAGTCTTAAGTAGCACGGGAACATTTTTAGTAAAAGACAAAAAACATTGTGTGGGTCAAAATTATCGATTTTTCTTTTATGCCAAAAATCATTAGGATATTAAGTAAAGATCATGTTCCATGAAGATATTTTGTAAATTTCCTACGTTAAATATATAAAAACTTTATTTTTGTGAGTGGATGGTCTGCCACAGTGCCCCTGATTAACAACTTCAAAGGCAATTTTCTCAATATTTAGATTTTTTTGCGCTCTCAGATTCCAGAGTTTTAAATGGTTGTATCTCAGCCAGATATTGTCCTATTCTAACAACTCACATATCTATAGAAAGCTTTTTTATTCATCTTTCAGATTATGTAAAAATCTCAATTTCGAAAAATTGACCCATAAGACTGGTTTTGTTGTCCAGGGTCACAAATATCGATATGGGGTACTTTTATTTTGACATACTCCACGTCCTCATTATTCACGTAACGTAAAGTCTATTATTTTTGTTAGTTTGCTGTCGTAAATGTCCCTTTGGGACAGAGAGTGTGCGATCTCGAAATATTGAATCGTAATCGTATTGCAGAAATGCTGGAGGCGTAGGCGAACATCGTACCGTTGGCGGAGAAAATCGATGTCGTATCGTATCGTGATGATCTTTCATATTTACACGCCGAATTAGTTAGGAACAGTTTTAAAGTTTCCAGAGGCTTTGAGCATTACACTTCAGACAGTCGTACTGTTGTATCATGATGTATCAGTTCTATTTGAATGATTTATGACACACAGTCTACCAAGGTAAGAAGGTGGACTGTTGTGCTTTGAAAAGAGTGAGATTCAATTTAACAGTGTGATCAGCACCTGTAGAGCAGACTGAGAGAGTGGCATTGATCACTTGCTAAACAGGAAGGTTTTCTGTTGTCCTACTATACATTCACACTTCAGTTAACAGTCTTTAAAGAGCGACACATCTCCATTATCTGTTTTTACGCCTGTTCAGTTTGAATCATGGACCACAAATGATGCTTTGTCGCAGTGCTTGAAGAGGGAAAATGTACTCTCTTGTGCACGTTGCCATCTACGCAAAGTATTACCACATTTGAAATTTCTAGAACAAAAAAACAGTATCTGGACATTGCTGGTACAACATATTTATTTACTAAGGAACCACTTGCCAAACAAGTTATTTAATAATTACAAAAAAATGTTTTTGTTATGTTTGCCTTCTCACATCTCACTACACAGTCACAGTCATTTAGTTTTATTGGCTGAATTACTGCTTGGCCTCTGTAATTTGATTGGCTGGAATTCCGTAAACCCTGTTTGATTTGGTCAATTTGTTAAAATTGGGTTGCTCTGCGCCAAAGACCCCAGATGCAAAGCCTGCAATCTTTAGACAAAAAAACGTCTCTAGCGAATCAACCATATAATGACATTATCAACCATATAATGACATTATCATGTGGGAGTGGGAAAGTACCGGCAACATGTGAGAAGTGCAGGTACGCAAGAAAAGTGAAGGTACGCTAAAGATTAAAATAGAGAACTGCTGGTACTGTGTACCGGCGCGTACCGGCCCACTTCAAGCACTGCTTTGTTGAATAACACAAAAATGCAACTACAACACGTAGAAAAACGTAACCATTGCGAAAAAAAATTCATACTCTAAGGTTTGGAGTAACCAGGAAAGTTCTGAATTGTTTACATTTTTTGCTTTACAATTACAAGCACTTAATTTTATAAATTAAAACACATAACATTACTATTGGGGGCATAAGTTCACATAAGCCTTGAACCTGACATGATAATCATTTAAGAAAAAGGAAATATAAAGAATTATAAAACGTGCAGTTTTTTTTATTTACAATAACTGAATTTATCAAAATAACCCAGTTCTGCATATTTCACCCCTTTCCAACAAAATAGACTCATACATGACTATTACAAAATATAAATATTCACTGTTGCTCAAGAAGTCAATGGTACACCATTATGCAATAAAAATAAACGAAATGAATAAAAGATTTAATAAAATGAAACAAAGTAAAAAATAACGACAGATGCTGACAGAACATCAACTGTACAGACCAGTTTTGTCTTTGTAACTTTACATTATCTCTAGCTAGTCCCATCAACGGCCACACATTGAAATGTTAGAGTACCGCCAATTTGTCTCTGACTAATTTTGTTCTATTGATCCGGCTTCCATTTGGCTCCCTAAAGTTCCTCACTGACTGACAATTGGGCTTGTTGTGCTCTCATAAGTGTGCCGTGTCACTCATGTCACAGCTTTCATAACTACCGGTGAAATTGCCACGAAACAGCTTGTTTGTTTAGTCAGCTATGCTTTCAGACTTCAGCCTGGTCTATCTACGATGGTGTTCCTAGACGTGTTGACCTTTTCAAATGCTTGTTTGTTTGCTCGACAATCTCGTTGAGCCGCTGCTAGCCGGATGCTTAAGGATCTGAGCTGGTGATGGAAAAAAGTTCTGCCAATCTGTCCACCAAGTATGGACTCTGTCTCTGTGTCCAAAGATTTTCCTACATGATTTCAGCATGCGCTAAATACTTTGGCTGAATTGATTTTGAATTTGAATGATTTTAGGTGAGTATTATTATACCAACTTGTGGACGATGAGCATCTAATGTTTCTCTGAATGTTTGTGGATATTGGTGAGAACAGCCCTTAAAGGGACATTCACCCAAAAATACAAATTCTGTCATCGTTTATTCACCCTCATGTCATTCAAAACCTGTAAATGACTCTTTCTTCTATGGAGTACAAAATAAGATATTCTGAGAAATGTCTCAGTGGTTTTGTGTCCATACAATGGAAGTCAATGGGGGCCAAGGTTGTTTGGTTACCAACGTTCTTCAAAATATCTTAAAACGTATTACAGATTTAAAATGACATGAAGGTACATAAATGATGAAACTACTTTAACATCTACGTGAGTCGTGATCTGAGAACCATTAAATTATATGCGTGTATAAAAAATATCATAATGACAATGTTAATCACATTCCTTCATTACTGTAAGTAATTAAGTTTCTTTGCAAACAAGACGCACCTGTTAAGTCTTCCGAACTTTGCTTCATCCCCAGCCTTACACCTCATTCAAAACTCTTTTCTCTCTCTAACAATCTCAAGTAATCTGATAACAAATATGACCTTTGTATTTCTTTCCAATTGTATCTCCATCATCTTTCAGAGCTTTACTGTGCATGTACACAGGAACTGATTGATATTACATGTCTTCATGGTGCACTTATGCTGTGACATTGCCTGTAATTATGCATTGTTATTGTAATCGCTATAGTAATTAGTAACATGCAATACCAGCACTAACCAAAATCTCCACTGCTTCAGTAGGTCAACACTGTGACTGACAGAAAACAACATTTTAAGCTTGTCAGTGTTGTTCTAAATGTCGCCCAGATAAATTTCACTGTGCACAATTAATATGCGAACTACTAAAGTCAATATCATAAGATGTTGTGGGTGGTTGCTAAAATGTTGGAAGTGCTTTCTAAAAGCTGCTTAAAAGTACAGTACTGTTCAATAAAGTTTCATGATGCGTGTGTGTATATACCATTCTGTCCTATGGTGTGACAGCAAAAACTTGGAAAACATATCGTTAATAATATAGAATTTTACTATTAATATTTACATTTAGCCTTAAATGTAAAATAGCATAAGAGATTTATCTTCATTGATTTGTTTCCCTACATTTTTTGCTGTCACACCAGGTTTACACATTTATTTGTCAACTACCCACATACACACAAAAAAACAGGTTAAACAGTAATGCACTTTTTATTTTTATATACACACACATGCACGCCCTTACATACTGTACATTGAAATGCAAACATTTATATTTCTTTCATTACGAAACAAAACGTTTTTTAAATTGAATAAAATGAATGGCATGGGCCAACTATTAAAGAAACACTTTCAATGCCGTTTAAAAAGCAGGATCATCTGAGGATGATATAGGATATGTCCTTCAATTTGATTTAACATAGTCCATATAAAAATCACTCTTATTACTTGAAAGAGTAACATCAAACCCTGCAAGAGATGGAAACATTTCGAAAGGAGCCCACGTATGGGGAAGCCCACAACTATTCTATTATGACGTAAGCAGTCCAGAGCAACTTATATTCAGACATCCCAGATTTAGTATCTGTGGTCCGAAAACACCACAAATACTATGAAATGTTGAACACCTAAGCCACTTTTTAATCAAAGCAGCAATTGCTCGTAAAAAAGAGGAGTGACCTTCATAGTGTAAAGGAATGGCTTAAAAAGAAAAATATTCAGTTCCACGCAGGTAAAGTACACTTCGATCCGAATGTTCTGTTGCAATATTTTTTACATTTACTTTAAGATCACATTCCATTCTGGATTTTCACCGAGCAAATATAGAAATCTGTATTAAATTTCCATTGGCCCTCTTTGTTGTGGTTTGCAAAATGGGAAAAGAATGAGGTTAAGAATGTAATTCTGTTTCTTCTTCATCTATTGTGCATTAAGAGCACAGCACATCCAATTGTGTGTACGCCAAGGTTGTTTAAGGCCATGGTCACTGAGTCTATATGTAGTCGGGACATTTCTTAAGTCAGTGTTGCTCAGTGGAACAAGATAACATTTCAATTAGCGTTTTTTATTTTGCATAGTATTTTTCTGTTTTATGTGAAAATCAACATTCAGGTTTTGCTAGTTTTGTCTTCTACATGGACTATTATACAAACTAGGTAGGGATGTAACGATTCACCTTGAGCCTGTTGAAAATCGATTATAATACGTGACGATTCAAGCCGTTATTCAAGCTGTTATTTGAATCACAATCCATGTTTTGAACAGCAGGGGCCGCTGTGTTTACTTCAAACTTAGAAAAACGTGGATAAGCTGATATTTCTGATGAGTCTTAGTTTGTTTATATTACAGAGACTTTTGTATTAGTCAATTTTATTTGATTTCGGGTTTGTTTTAAAATTGCAGTTTAGTTTTGTTATTTGACATAAAATATATTTTTATTTGACAAAGAAATTTGTAATTTCACATCACAAACACACTAATAGCAAACCAATGGACAATAACATTACGTTCATTCATTTAAGGGCTTGTGTGCTGGAGTTTCATATTTAAACGCATTGAGCCCATTTCAAAGGATTTTGATTAGCTATCAATGTTCATCGTTCATTAGCTGAAAACGAGATCTGAAAGAGAACCTAAGGATGTCATTCCTCGGTATCATAGTTGTGGTGTGGACAGTGGATTTGTTTTGCCACAAGGTTTTTGGCAGATGGAACAAAATGAGTCAAAGTGATACGTTATGTTTAGTAGTAAAAATGTCAAATAATAAGTTGCTCACCACAATTCTTCTAATCCTATAATTGATAATTGTTGTAAAAATGAGAAAATTGTTGTAAAACTTAGCATTATGTTTCGTAATCATTACGGGGAGATCATATAAGATATGCTGGAATTATTCCTTGGCAAACAGACCATTTAACTGTTAATATATTTTTCTTTTTCAAATGCAGGAAATGATTGTAAATCACTCCGGCGCAGGCTTAGTGTTCATATCTGGATGCATTTGTCCTCTTTTATCTCTGTGTTAGTCAGGAAGGCAGCAATTACAGGTTTTTCATATATTGTGTGGGCACAGACTATCTCTCTTCTCCTCCCCTCTGTAAATGATGTTATCCTGAAACAGTGTCGCACCCCGCTGTTCCTGAGACGGAAAGTAAATTTCATTAGAAAAGCAGAGATAAGATCAGAACGCTTTCTCCGAGTCTGCTTAAAGAATCGGCTAAAACGAGACCACGAGGGGTGTGTATGCATAATAAACAACTGACATTTTTTGAAGATGTGCCCATGCAAAAGTCGCACCATGATGTGAAGATGACGTGGGTTTTTCTTACGGGCCCAAAAGGCACGCCACAAAGTATTTATTAAATCCTAGATATGGTGTAGGTGTCACATGTAAGTGCACAACCAAGGAGCAATATATCCAAAAACATGAGGGGCAGGCAGGGGGTAGGCAAAAGGGAACAGTCCATGGAGCCGGGGTGGTGATGATGCTAGGAGGAGCCCGGAGCAGGAGGAGCCTGGTGGAGATCCAGAGACCAGCCAGTCCAGGACGGTGGCCCATGGTGGAATCAGGCGACTGAGGCAGGGATCCAGAAGACCTCGGCGCAGCCAGAGCGACCGAGGATGAAGGAGGAGCCTGACAGAGCCATAGGGGCGGAGTGACGAGGCGTGGCCGGAGGATTGGAGTCCCGCGGAGGGACGAGGGAGCCTGGTGGGGACGACAGGCCACGGTGGAGATGAGGGAGGCAGGATCCAAGGTGTAGCCGATGGGTCAGAGGGCTGAGGTGGAGTCAGGATGTCGGAGGCTGGAGGCGGAGACATGGGATACTCAACCCCCTAGGTTGCCGGCAGCCAGAGATCCCGAACCGAATCGGGGACCGTTCGCTGGCAGGCGTGACTTACACCGCTCGCTCAGGCTGGTATGGTAAGAGTGGGTAAGGCACGCCAGATCTAAAAAGTCCCTTGGGTGGTCCTGGTGTGGTCCTCCAGCGAACGGTGCATCTGCTCCAGGCAGAGGAGCTGGACGACAGGCAGATCCAAAAAAAAGAAAAAAGGAAAAACGGCGCTTTAAAATCTTGTTTCGGTCCAGTATTCCGTCACGCGTGTAGTGTAGTAAGTGCACGACCCAAGGAGCAGTATATCCAAAAACAGGCTTTTAATAATAAATCCACACGAAGAGAACCACACGACAACATAAACACACGTAATCAAAACAATACCGGACAAGGAACACAGGGCTTAAATACGTACACAGGGAAACATAATCAAGGGAAACAGAAACAGGTGCGGGACTAATTAACAACTATGGAAATTACTGAATGAACACAGGCAAAATGGGAACAGAACTAAACCAGAAGAAAACATAACATGACCGTGACAGTAGGTCCCTCTTTTATTGCAAGTCAATATCTGTAGCCAGTTAAAAAATTAAGCCTGATAGCTTAGATATATTCATATATTTGTGCTAGTATTAAATTCTTTATTTTTAAAGATACAGTCAATTATATTTAGCGGCATCTAGTGGTGAGGTTGCGAACAGCAACCAACGGCTCACTCCACCCCTCCCTTTCGAAGCACTACAGTGGCTGACACAGGACTAAGATGTTGTCACTTTTTTACTTCTTTGCCGAGCTTATTTACGAAATGCGCTCTGTAGAGCAGTTTGTTCGTTTAGGGCTACTGTAGAAACAACATAGATAGAAATAGCTCATTCTAGGGGCAGTCGTGGTAATGATTGAGTTTCCCTTGAGCAAGGCACATTACCCCCACTTGCTCCCCGGGCACTGCAGTGATAGCAGTGTGTGTGTTCACTACTCACTGGATGGGTTAAATGCAGAGGTCACATTTCGGGTATGCATCAACATATCTGACAAATAGGTCACTTTCACATCACTTTCACTTTCAATAAAGTCATAGAAAAAAATAACGCTTCATTACGTAAGGTCTCTATAGACCTCTGAATATATAGTAATATATAACACATTGCATTTCTGTCAATAGATCCTCCAGAAAACCACACACTGGCCCTTTAAGTATGGCCACATCAAGTTAAACCAGGACAAATGCACTGAGAGAAAGCAATATGCCAATGTTTTTTGAATAAGTTAAGATCATGCTGAATTTCATAGCAGCAAATGATCAAGTACTGTACGTGCCATCCACAATGAATAAATACAAAATAAAACACATTACAATAAAATCTATAAATAATTTACAACAATTTTGGCATCATGTCACACAATAGCCACAAATGCCCACCTAACCTCTGGAAACAGAGATTCTGCACTTCAACATGAGGTGTCTACCCTCCTTAATGCCTGTTAGTGTTATGTAATAATCTTTTCCATTTTGAGCTTCTCTCATGGATGTCCGAGAAGACATTTGTTACGACACACGCTGAAAGCTAACTGGATATCCGGGGATTAAAGCTGGGGAGGAGGCATACGAGGTGCTCCAGATATCGGTGTTGGCACGTCAGATGAACGCAGCTGATATCGTGGCGGCGCGACGCTGCGCATCAGGAGTTTTAACTGAGATTTCACATCAGCCTGCGTTTAGTCTGTAATTAGACAGAGCGTTCACATTCTCCTCCGGCTACAAGAAAGGGGAATTACGTGGAGCTGCTCCACTTTACTTGCGTTTGTGGGTCATGACGTGCAGGCAAAGTCAATTCATCGGGGAGATGATGTGACGTACGGAAGAGAGAGAAACAATACAAATGCTCATAATTTAACATTGAACTCATCTCGAGACATGTATAAAGGAGCTACTAAACAACACGAAACTAGAGCAACACATGGCGTAGGGGTCGATCAAAATGTGTTTTCCATTTTTCGATTTAGTTTGTCAGCATCAAAATTGCAATACAGAGCATTACAGTCTAAGAAGTTTTCAAGCTGACAGTTTACAACAAAACAACATCGCAATCCTTCACATATGAGATCATCCTGACAACATCAAATACAGAAGAACTGCTCTACACAGTGCTATTACACAAATTAGCGTTTGCGAAACCCACGTAATGGTTTAAATTATTGAAGGAACAAGCGTGACCCTGCGATAGAGAGATTTAGAGACCTTTATGGGCGTAACAAGATACAAACATCACGATAATCCTCTTTTAACAAGATGAGTGATCAAGTCTTTTGTCAGGTTGTCGAATTCGTACAATCAATGGTGGTAATTTAGCCCCCCGTCCCCCCCCCGCGAGTGCCGGCGGTCGTGGGCCCCCCTCTCCCCATACTCATTTATCACACATAAAGAGCAGACAAGAAGCCCTTGGCTACAGGCAAAGACGGCGAGAGAGAAAAATGAGGAAGGGAGTTTGCAAAGAGAGGGCGTTTCGGAAGATAATGAGAAGAAGCTAAGAGAGGTTCCTGTCAATTCGCCTGTGTCAGATAAATGACAGGACATGGGTTTTGATGGAGAAAGTTTGGCCTTACACATGTTCATCTGCGGTGCTAAGTCGAGCATCACTATGATTATTGCTTGTAAAAACACTCAAACCTACATTTTTTTTGCTAAATAAGATAAGACATTAGGGCCTGCCATGATGCTATCCCTGCATAAGATAAAGGGTTTAAGGACAGAGTGGTTTTGGTAGCAAATGTGATCAGAACAGTTTAACATTGTATTTAATTCAAGCGTGACACATTAAAACCAGCGATAAGCGATAAATCCTATATCCTCCATAATCCATTTTGGCTTTGGAGTTGTGGTTACATTGTAAGATGATCTCATGAGCGTTGCAAGTATCTGTGCAGTTTTACACGTACATTTTTATGCTTGAATAGACGCCGATACAACATTCACATTCTCGAAGCGGTATGCTGATATTATCACATCTAAACACAAATAAAAAGAATACATTTATGTTGTTTTCAATGACACTTTGAACTGAATCTAAGCTGGATTCAGCATTCCCACATGTGCGTCACTCCTGAAGCTTGCAAGCAGAAAATCACTTAACACAGAGCATACATCTCACCTTCCACCTTCAGCTCTCTCGTTTCCTGGACTACGGATGTTTAGCACGCTGTATGTTAAACTTCAACATATTCAAATATTCTGGCTGCGATTTTGTCACCTAGCAAGTATTTCATTTTCTGTGTTAAAACAACCACTCCTTGGCACTGAATACAGAGTTAGGCCAAACTCATTCAACATCATCTCATGGCAATTCGTACCTATTTTACGTTTTTGTGGCAAATTCGTGTGATGCCATTCGAACGTTTTCAAACGATCAAACCTGATCTCATGGGAATTCGTAACTATTTTACAAGGTGGCTAATTCGTATAAATTCGTACAATGTGAATTG
Source organism: Triplophysa rosa (assembly GCF_024868665.1). Lineage (NCBI taxonomy): Eukaryota > Metazoa > Chordata > Actinopteri > Cypriniformes > Nemacheilidae > Triplophysa > Triplophysa rosa. The sequence goes on along the minus strand of NC_079891.1, from coordinate 32,588,482 downwards.
TACAAAAACGTACGATTATTAGCAAAAAAAGAAACACTGCAGCCCCTCACCGCACCCCTAAACGTCACTGGTGCAAAAGCAAATTGTACCAAAACGTACAAATCAGGGCTGGACTGGGAAGAAAAATCAGCCCTGGCATTTTTAGTTTTGCATCGGCCCTCCACCGAATCTGTCGACGGGGGGATCGTATTATTTATAATACGTCCGTCTAAGCGGCCAACGCCTCCGTTACGGCCCCGTATGATAGCGGCAAATCGCGTCCGTTGCGGTCACATAAGTTAGCGGCCACAGCCTCCGTTCCCGCCCCATAGGTTAGCGGCCCACCGGGAAAACGCCCGGTATGCCCCTGATACGAATGAGATTTTACAAATTTATACAAATTCACACCTTATAAAATTCACATTGTGTGAATTCATACAGATTCACTACCCCATAAAATAGATGCGAGACAGGTTTTCCCGTGAGATTTAGGTTGGATCATTACAGGTTATCATTAAAGCATATAGCATGTGCAGTGATCCTGTCTTCTCAGCCGAACAGAGTAAATGAAACTCCTACGGTAATGAAGAGCCAATTATTTTGAGTTTTAATTTGAACACCGGGGTCAGTTCATCACAGGGTTCCCATTAAAGAGGTACACAAATAGCCTAATTTGTATTTTGTGTCTGCGAGTCTGTCTGGTGACTGGCCGCTTTGATTTACCGCGTTCTTTTCAGGTTAACTTCTGAAATTTCCTCAAAGCCGCCCCTAGCATTAGTGTGAAGATCAATCAACAAGCATTGATTCAGGAAGTTCTTGCTCACAAAAAGTGTTTGATCGGTGACCTCAGAGAACCTGCCGTGCTGCACGTCGGTACAATGCGCCCACTCGGCCCTCGCTGTCCGTCAGCGCTCAAATTACCCCGCCGGTCATAATACCTTACGATTCCTCTGCGCTTCTCTAGCACTGGTCTGGGGCTTTATGTAGGTCAGTGAGAAGCTGTTGACACACCTATGACCCCCCTCTACTGCGTCACACAAAAGAAAACAAAACATGAACTTGGTCAAAATTAGAGACTTTGATCTTACGTTTAAAACGTCATTCATAAAATCAGCTATGTAACAATACAGTGAAAGGGATAGTTCACCCAAAAATGAACATTTCCATAATTTACTCACCCAAACCAGTATGGCTTTCTTTCTTCTGCAAAACACAAAAGAAGATATTTTAAAGGATGTTGGTAACCAAACAACACTGGACCCCTTTGACTTCCATTGCATGGACACAAAACCATTTCTCAAAATATCTTCTTTTGTGTTCTACAGATGAAAGAGTCATGAACAGATTTTGAACATCATGCAGGTGAATAAATGATGGCAGAATTTTGAGGGGGAGGGAGAGATAGAGATAGAGAGAGGGAGATAGGGAGATAAGGAGATAGAGGGAGAGGGACGGAGGGAGGGCGAGGGAGAGAGCAAATGACAGATTAATTTATGAAGAGAAAAAGGTGCGATACAGTAAGCATGGGAGGGACTGAAAAAAAAAACTGGAAAAAAAACATCGCTTCTGAAACATAATATTAACACTGTGGTCATTATATCAGCATTAGTACGCGCACACACACACACACACACACACACAATGAAAGATCAGCTTTCAGGACTCCTCACTGTCGTAAGAGATTCTATCTACTTCTTTTCTAAAACATCCCTATATCTGTCCTCATGTGTCCTGTTCCAAAGAACAGCTGTCTGTTTGTGTAAACACAACATGATCTCCCCATATTACCAAGAAAATAACAGAGCACATGCTGTTTAGTATTACATCCTCTTGCTTTTCTTCATTCAGACTTACATATGAGGAAACATGACACAAAGCCAGAGCCACAACATAACAAAGCCATCCAACTGCACTTAAAGAGACAGTACTCTCAAAAAAATTCTGTCATCCATACTCGTATAAAATAATAATTATATTAATGATAAATTTGCTGTAATTTTTTTGACATCCACCATGACCTGAACAGTTCTTCTCTGCACGACGATGTGCTTCTGGATGCTGTGTAAACAGCACAAGAGTCATCATGAGGTCATTCTATTAAAAATGTATTGACAAAACTATTGGCAGCCCTGGATAAATGTTAGAAACTAAAGACGTTGACTGAAACATCCATAAAATCCTCTGCATTAAAACAAACTTTTTATCTTTTAAGGACCACATTAAAACAAAATTGGAGTTTTGCAGTTAGTTTTGTAGTCCAGGTTTGTTTAGTTTGAAGTCATCAATAGGCTAGTGCGCTCCTAAAGGATCACAAAATAATCTTCATCAGATGTACGCTTTTAAAAGTGACAGTCCTTCTCAACAAAGAGTATAGACCAAAAATATTGATATCTTGGAAAAAAACAGGATGCTGGGAGGCTGTGGATGGTTTCCAGGGCATTGCTATGCAGTTGTTCGGGTGATGTGGGTGGTGGCTAGGACGTTGCTATGGAGTTGCTGTAGTGTTGTGGGTGGTCACTAAGGTGTTGCTAGGGGATTGTTTATTGGTCCAAGGAAGAAAAGCACAAGTAGTAAAGCATTAACACACCTCTACTAGATCTGCAGGCAAGAACATTTTTCACTCACAACCAACCAACTGGAGAAAGGCAGAAGAAATATATCTAATATTGAGCCGGATCATTAAAAGGTGAATTCCCTTGAGTGCTGCCAAACCCCTGGTGCAATGAGTCAAAACACCTGACAAACAGCTCAGTCATAAATGGATATTGTGTGGATATCGATTGCGTGAATCACAGTAGTTTTGGGATTTGTAGTATTTCCACGAAACACTATAAGAAAATACAGTGCTATTGATTGATTTGGGTCTATCTGGGCTTTGCTAAAAGCACGGAGGATGTTGGTGTGCAACAACTGTGAATGAGTTTACCATAAAGGCTTCTACGACAACAACGGATTGCAACATAATGATTTCATTTTAAACCTCGGCTGCCTTGGTTTTTGTTCCTGCAGTTCTGGTAGAGTCGTCGATTTGATCACCCGGGATATTGATAAAATGTGAGGATGAACTTTTAAATGCGCAGCAGATTGTGATGGATAAAAGCACAGGTTCACACCAACAACAACTAATTCACTGTTCTCCTGAATGTCAGACAGGTGATAAATATGAAATGAAAATAAAAGACGAAACAGAAAATTATGGATAGGCCTATACTCCGATGAAAACATTCGACAGGATAACAACAATATTAAAAAGATAAAATGTGAAAATGACATTAAACATTCATTAATATTTCATAATTAATTGCCCTGTTTTTTTACTAAGAAGTTTGTCTCCTAGCATTTCAAAAGTAAAAAGTGTCAAAATGCCAAAAATGGCATTATCCACTTGTGTAGAGAAAACATGATATTGTAAAATATACGTTATTTTTATATCACCGTTGTCCTTGTGAAACCTTGTACGTCCAATTTGTGTTTTTTAAGCAGACGTTTTCTGTAGCTCTCAATGAGACTTCTGCACCTGTTAACTTTTCTCCATTTAAATAGGCTGAATCACTGATTACAAGATTGGATACAAGTGTGATACTAATTAAAGAAACCAATTAGTTTGAAATATCACTATAATCCAATTATGTATTATCTTTTCTAGGGGTACCAACAAATGTGTCCAGGCCATTTTAGAATATCTTTGTAGAATAAGCAATAATTCATCTCTTTCCACAGCTTCTTTGCTTTATTCTATGACATACCAAAGGCATGCAAGTATACATGATACAATAGCTTTTCATTTCATCACTCTTCAGGAGGAATGAAGCATTATTTCAATGAGCTGTAAGGTACCAACAAATTTGAGCACGTCTGTATTTGGTTGACGGCGGTTAACCAATGACCTTGAATCACCACAGATAGAGAGAGAGAGAGAGAGAGAGAGAGAGAGAGAGAGAGAGAGAGAGAGAGAGAGAGAGAGAGAGAGAGAGAGAGAGAGAGAGAGAGAGAGAGAGAGAGAGANGAGAGAGAGAGAGAGAGAGAGAGAGAGAGAGAGAGAGAGGAAAAAATACCAACATCAATCAAATTAATTGATCCTATTTCAAACTGGGATTCAGACATCCCTGCTTAGCTAGGCCAAAACATTTTCCAACCAGAACGACCAGAGGATTTCTTTAATTGCTTTTACGGACCCCAAGAATTCTTGCAACTCCATTCACCTTGATAAACGATCAAAAAGGTCTTCTTTTTAGAAAGAGCCACCATAAGGGTTACGTACTCAAATGGCATGGCAGCAGGAATATATTCGCATAAACAAAACCCTGTAGCGAAATTAAACGTTTTCATGGTAAAATCCAAGTCATGGTTGAAGGTAGATAAATGGGTTTTAAACACAAAGACATTCACAATCGCACAAGGTCTACAGTATATGACACAATCAAACTGCTGTGTACAATCATAATGTTTACAAATGCATGTTCTCCGCTGCTGAGGTTAATTGTGTTGAAAAATGTGATTTTTACTCATATGCTGTGCCAATGCAGAGGTCGGGCGAGAGAACAGGTCTCAAAGCCAGTTATAGCTCTGTACATTCAGGCACACATTAGCTGTGTATTAAAGCAATGAAAGTCCTTGCTTTTAAACCAACATAACAGTGCCAAGCTTTTAAAGAGTTCATGTTTTATTTTCCAGTGACCTACAGAGCTGCAAGAGCATCCCAGTTTCTGAGCAGCATTATATGTTACAAACAGAAGATTGTTATGAATGAAAATGCAATACAGAGTATCTACGTTCAGACAATCAAAGGCTTTTTAAACTTTCATTGTAACAAATACAAATAATAGTAAAAGGACAATCAAAATGTTTTGATTTATGGAGTACTGCTCCTGATGGCAGCATTTCAATTTACTGGGTAATTTTCCCATTTGGATACAAGATATATCATTACTGTTATGGCTTTTGATTCTGCCAATGAACTCAAAAGCCCATTAAGTCCAATGAATTTCCTTTATCATCAACCTAAAACACCATTATCCTGCTCCAACCACAAGCTGTGCCATCATAAGTCTTTGTAACGTACATGACTTCAAAACTTCTTGAAGAACCAAACAAATTAACAGCTTTCTATTCTCATTGGAAATTAATCAAAGAAGACTGGTTTCATTGTGACAAAATCAGATGAGATGTCTCGAATTACAAAATGAAGAAAGTCACTGATGGTGAATGATAGAAAGAATTTTGCAGAAATATTCTCACGGTCCCATATTATAGATTAGATTCATGAGCGTAGCTCTGTTCAAAACCTATTGACGTGACTATCTATATACATCTATCTATACTTTCATTTAATCAGCAGTTCTAGATGTATTGTGGCCATTCCAGTCCAGGTTATCACATAAAATATACTTTTTGAACTTTTCTCAAATACATGTACAAATATTACTCTTGTATGGCTTAAAAGTGAATATGAACTTGTTTTCTTTGCAGTATTTGAGGTCTGAAAAAATACAGAGCATCATTTCTGTTATTTTGACCTGCTTCTACGGTTTTCATTCTCCACAAAAACAATGAAAATTGTATTTCGAAATTTGGGGAAAATATTGTTAATAGTTCATAAAATGAAACAAAAATGACCTATAAATAGTAAATTCAGAAAAACTGATTTTTTTTTAAATGGTCTCATAATTTTTTCCATGACTGGAGTATTTGTAACATTGTAGGAACATTACTAACATACTGGATGTTCCAAAACAAAGGAAACGTCTTGGTTACGGATGTAACCTCAGTTCCCTGATGGAGGGAACGAGACCAGAGAAATTTGCTCTTTTAGAGAAAAAACTCGAACACTTCTGGAACCGCCGAGACGCCCAGGGGAAGTCGCCGCAGGAAGGGACAGTCCGCTGCACCACGTCGTAGAACAGGCAGTCTTGTAGTTGCTATTTGTAGCGAAGTCTGTTAATCATGAGCGAAGGCTCCGAAAAACAAAAGGCGAATGAATGAGGCACGCCGTCTCCCTTTTATACCCGGATATCCAGGGGCGGAGTCCGGCATGCAAATTTCATACGCCAATTTCATTGGCCTTTTCTAAGAAGTCGGAAGCGATTGGTTCTCAGGGACGAACCCCATCTGTCGGCTAAAACAACGTCGAGAGAGCGACAGAAAGGGAAGGACATTTAACCATAGACCCGCATTTTTGGCCCAAACTTCTGGGTTCTAGCCAATCCCAGAATGCTCTGCGTGAAGCTTGGTGAAAAGAAAATGATGACAAAGGCACTAATCATTAATAATAAATATATTTGGTTTAAGTTTTTTTTTACAGCAGTATTATGCATGTAATCTTGCAGTTAACAAAAACGTTGGTTTGACTTTCAGGGTAATACAAACAGATAAAAGGTATACATCGAATGCATTTTGAATCACTGTGGATTTAGTAAAAAAGTAAAAAAAAATCTCTCTAACGTGCTGTTCATTGTTTATGCTATACGTTCACTCTCTCCCTCTGAACGTCCCACTGATGAGTTGACAAAACCTTTATAAGTCGTTATAATGGCAGGTCTGACCTTTGCTAATGTGGTGTACTTACACATAAGCTCAAGGGTCTTCAAAACACCCTGCATTAATCTTATGTTAAAACACTTGAGCAGATGCACGAGAGTGAAAAAAGTAAAAGGGTTTTCGCTTTTGCCTAAAGCATCAGCTGGGGAAAGAGGGATTTGCTAAATGAGCGAAAGGCTGGCACAGAGACACACAGTGACGTGTTAGTAAGGCAACTTTAATCTCTGGAATCAGAATAGCCTTCACTAAAACTACAAATAAACTTCATTTTTGATTTGCTGTAATCAATTCAAATATAGCGAACAGGACAAACAAGGACACGGATGAGTTTGTTGTTGTAATTGGGCCACGTTAACCAGCCAAACCCTTGACTCCCTGGTTAGGACACGACTCGGGGCTTAAACAAATGAAGACATTTTGAAGGAAGTTTTTTAGCAGGTTCGACTGAATTGATTTTAATATTTAAAGACATAGTTCACCCAAAAAAGTAATCTACTGTAGATTAAAGAGACAGTTCACCCAAGAATGAAAAATCTGTCATCATTTACTCATTACTCACCTTCAAGCTGTTCCAAATGTGTATCAATTTCTTTGTTTTGTTGAACACAAAAGAAGATACTTTAAATAATGTATGAAAGCAAACAGTTCTGGGGCACTATTGACTACCATTGTAATCTTTTCTACTATGGTAGTCAATGGTGGTCAAGAATTGTTTGATTGTCACAATCATTCTTCCAAATATCTTTCTCTGTGTTCATCAGAACAAAGAAATGTATACAGATTTGAAACAACTCGAGTGTGAATAAATAATGACAGATTTTTTTGGGGGGGGGGTGAACTGTGGGAAATTAACAGCAAGCTTTCATTTTTGAGTGAACCAAACCCCCCGGACCTAAAATGTTTGACAAAAATCAATCTTGCTGACTTGCCATTAGACATGGATTTAAACAGTGCTAATATACAGAAAGCCAAAACACAATCCAATTAATCTACATAGGCAAATATATAAAATCAGTTCCTAATTGTCAAGTCAACTGTATTTTCCTGGCAATACTTAATAGTTCTGTATTGAAGTTATCGAATTGTTTAAGTGCTTCTTTTACCAATAACAGTTCATTTTTACACATAATTTCCTTTTTCTGTCTGTGCTTGACACCTTGACAACATCTACTCTATGCTCAAAAATTGATAATGACTTGAGAGCTATAAACCAATACGGCATAAAATTAGCATATTCGTCTGACCTCTTGAACATGAAAAATGTAAAATGAAATCTACAGTATGTACCCTAAACCTTTATAAAATGTAGCACAGGCATGGCAGATGTAAAATGATGATAAAAGTTTCCACATGACATTTCTGCTAAATAATGTTATGTAAATTATAGCTTTTAAAACAGCATTATACTATATGATTTACATGCTCCGTGCAAATGAAATGGCATATGTTTGTGCATGTTCTACAAAAGTGTGTCTGAAAACCATTTTACACCTCTAATCATCGTACAGTTTTGCACAAAGACCTAAAGTATGAATATTACTTACAAGCACCTGGTTGGATGTTTTAAAAATACCAACAACTTATGTTACAGTACGGGTAACATATTCTTATTTCATTTTGTAAGCAGCAGGCTGGGGTAAATTGCCTGCGTTTACACTTTGCATTTCTGACACCTGTGCTTCCACCCCGGTGCCACACGTTTCTAAAATAAAGTGTGCTTTTCACAACAGCAGCTTGCAACCTCAGGTAAAATAAACACTGCCCCATTTCTTACAAGAATTTTTCATAAAACCTCACTTGAGCTCGAAGTCAGCAGATTTTAAGCATTTAGGGGTGAAGTGTATCATTTTTCCAGATGCTACGATATTTTCTCCTATAAAAGGCCAACATGCAAAGACAGATATAAGTCAACCACTCACAGGTTTATTCTTTTGAAAAGTATAAAGCAGCTGCAACCCATAATTTTAGCCTCTATATCATCATCTCTGTTTGACAAAAAAATTGCGCTTAATTGTACCCGACAGCTCAACTTAAAAAATATATTATAAAAGCATACGGTTTCCAATCGTGGTAAGATTTAAGGCTATGTTAAAACAGATTTTTTATGCACTTCCTCAACAACTGAATTTTGTTCATTTTTACCAAAAAAAGACTGCAGCTTTAATAAATGGACTCGGTGCTTCAGGCCCCGAGAAAAATGAAATGTTCTGTGTTAAAGATCTACAAACATTTCGTTTTATCACCTTCTTCTGGCTTCACTACACTACGTTCTGGAGGATCTTTAATCATATCATTGCAGCGTCTGTGACTCAAACTACGGCCACATTTATACCCTTCAGCTGGAAGAGGGCAGTATGACTTACTTACTGGGACACAAAACAGTATTAGTACCCCTACAGTTCAGTATATAGCAACTGCACGCCTGAAGATGGATGTGGTAGTGTAAAGAGCACATATCCCAACCTGTTAAACTGATAACCTGCTCATATTTCTAGGCTGGATTTGGCATCTCAGCAGAAAGCGCTCCTGGAGGATGTGGATGTTGACACAGAAAGCCTCTCTGCAGAACCTGAGCCCCGGCAGCCACAGAGGAAAGTGACGATGGATCGATGCATGTGATTAATTAACTTCTAATGAGTTCATCTGAGTGGCAAGACCCGGGAAAGTTGGACATGTTCTCGGTTTCAAGTTTGACTTACCCTACTTACTGTACACACCTCACTATTCATCAGTTCTGTCTCACTGCTTGGAAGTCTGTCTGTCTGTCTGTCTCTAATCGATACTCAAATAATAATCAGTAGGTCATTGTTTCAGTTCTAAACACATTTCACTTTGGTGTTAAAGAGCAAGACTCATGTGCGCACATTATTTGGAAGGAAAAAATATCATTTGTATAATTTGATATATTTACATTTAAGCATTTGGCAGACATTTTTATTTACATCGACAAATCAACTGTGCGTTCAAGCTATACATTTTTGACTCCCTGGAATTTAAACGCACAACCTGTGCTGTGCTAATGCAACGCTCTAGCAACTAAGTAACAGGAACGCACAAGGTTTCATTTACGGTGCAAAAAATGCATACATGTTGCCTTTTTAATGTACAAACATGCACATGTGTGTATGTGAGAGATCACATGATCACCCAAACTATTTCCATATACGGGCTTCCGTGGGCCTTCCAAATTTCCAATAGGTACGTTGAATTAAAAATTATATTCAAAAGTGCAAGTAGGCCTACATTAAGAATAAACTAAACGTTTGAAAGTGAGTGATAAATAATTATTTTAACGAAAGCTGACATAAAGTTTGTTTAAAACGACAGCATAAATGCGAGATTCTGCTGAGAGACACAAGCCGGACAATTATTTCTGCTCCTACTCTCTGTGTTAGAGAACCCAGAGAGGTTTCATTTGTCCTGAGGTGAAATTAATAAATGTCGTACCATCCATCATTGACTGAGCCTTTATTGATCCAGGTCTCTCTTTTCAACTAAATTATATCTGAAAAAAGGCCTTCAAATTAACTAGCACACTCTGGGCGGCGTTAATGAGAATGTCTCATGCAACACCACAAGAAACTAAAATACAACCATTTTAAAATGTACGAAAGTAGTGCAAACTTAGTGGTACAGTATATACTATATATAAAATACCATTGTGTTATTATTTATTTATTTAGGTTTAAAAATCAAAAAAGTCGGAATACCTGCAGAGTGTGTAATGTTGACTGTAAGCCCTGCGTGAGAACAGGCATTTTGCTTTCCCTGTGCTGTGTGAATCATCACGCCTGCAAGCCACATCGGTACTTACATTAGCATTGATTATATTCAGAGATGTGAAACAGGGCAGCACGCAGAGCGAGCTTTACAACGCGGCACTGTAACACATTCTGAACTCTTCTGAGGTTTAAGAGCGAAGAAAGAATGGAAACAATCGCATTGCAATTAAGCAGACCCTCAATCTGCGACACGCTCTCGTATGATCTCAAACCTCGAGTGCAAATTACTGATAAATGAAAGCAGGAACTAAGTCGTAAACATCTATTACGTGCTGTTTGTTCAAAGTGCTCGTATGACTCACGGATGTGTACGCGGCTCTGCCAGCGGTTCCATTAAAACTGACCCACAAGTGACAGACCGTGAACTGTGCATTACACAGAAAGAGTTTTCATACATGCCTTTAAAGATTATTAACGCTATTAACACATAAATAGCTGACAAAGAGAAAAACTGTATGTGTCCTGAGAAACACAGTAACATCAACACACTGTAAACCCAAATGTTCAAAATAATCAAACAGATTAAGTAATGTAAACTTAATTTTATAAAAAAAAGTTCTACTTACTTAAATATTTTAAGTTCGTGAAACACTTTTTTACTTTTGAGTAAAGTATAATGATTATTTTTGATTAGCTTGACTAAAACTCAAAAGTTTTATTTGCTCCTTACTTAATTTAAACATGTTAATTCAACAATTGGTCAAGAAGGATTTCCAATTCCCAGCATGCTTTGCGTCAGACTGCATTAGGAGAGTAAATAAAAAAAATGATTATTTTATATGTTTTTAGTAAAGTTAAAGACTTGTTAGTGTTTAATGTTCACTTCTCTTAGATATTTAGAAGAGTTTGACATATTTTTCAGTTTTGTGGTTACCATTATTTAGAAGAGTGGTGCATGTGCCTAGTCTCTGCGAAGCTACATTTCACCTGTAACATGTGGTATGTTACCAGTGAGCAGTAACTGTGCTAATGCCAGTTGTGAGATCAGTCTCTTCTTGCTCATTTTGGATTGCATAAGTCAAGGTGTTTGATTTATGCATATTAAGACAAAGGAATATGCAAAATAATGAAACCGAAAGAATTTAGTTTAGTTAACTTAAAAATGCAATCTTGGTACTTATTTGTTTAAGTTCTCTCTACTTAATTTCATAAAAAGGATAAATTAAATATTTAAGTCGCACTAACTAAGATTTGTTAAGAACTTTAACTTAACAGTAATCAAAATTTGAAGGTTCTGCTTCGATGCAACGAGTTGCCTCAAAATATTTGAGTATTGCCAACTTATCCGGGTTTACAGTGCACACAAACACACACAAAAACATCAATGAACTCTTAATCCTTGACGTTTGCACTGCTAATGCAATGTTCTACCGTATCAAATTAATAAATAAGCAAAAAATAAAAATCACTGAACCGTTTAATTAAAATAATAATTAAAATAAAAATTATATAAATAAGTTTCCTGATAGTAAATAATTACTGACTGCAACATTTCTTGGGTCCGAAATGGAAAACCTACAAACTACAAATTGTCCATATTTGATTTTGATATACTATAGGTTATTGCAACACAGACTTTGACCTGAAACAACCGCAGAATAGGAGTGCAGATTCTGCAGATTTGTGACTTGAGACTTTTTTGAACTAATATTTTAATTTATTTATTTTTAATAACATTTTAGTTTATACAAAGTTTCATAGAATTAAATTACATTAATAAAAACTGTATTCATTCAATGTATATAATTAAATGTTATTCATTTTAATATAAATAATATAAAATAGTATATTATTAACATTTTTTTCTGATTTTTTGTCACACCATAGGACACATGTACGATATATTTGTCAACTGCCCGAACACAGACCACAGTACATTCAGTACACAAACAGCTCGAACAGCTTCTGAATGGCTCATTAATGAGAATAAAAGTTGAAAACAGAAACGTTCCTCGCCAGTAGGGCTGCCAAGATTATATCATCTGCTTCTCCATGTTAGATAAACAGCATTTGGCCAGCAGTTCTTCATCAGAGAACCGTAATTTACTGATCAACAGCACTACAATTCATTTGGCTTTGCTAGGGCTAAATTGTGCTGTCGATGTGGTAAATAGTAGATCCAATTGGTTGGACAGAAGTGTCAGGGACATTTAGATGAGAGCGGAGAATTAGGCAGAGAACCCAGCAGTGTCTCGTGTCATGTTGTGAATTATTTGGTCGATCCGTTTGAGCTATTCTGCGACATCGCATTTGTAAGAATAGCGCTCAGCACGGGTGTGCGGCGATAGCTACACACAGCTCTCTCCCTCTCTGCCTTTGGGTTTGAAGTCTGTTGGACACACTGCATAAAAATAACCGTGCTGAAAATCCAAGGGAGACCGGATTGATGTTATAAATGAATTATTTGGAATAAAAGAAAGGCAAACTCTTCTTCAGCCAAAAATGTCAAAGCCAAGAATGAAAATGGAATTCTTATTTTGAAGTGATATCATGTAGCCTAGATGCAAAGTATGCTTTCAATGGCATTAATCCATTTGGCATGCAACCACGTAAGACAAATGGTTTTTTTAACTGTTTATGTGTAAAGTTATATCCTTTATACTGTATATCTGTGTAAGTTAAATCTTTTAACTCATGCAATGAGTAAGAATACACTATAGCACACAACATACGGTAAACAACCATTATGGTGCTTTCTTGTCATTCACATTGCATGAAAAATAACAGCATAAACATTGTTTAAAACAGAAAGAAGGTACTAAGAGTTCGAACCACGTTTTTACTTTTAGGTGAACTGCTCTGCAACAAAAATATGTAAAAATTTGGCATTTACAGTGTTTTTTAACACAAACTATGTCTTTTCAGACTGCAGCAGTCGGGATATCGTGGAACTTGCAACAGCTTGTAAGCAGCCCGTGTCTTTTAACTGCAGTAAGGCAGAAATTATAAATGTTTAAGGGGCTCGGAGGGTCAGCTTGATTAATAGAGCCGGTTGAGGTGACTGTGGGGTTCTAATGTAGCAATCGGACAGTCAAGGCCATATTGAGCTGATGGTAATGAATCAGGAGCAAGCATGAGCAACACTGCATGAGGACGGCTGGGTGCTGGTCACAAGAATTGTAAATATAGGGCGAGCATTTATGTTCAAGCATCGGTTTTGACACGTTCCTCTAAACTGAAGATTGACAGTCAGTAAACATATGTTTGACCACATTTCCACTGCTATTATACATAGAGCCGTAGAAAAGATTAAGAGACCATTCCAAATGTTCATTTAATCAGCGTTTCTGCATGCATTTCAGCATGCCTGAGCAACATTTCGCTCTGGATGAATGACCATCACCTGCACCTGAACCTTGCAAAAACAGAACTGCTTGTACTCCCGGCCGACCCAAAGATTCATCACAACCTCTCCATTCAACTAGGCTCATCGACCACTAGGGCTGTCACGATTATAAAACTTGACTGACGATTAATTGTCTAATAAATCATTGCGATTATGCTGATTAATTGTCTGTTTTAGGTCTTTGGCGATTAAATGTCTCTGTTTTTTTCTTGGAAATACACTGGAAAAAATTGGGTCATCATATATTTAAGGTTTAAGCTTTTACCCGTCAATAATACAAACGCCAAATACTTGTAAATTAAGTAAATTGATCAGGAGTGAATTGAAGCCACCATTAAAATACTATCAGTCATAGAAAAGATTTTTTCATTATTTTTCAATAATGAAAAAATCCCATAATATACAATCATTTCTGAATTTTGTGACACTTCAAATTGATGGTCGTTGTAATCATATGGTTCTATATTTAATTTAGCTGTGGATACGTCTGCCGTCATGATTGTGAGAAGAACGTGAACGTGCAGTTACGCATGCCTCATGCTATGTCTTCTCGGCCAATCATTGTGGTAAAGGACTCTCGCTCACGAGCACAAGTTAGCGTTCCTGCGTACAAGTCGCTCCCGCTGTAGCGGCGCTTAGGTCAGTCCTGAAAAGGAAGGTGAAGACCGGAGAAAGGCGATGATGAAGGCAGAGTCTCTGGAGCAGCCTAAAAGTAAGCATCAACAGAAAACATACAGAACTGAGTGGGAAAAGGACCCCAGTTTTGCAGGATGGCTAAGACCTGTTTCAGGCAATGACACCAAAGCCTTCTGCCGGACTGACAGACACTTGAGAACTGTGATACAAATCATGAGTCATGAAACAAAAATGATCATTTTACCTAAACACATAGAGTACGTATAAATAGTAAATTCAGAAAAGCTGAAAGTATTTTTTCTGCGGCTGTATATGTAAAATAATGTCAAAATGAATGTCTCTTAGATTATGAGAAAGAATATTTTCAGTATAAGATTGTATTGTTCAGAGTACTCTCTTTTATAGCTCAACACATAATGATGACAATTGTTGATGAATACAAAACAAAAAGTGACAATAATCAGAATTCAGTTCATATCAAAAGCTCTGACTTTGCTGTCTTCTTGGCAAATCTGCTGAGATCTCCAGTCGTGACACGTGGGATTACCGGAGTCTTTATCTCAGGATCAATATCAGAAAAGCAAGATACTTCCCATTTGCTTCCCATTAAATGTCATGATTGACTTGTAGAAACTATGAAAATGATTGCCTTTTTTCAGGGTAGTGTGGCTGGCAAATCATTACGAGAAGTCGCTGACAGCTGTGTGAGTGTAAACAGACAAGAAAGCATGGATGCACCATAGATTTCCCTCAGCGAACCCCATTTTGAGCACAAGAACATCAGTCAATGCTGGAAACTGCACCCTGCAGATCACAAGGCCCTCTTACCTTAGTGGAATCTAACGCCCTCGCTATTTTATACGTCTGTTGTCTCTCAAATACTTTACTTGAGCAATGGAGCCAAAAAAGGGGCTTGATATACAAATGCATCAAGCTAAGTACTTGTCAGGAATCCATATTTATATATTCCTTCAATAAATGTGTCCTTTAAGTAAACCTAATATATTACACAGGGGAGGGCGAGGCAGCGAGCGATGGCACAACCCATTAATTTCCTGGGAACGTGGCTCGCAACACGCTCAAAGGAGTGGGGTGACCTTTTCCATGTTCAAGGTAAGTAGAGACGAGAGATACAGACAAATGAGACACGAGAGAAAATAGAGGGCCTGGGAGACAATGGCTCTTTTCCAAAACCACAAGTGCTGCCTTGACGTTCTGCCTATGTAGGCAGCATACTAACCGAAATAAAACGGCACAAGTGCTTGAATTGGAATTACGGCATCTGAAATAAAGTTCGTCATGATTGATGCATGCAAATTCGGCATTAACGTGTTGCTAAGACAAATGAAGGGTTATTTTGCGAAAACCGATACAGTGCATTCGAATGCAGAGTAAAAAACATGAATTATGAACATTAATAAGAGTTATCAGGTTTTGCAAATGAACTCTTCAAATAATGAGTAAAATAGCCAAGTTTTGTCAAGAGAGTTTAACATTTTATAATCTAAAATCAAATATACTCACCTGCCATATTGGATTGCAGTTGCACGTTGCAATACATTTTTTGCAAGTACAGCTGCACAATAAAGGTTTGTCAAATAATAAAATAAATTAATTATACGTTAAGTATAAGTTTCACATTCTTTCTTAACTTTGATCATCGTTACTTCAGAGCACATGCATGCACTTATTTTCAAACAGGCACTAACATTTGTGTATGTTACAATAACGTTCTGCATCAACCAAAAAATAAACTATACATAACTTTTTGACCTATCAAAATCATTCAGTTACTGCAAACCATTACGATATGCACTTTTGGGATTTTTCAACAAAATCTTACAGGAATTCGTAAGGTGGCTAATTCGTATAAATTCATACAAACTTTTTCGATTTGCTGACGTTACGTTTAGGGGTGGGGTTAGGGAAAGGGCTACAGAACTGCTTTTTTCAAATAATCATATGCTTTTGTACAATTCACATCATACGAATGCATACGAATTAGCCACCTTGTAAAATAGTTATGAATTGCCGTGAGATCAGGTTGGACATATAGATAATTTTGATATATTGTGCTGCACTAGACTGCAGCAGCGCATTCTTGCAAAAACGAGGCATGTTGTCGTTTACACGTTAACTTACAACAAGAATACATTGCGTGGAAATAGTATCTCAGAAGACCTAGAACAAAATGTTGCTAACTACCATTTGAACCAGCTTTAAAATGCTGTCGAGATAAGCAGCTCACTTGGAGACAGAGAGGAAGAAAGAGAGCACACTAAACCTTTAACAGTTTCTACATGCTTTGTTGTTTATGAAAAATAGTAGATGAAAGATCAGTTCTGTTTGAGAGAAATTTAGACAGACACTAAGACAGGATCTGGGGGAAGACAGCTGGTAGACTTTCTAGTCGATTAGTGTAAACAAAGTTTCATCTCCCACAAGTCACTGTAAGACTTCTGCGCTCACAAACGATGCTGATTGGTTTTTCAGACACATTTATGTACTCGGATATGCTGTGGCTCGCTCCGCACTGCGGCGGTCCTGCGAGAAGTGCATTACATGTATGTTTGGCTAACTATATCAAATGACTTCTGAAAGGTGCTGCAATTACAGCATTGACTACATTCACAGCCCGGCCTTAATTGGCTCGGAGTCTGGATATATTGACCATCGTCCCTTTGCTCTTCCATTTGGTGCGGTCGATGGTGCAGCTCACTGTCAGAGACCGGGTTGCCTCTCTAAATCCACACCTCTGTCTCTGGGGTCACGCGCAAGACTGCCTGTCTGAGAATTATTTGACTGGGGAACACAAGAGCAAAGACAAACATGTGCTGTCCCGTGTGTTCGCCGCAGAAGCCCCTGTCCCTTTTGTCATTACCTCTCTGGGTGATCTGTTCTTATAAACTGGTGTCAATGCAGCTGGCTTATTGTTAATGCGCTCGCTATGCTATTTTCACGAGAATGCAAGCTGGACACAAACTTGTTACCTGCATGAGAACCAGTAGATGAAATACTAAAGAAACAAAATGCATTTATTTTGCATTTGAACTATTATCAGTTTAAACCTGGAAGAGTTAGCATTTTAGCACTTCCGGTTCCATCGCCCCAAAGTCAATGGATTTTTTCTAATACGTCTACGGTTAAATGCCTAAAATAAGGTCTATTGGGTAACAAAACCTCTAAATATTTTCACATTTTATTCTATGACATAAAACACCAACCCGCTCATGATTTTTAAAGTTTTATCGTGTCTTAAAAATGACAGTTGCTAACAAGTTGCTAAAAGCAACTACATCCTATGGCGGGGATGTTTGATCATCACGCATTAAAGTCTCACAAATAATGCAAAATGGGCACAAATCTCTAAAATTGTGAATGGAGATTCTTTCAAGGAGTAAGTACAGGGAACACATTTTTAATACAGTTTAAACACCTAGCCACATCCTAACAACCACACAAAACAGCCTAGTAACGCCCACATAGCAACCGAGAACAACTTGGCAACCGCATAGGCAGGTGCTACAAAACACTTGCACACTTTTAAAAATTCCACTTAAAAACGTTAGTTCAAAAGCTGACTTTAATTTTTAAGTTAAAGCATTTCGGCTTTACAAGACTGAATTTAAGTGATACTAAACTTGCGTAACCTATTTCAACTTCAAAAGTCAAACGAAATGCAACTAGATTTTTAAAGTGTGTTTAATATAATTTACAGTCAAGTTACTTGTAAGGTCAATTTGATTCAATGATGAGTTGTTTCACCATGGTTGGGTAAAATATGGACTCACCCAACCAAAATGTATCCATACTTGACCCAACCATGGGTTGAAAAAACATTTTCAGAGTGTAGAAACTACAGAAACTCTGGACTATACTCAATAGCTACGAAAATGTGTTGCTGACTTGCAAAAAGCATTTGGTGAAATTTATTGATGTTTGGCGGCCTCAGTTGTAATGGGTTTTTAATAAAATGATCTTTTGGTTTGTCCATTTTTTAACTGTCTCAACAAAGTTATTGTATCATAAAAATCACGGGCAAAAAACCTGGAGTAATATTCCAGCTGAGGTTTAATTTATGATACATCTTGCATCCATACAGCATATGGGAAAAGATTGCACACATCCAATTTGGATGCCACAGAACATCATTTTTTATTTGGTTCAAACAAGGCCAAATAAATCCATTATGCATATCATGCCTCACAGTTATTCTGGCAGTTTTGGCAGACAAGGTAGACCCAGCAGAATATTTGATAGTACTTTACTCTTCATGTGCTTAATTTGGTTAATAGATAGTTTCTCATTCCTGTTTTAATTTGAACATCAAATTTGATGTGACTTGTTGTCCTTGAACAACTCTAGTAAATACAGCTATTCTCAATATAAATTAATACACAAAATAAAATAATATGCATGACGGGAATATCTACACGCACTAACACATTTCTTTTCTGTATGATAGAAAGCAGCACACTACTTCTATGACCTCTAAGAGAAGTGCAATAAGTGACTATATTTTTCTTTTTTTCAATATATACACAGCATCTCCGAGCATGATTGCAGGTTTATAGGTCTGTCTATCTGGCCATGATAGTGATAACTATGATAGAACACACTTCATCTGCTCCAAAGTGTAATTTTTACTCTTGTCCAGATAGATGGATGTGCTGTAGTTGTTTGCAATAGTTCACCCGAGTCCCTGCACAATTGGGTTGTGTTTTGCCAATGTAATAGTTCTTCCAGGTGAATTTAATAGATTGCTTGTGTTGATTTTGTTCATTTTTCTCTATTCTTTCATTTTCTTAGCATCTTGCAGAATAAAATATATGATACATGATTCGTATTTTCAAGAACAGATGGTGGAATCTTTGTGGGCTTCAGTTATTTATACATGGATTGGCGAGGAAATCACTGTCCTACAGGGTTTATACACCATTCGGTATTGAAATGAGGAAAAATGCATTTGAAATTCCAATTTAGTTTTAAACAGAATTGGCTACATAGTTAACAGGATAATCATTTTAATTTACTAATGCATATTTACCGCAAAACAATATAAAATGACCCTTATCATACACAGAAATTGGGGGATAATTTCTACACCCTGAATTTTAGTACACTATGAAGAACAGAATTAGTTATGACTCAAACTACACAAGAGGAATAATGTCGAAGTACTGTAAACTCTTAAATTTTCTAAATATACTTTGAAAAAGAACAAAGCATTATTAATATTCATGACAGAGGTTTGTTTCGGTAAAATATGTCCTATCAAACCATGTCCCATCATAAAAGGGAAATTAATTTTAAACACGTATTATCAGCAGAAAATGTTATAGTCAATCCTCTGAATATCCAACACTGTGTCTGTGATCCCTCTACAATAATCTTTTCTAATTTTATTGCATCATATTACGATGCAGCTTTTTTCAAAAATATATAAATAAACCAGGAGACAAGATTAAAACCCACATCTAGGAAATGACTGTTCAACCAGCTGATGTGACAACAGTACAATATATAAAAAGTGCAACACTTGGAATGTATTCTGATCTCTTTATATTACTGATTACATAATGTGATCTACCAAAAATGATGTAATTTATCAGAAATAAGCGGCGATACATATTTACAATAACTTGTTCTGAATGTCCTGCAGGATTTGTGGGCCATAAAAAACAGTTTTACTCAAATGTCATCCAATTCCATTAATAAACACAACATGAACACAACATTTCCAACCAATCACAACTCAGATCTTGCCAGAGCCAAGCTTTAAAAAACTTCAGTCACTTAAAATTTCATTACAGTTTGATCTCAGACACAAAATGACGGGTTTGATTCCTTTTTACGGTTGAGATTGTACAATAAACACAAAATCATACTGGAACGGACGCTGATAGAGTCGTCGAAATGGTCTGTGGGAATAATCAAATTGTCTTCAAAACCCATCAGAAATAATTAAACCTCAGATTGAGTTAAATTCATTAGCGTGTTTATGCATTCCAAAATGCTATTTTCTTAAAAGTTTCTATTTATGACAATATAAATATTTGCTCGCTAGCTTTATTTATTATAGACTAATTATGCTTCACATCTTCCACCAACTCACAATGTGACATTTCTGAGAAACACGGGATGGAGAATTGGTTAATGGTGAAAGTGGGGGTTACGTTACAGAGTGGGGCGTCGTATAATTCACAGAAAGACTTTAAAGAGCCACGAAACACTAAACAACATTTATTTAGATGTAAACAAAGTTGGTTGTGTTGCACATCATAGAAAACAATGTTAGCAACTGTAAGTTATTACAGTAGAGAAAACTAGTTAATTTCTAGCTTTTTTGCGCTATTTTAGCATTCCGGGATTAAAATCCTCATCTGGCCAATGTCAAAGGATGTGATATAGTACATTATTATTCATGAGACTGTGTTTTCTTGACCAATGAGAAGACATTTCTCCTAATTATTCATGACAGCGCCTTGCGATTGGAGCTCCAGTCTCCCATGCCGAAACCTTCGCCGGTTTTTAACGGCTCGTCTTCTCACAGCGTTCACGCCCATTTTAATTGCATTTTTCAAAAACAAAAGTGAGGTAGAATGTAGCTGAAAGGGGAGGTTTCGTGACACTTTAAATAAGATCCATTAAAGGGATACTTCACCCAAAAATTAAAATTCTGTCATCATTTACTCACCTTCGAGTTGTTCCAAATGTGTATAAATTTCTTTGTTTTAATGAACACAGAGAAAGATATTTGGAAAAATGCTTATAACCAAACAGATCTCAACACCCATTGGCTACCATAGTAGGAAAAAAACAATGGTAGTCAAAAGTGCCCCAGAACTGTTTGCTGCCCTACATTCTTCACAATGTCTTCTTTTGTGTTCGCAGGATTTCAGTTAGCATCTTAATAATCTTAATAAACTCTTAAAATAAGATCTGAAGTTCATAGTATACAGTCTGTTTCAATCTGGTGAATCGCATTTCTAAATGGCTTTTACTGGGGTCATTAGTTTAAATCTACATACCTAACACACTAAATAAAGTTCTTAATCAATGCCATTTTCATTCAGACTTACTTTAGCGCACTGCATCTGTCGCAGTCTCTATGTCCTAATGTCCTTCCTATATAGATGGTTTCATCGGACGCACATGCCTGGCCCGAAATTAACTTCCGATTTATGTATGCTGATATGTCTGGCTAGTGGCTAATATAACTATTTATACATTTTAAATTTATATTAATATTAATTGATATCAATATCAAAATCAATATTTTATTGTATATTTTATTCAATAAACAATTTGTTAAAGCAACACTTTGTAGTTTTTCGACCTTAATGTCTCTAAAATTATTTCAGAGGTAGAACAACTCTTAACTGGACGAATTCTACTGCACTGCTACCTGAGTATGGGATTACTTTTGTGTCAATAGTAGTAGTAGACTTTCTTGTCAGGGAGCTATCAATCAAAAACTCACTAGCCAATCAGCGTAAAGCGGCCATAAGTCCCGCCTACACGTGAGATTTGTGCCAGAAAGGCGAACGAAAACTTGAGAAGCCCAAATGAAAAATCTAGCAGCGAATTCAAAACTATTATTTGCAAAAACGAAACTTAGGAAATTGTTAAGAAAAATAGCAGTTTATTTGAAAATCATGTCACATTCTTGCAATTGAGTTTATTGTTTTCATTATCAAAGTGTTTTTTTCTTTCTCATTGTATATTTTTGTTCGTTTTTTTAAAGTTTGCGTTCATTTTTATTGACACAAAAGTAATCCCATACCTGAGCAGCCTCATAGCATCTACAACCACACTCTGTAAGTTCTGTGTTCGGGTAGGTAAACACAGCTCCGCACATCCCCTGCCTGCGGAAGAGTGCGACATGGTTTCCAAATGACATTTCTGCATTCGCTGGTTTTATCAGCTTAGTAAATAAATTCACATGTATTGCGCTTCCCACGGGGAAGCTTATACAGCGACATTATTCACAGCACTGGTAACAGACAATTTTGCTTGTCAACCACATGGGGGAACCCATGAGCAAAAGTTCTAAAATGTTGCTTTAAATGAGTAATGTAACTTTGTAGCACTTAAGTTTAGCCGTGTAACGGTTCTTCTACTGGTAACCCAAAATAATAGATGTAATAGATGTACAGATGTGTACCAGAAGTTAAGTTTGGGCCACAAAAGCGTGCAAGGACACAACATTTCTACATGCATTCCCATACTATTTTATGGTCCAGCACATCCATATAAAATATATCCCACAAAGTAGCATGATTTCATGCTAAGTCGTGTGCAAAGCATCCTGTCCTCAAGGACACACTTCTTGAAGTCACGCTGAGGTTACATGCACAACTTTGATTACAAGCTTTTTGGAATTTATGATAATTTGATATTCATTTAATTAAAACAACAAGCAGTTACACCAATACGGATGACGCATAAACCTGAAGCCCAACAAGCCACATGTAAATCAGAGATATAATCACAGTGATCAGTGAGGTTTCTTTTGAATATTCATAAGCAACTTGCTTTCCAACCAACAATCACATTGGAGACTTGATTATTCTGCAGCTTTTAAAGCTTTCCAAATCATTCCACACTCGGAATGTGAGCCGGTTTCTATTGCCTGCATATGTGATCACAGCATTTAATGTAGATTGCAGCTTGTTGATATAATCAACCAAATGACGGTCGACCGTGGATGATACCTATCATAAATCAGCTGAGGACATTATATTACAGTAAACTCTCCACCAGATGGCCATTTTTTATCAATTTATTATCATTATATGTGAACACGTGCGCTCACACACGCAGACCTTAAGCGGTGTTAGTGAGTAGGACCTCTCATAGACGCAATGGTTTTCATTCTTATATAATGATATTTACTATAACCGACACAAACCTAAACATCCCACAAACCTGTTGACATAATTCTATTTACAACGAAACATGATTTACGAGTCAAATATCCTCACACAGACATACATTTAAATTAGTCTCAAAAGTTGTATAAACTCCTATCATTAGTCACAGAAGTTAATTCACCACTGAAATTCTCCAATAAATGTTGTTAATTTGTATAAACGAATTGGTGTTAATATATATACATATAAATATAAATATAGATGCATAGATTTTTTGATACTTTAGCCATGTGATGTCCAGGGTTTATAGCCAGATGTATGCTGGGATAGACATTACTATACTAACATAAACAATAAATGGATTCAGAGCTACAGTAATACACATGAACCCATGTTGATTCCATGTGGTCTTTAAAAACACACCAGTGGAGAAAAGGGCAACAGTTTCTATTCAAGTAGCTATTTGATGTGTTTTAATACAAGAATGCCCCAGTCACAGTGGGTAAGGCAAGACTAATTGTTGGCGCTTGTGTTTCTCACATTCACAGCGGTATTAGGGTATTTCTAAATCCTGGATAAGAGGGATTAGTTCTGTGTGAGAGGGGCTGGAAAAGCAGTGATTACAACACACAAACCCTAACAAATGCTCTTCTAAATATCTCGGCATGGTTTTATACACGGGCCAGTTGTAGGGGCAGTGGATCCAAAGCTTAGACAGGAAACATCCATAGATACATCATAATATAGGAATTTAATAATTTGTAGAATTTACATACACACTACCTGATTTATTTAAAAAACTATACATATCTGCATTAACAAAAATCCATTACCACAAGAATGACAATTATACAACAACCTAAATTATCAGTGCAGGAAAGGTTTATGTGAAGCGCACGTGAACGCGCTCTGAGATCGCGTTTCCCACTGGGAAGTTGGGAAATAATTTTGATACCCGAGTTCCCGAGGTGGGCGGGCATTAAACTTTAAACATGGCGGATTGGAGAAGGATTTAATCTGTGACAGATATGATTTATTCGTTTTACCGCAACAGCTTTTTTGTATCGTCGTTAAATTAGTACATATTTACATATGTGAATAATCAATTGAAGCATAGTATGCTTTATACAAAATAGCATGCATTTCACCAATATTCTAGAATAGTCAGCAAGCTGACTAGATAGCGCAGTAAAACTATAGGCCTACAGGATGTACGTTCAAAAACTATTACCATATATGATTTTCCCAATACAACACCCAAGCATGAATCTGGGTAGTTGCTAGGAGGAATGCAGCTACGGCCGGAAGTGATGCAAAATCTCGCCATAAAATTACAATAAATTACATTATGCCTACACCTACCCCAAACCTAACATTTACAATAATAAAAAAAATAGTAATTAGCTGTTTTCAGCGTGACAAAAATTATGCGGTATTGAAGTGCGCATGCCCAGTGAAGGTAGGTATCCCTTGAATTCTAGCCAAAACCATGAATCATGGCGTCTTCCATTTTTTCCGACAACAAAGCACCTGAACACAACCAGCTCGGAATCATGACTTCAGAAATGGGAACTGACGAGTTTCCGAGAGTACGAGAACGCTCGCAAATAATATCTAAACCTGCACACATACATAAACACACTTGAAACTCAAAGTGATACACTACCATTACACACCCAGACCAGACCCAGCGAAAGCCAAAATACACTCTATGCAAACCACAGAAAGACATCACGGAGAAAATAAACCTTTCAAATAATCGGTGTGTGTGTGTGTGTGCGTGTGCGTGCGCGTTCTGGAAGGAACGCTGCGCCTGCGCGATGGCTAGTTTTCATGCTAGCTTCCACGAAACACTCGTTTTTTTAAAATAATTGTATAATATATTTTTTGTCGCTTTACAGTACGTGAGCTTTTCTACAACATATACTTAGCTTCATTTGACAGAGTAGTTCACATACCTGAGGTGCTCAAGTGACGCGACTGCGGCTGTTTGCTTCTTCATTTAAATGTCCATTTCGTTAAGTGAAATTTAAATCAGAAATTATAATCCCAACTGACTGGTACGTATCTAACTTTATTTTATGCTGTGCTGTGCACCCCATTTTGCAAATGGATCATACCAGAGCCGTTGAAATACAGAGTTACGACAATCGGGGCATGGTCAAGCTCAAACCGGTGCGCAACGTTTTGCTACGGTTTCCGGGTTGAACGGCACGCTTCCAGGAAACGGTTTGCAACGGTGTGTAACAGGGTTTGAGATACGTTTTCTCTTGTTTGGTGGGTGTGTCAAGAATGTCAGCCCAATCAGCAGCAACATGTATATAACTCACGCGGTATTAAAGAGACTGCACATTGGGTCAAAGTAAAGTCGTTTAAATGTGTCCGCTGCAGCTCGGTATACGCAACAATTGAAGGTATTAGAAGAGTATTTTGCAGTATTCAACACGTATCTATACCGATTTCATCAGGCTCCGAAAATTCTTCAAAAAGAACACTAAGAATGGCCTTCTCAGCTGCCATAGTTCAACTCTAGCGTCATCACAACAGGGCATTCAACCACCGTTTCCGTTTAAAAAACGTTTTGCAACGTTTTGTCGGGCTGAACGCACCCTCGATCTCGCCGCGGTGTGGTCACGTGGTGGTTCATGGAGCGCTCAATAGAGGGTATGCACGTGTCGTCACTTTCCCACGTGAGCACGCTGGAACGCGCCTGCTTGAGTGGTAAAACACTGGGCAAAATGAATGGTTACAAAATCAGGAAACGCAATTCCGCTCAACATTTCAGTGTCCAGGAACACCTGATTCCCATGTAAGTCATAGAGAAGTCGTATAAGGATCACCGTCGAGTTCAGCTGCTTGTAATTTCAGCAAATAATTGCGTGTTTTAGTGCCGGTTTCTTTGTTTCTCCTATTCTCCTCAGCCAATTTGCTGGGTGTTTTGCCACCCAGGGGAGCGTGTCCCGAGATGCTCACGTGGGAAAGTGACGTCAATGCATGCCCTCTATTGGTAGCTCTATGACCCGAGTTACTTCCGCATTCCATTCTTACTATGGAGGTCTATTGCAGTGTCCTAACTCTGTGGCCGTTTCTCAATATGCGTTCTTCAGCGGTCTTGTGTCCTCGTGTTCTCGCTCGACGTCATCAATAACCGTCCAAGACCGGTTCCAATACTCAAGAACACAAGAACAGAGAATGCATTAAAGTATCCGGATGCATTGAATGCATCCTTATGTATACCGAACCCGCTTGAGGTCCCATAAGTCATTGCAGCGCGTCCATCCAAGTACGTTCTTCCGAGACTGCCTTGCAAGACCAGTCTCCGCAAGAACACAAGTCCGTTCTTTGCGTTCGTGGCATTGAGAAACGACCTGTATTTCAACGGCTCTGGATCATACTGTGATCTCGTTGCTAGGTAACTCACCTATGACCTTTTATATGACTCATTAGGCTTGTTCGACTTGATGCGGCGCCGCATGATCCAACAGGCGGATGACATCAAGATACAGCGAGAGCGATTCGAAAGCAAACTTTTTGTGGTTTTTCGAATCGCCCTCGCGGTACTTTGATGTCATCCGCCTGTCGGATCTTGCGGCACCACATCCAGTCAAACAAGCGTATACATGACCTCCGCGTTTCAGCGTATGGCATCGAAGTTTCATAATGATATTTTTTGTTACAAAATTTTAACAGTGCATGACACTACAAAAAATTACTTTTGTCTTGTTTGCTAGTAAACATTTAATCACACAAATACATTATTATTTATTATTTATGATATTACTATGAATAAATGTGATCTGAAATTATATCTTTGACATTTTTAAGCACAAAGCCTGATTATATTTTGTTCAATTTATGTGAAAAACTTAATCACAGATGGGTTTATGCACATATTTTCAAGATAGTTTTAAGTTTTTATTTGTCATGTACATAACATAACCATACACACTATGATATATACTGAGATAATTTGTACAACACTCCTTCCACATTATCTACTATATATACACAATATTAGAATAAGAATAGAAAACATTTCTATGAATGAAAATCGGAAAAATTGGAAAATTAAGATAAAGATTTTACAACAGAGTTTATTAAGAATTTACAACGGCAATAAAATAAGTGCAAAAGAAAGCAAAACATGCTGTATGAATATATACATAATGTGAATATACTATTATATAAATATAAAGTCTTAACATGTATATGCAGTTGCGCTTCTCAAATAAATTGATCTCATTTCAAGAATGTTCAGAAAATTTTAATGGAAAGCGAGACAGTATGAACAAAATCATTTCTTCTTTATAGATCTCCAGACTTAATAGTAGGCGCCACTATTATTTGCTTTCTTCTAAGTACCATAAATGCTATTTAAATATGCCGAACACATTCTAAAGTGCGATCTCTATTACTCATCCTCATTCCTCACAGAGGTTTCGAGCCTGTTTAGACCCACCGCAGACAGGAGAGGGATTATGCCAGTTTGAAAGAGTCCTGTCGAGTGAAAGCAGTAATTAAGTTCCAAACCTTCATTGATCTCCTTCTCCTCTCCTCCTCTCCAGTGCTAAATAAATAATGTAGCTCACAGAGCTAGTATTAATTGGACTTCTCTTATGAGTGTATGAGGCTGGGGTTGACCTTTGGAGGAATCTGTACGGATCAGCCCCGTGGAGCCTGCTGAGATACACACCCCAGGCAATTAAACGGGGAAAGACTTTGACAGTGAAGTCCGTCAGGGGTCCAGACCGACTTCACACTGCTGGTCAGTAAGCACGTTCAATATTTGACTTATAAATAAGCTGCTATACAAAAGCATTGGTAGCATGGATATACTGTATATAGAAATGATATGGTAATGCACAATCCGTGATATTATTGCAAATTCTCTATTCACTTTTAATGTCTAATTTAGAAATCTAAATTTCTCTTGCTAATCTGTTGTAAGACTTGCAATAATACCATGTTTTTTGTACTCTAAAATATACTGTAGTATATAATGCCTTGTATGTATATATATAGATATAAACTTGACTATAAAGGGCCATTCATTCACTTCGGTCTTTGCTGTTTCAAACATGTTAAAGTTTAGACACAATTGGTAATGTTTTAGGTTCAGACTATTTAGTTCTCTACTTCTTAGTAATTCAAGCTCTATGCTTCCAGCATTCATTTTGCTGACGTGAGTCCAGCACAAGAAGTGGATACACCGAGTATTTGTGTGTCACGTTGTTGTGTCTGTTGCACTGGACTGAAAGAGAAATATATGACAGTGAGCGGAGTGAAGGGCACCGCTGTCACACCCACGCTCCGTTCATCACTGGCTGCTTAGAGATAAATGGATGCATCTTAATGGACACTTTAAAGAGGTTATCCACTGGCAGGTCCATCTTCCTCTGCTGTGAGACAGACACAGAATGGCTCTGTGCTAAAGCAGAGCTGCGCTCTCCGAGCACTAATGCAGACAGCTGGTGTCAGTTATCATTGGTTTTTGAGTTTTACTATCGGTGGGGTTTAGATTACATGAGCATTGGAGGTACGAGACCTGCAGTATGCCAGTTTAGGAGTAGGAAACTCCCAGAGAAAGTCCTGGCTTATAGTTATTTTGGGAGACTTTGTAGATCACTATCTTGGTGGCTAGGACTTAAAGTGAAAGTTCACCAAAAAATGAACCAAAGAAGATATTTTGAAGAATGTTGCTAACCGAACAGCGCCGGCACCCATTCACTTGCATTGGTTTTGTGTCCATACAATAGAAGTGAATGGGTGCCGGAGCTGTTCGGTGTCATGATCCTGACTACCTCTGGGCTGTTATGTCTTGTGTGGGTCCATGTGCATTGCTCTGTCGAGAGCATAGTGCTTTGTTTTGAGATAATGGAGATAACATGAGATAATGGACAAAAGACAAATTCACATAAAAAAACAGTTTTTTAGAAACCATGAAAAGAGGAGCTAAACATCACTCAGTTTGCTACAACTGCAACGTTCTTTTCACACTTTTTCTACATTTTAAAAATCTTTCAACATAATCAACCTGAATGATAAACTGTAGTGTATATTTCTGTACAATTGGATTGCACAATATTATATCAATGTGATGTCATTAATTAATTTAAAGGAATAGTTTACCCAAAAATGGTCCCCATTGACTTGAGCATAGTCATTTTTATTCCTACTATAGAAAGGGGGCCTTTTTTGGGTAAACTATTCATTTAATCAGTTTACCTCAGAGTTACATGTTCATTTATACAAGCAAGTATTTAATGTACTGTCGATGTAGCACAAACTCAGTTTTCGTTATATAACTTCATTACTATTAACTTGAAAACTTCATTTATTTTTTCCGGACACACGTCTTTGAATGTGCGGCTGCAGAGATATTCAGATATTATTTAGATTTGACACTTGACATTGCGCTCATATTTTCACTCTGCCATTTGCCTGTTATAAGAGGCTTAGTGCATATTGTCTCAGTGTAAACACCAATGTCATCAGGCTGTTGTTCTCAGATCTAATCATAAAATCCTTAAGCAATCCTAGTGACCTGACATCAACGTCTTACATAAAGCTGGGGAACGAAAAGGAGAGATGTGTGGAAATATACTGTACATGTATAATATATAATATACTGTATAGCAAGAGAAACCCCCTCATATAATTTTGAACAATTTCAAATTTCACTTTTAAGAGTCCAGATGTTAACTAAACATCAGATTAGCACCCAATTACTGCAGATATTCATACACACTTTGTATTACACGCTAAGGAGCTTTAAGCCGTAATGCTGGAAGGCGAATCCGCAAAACAAAAGAGTTACATAAGCATCACTAATAACCGCACATGTCGGAAATGTAGTGTGTGTAAAATGAATGTCCTGCAAAACTGACATGTGGCATGTTAGGATTAACAGAGACTTCAAGTGTTAAATTGCAAATATGGATTATTAAACTGCCATAACATCAGCATGCTTCCGGAAAAATGGTTATGGTGACTTCACGAGTTCGCCTTAGCAAATAATTAAATATTTAGTTAAGCAGTTTAGTTAAGCATAAGATATCTATATAATAATAATAATATCTATATAAGAAAATATAGTAAGAATATTTGGCGTGCTGTCCAGGGAGAGGGCTCCGGGGTTGGCATTCTCTCCCGACACCTTAGCAAATAATTAAATAGGCGGCAGTTTAGTTAAGCAGAGAATATAGTATGCGTATTTGGCGTGCTGTCCGGGCGAGGGATCAGATCTCGGTGTTTGCCCGAGCCCAGAGCGCTTCCCCCAAAATGTGCAACTAGCACGGGACAGCAGCCAAGGCTGGGTGTTATTGACCCCCAAAATATAGCTTGATATAGCTTGAATATACCCAGCTTGAGGCCGGTGAGTTGCTGGCCTTCGCTTGGAGTAGAGTCGCGACTGAGGCCTCTGGAAAAGGATTGGCTTCTGCTGCGGCAGTGTGAAATACGGATAAAGGCTCCTGCTGGGGCGACACTGCTGCAGCAGTGGGAAATACAGTTAAAGGCTCCTGCTGGAGCGACACTGCTGCGGCAGTGGGAAATACAGATAAGGCCGCTGCTGGGGCGATATTGCTGCGGCAGTGGGAAATACAGAAAAAAGTCCCGTGCTGGGCGGCACTGCTGCGGCAGTGTGAAATACAGATAAAGGCCCCTGCTGGGGAGATACTGCTGCGGCAGTGGGAGATACAGATAAAGGCTCCTGCTGGAGCAACAACGCTGCAGCGGTAGGAAATACAGGTAAAGGCCTCAGCTGGGGCAACACCACTGCGGCGGTGGGAAATACAGATAGAGGCCCCTGCTGGGGAGACTCTGCTGTGGCAGTGGGAAATACAGAGAAGGCTCCTGCTGGAGCGACAGTACTGCGGCAGTGGGAAATACAGATAAGGCCCCTGCTGTGGTGATACTGCTGCGGCAGTGGGAAATACAGAAGAAAGGCCCCTGCTGGGTAGCACTGCTGTGGCAGTGTGAAATACAGATAAAGCCCCTGCTGGGGAGACACTGCTGCGGCAGTGGGAAATACAGAAAAAAGTCCCCTGCTGAGCGGCACTGCTGCGGCAGTGTGAAATACAGATAAAGGCTCCTGCTGGAGCAACAACGCTGCGGCGGTAGGAAATACAGGTAAAGGCCCCTGCTGGGGCAACACCACTGCGGCGGTGGGAAATACAGATAGAGGCCCCTGCTTGGGCGACACTGCTGCGGTAGTGGGAAATACAGTTAAAGGCTCCTGCTGGAGCGACACTACTGCGGCAGTGGGAAATACAGATAAGGCCCCTGCTGGGGCGATACTGCTGTGACAGTGGGAAATACAGAAAAAAGGCCCCTGCTGGGCTGCACTGCTGTGGCAGTGTGAAATACAGATAAAAGCCCCTGCTGGGGAGACACTGCTGCGGCAGTGGGAGATACAGATAAAGGCCCCTGCTGGGGCGGCACTGCTGCGGCAGTGTGAAATATAGAGAAAGGCTCCTGCTGGAGCATCAACGCTGTGGCGTTAAGAAATACAGGTAAGAGGCCCCTGCTGGGGAGACTCTGCTGCGGAAGTGGGAAATACAAAGAAGGCTCCTGCTGGAGCGACACCGCTGCGGTGGTGGGAAATACGGTTAAAGGCCCCTGCTGGGGCGACACTGCTGCGGCAGTGGGCTGCTGATACGTGTGGAAGATTGGGAGCGGACTGGCATTAACGAGTTTGGTTGATGAGGGTTCGGTGTGCTTCTTCAATATGGGAACGGTCGGACCGAATGTAGCTCTTAAAGGCTTCTGAAGACCAGCATCCGAGTGTTTGGATTTGGTGCTGGGAGAGTCCTTTTTGGGCCGCTGTTGTAGCTGCTACAATTCTGAAGGAGTGGCTGGAAAGTTATCCGCTGGGATGCCTGATTGGAGCAAGACTAATTTAAGATGTTTCTGGAACCAAAAACGAGTGACGGGGCGGTTGGAGTCGTCTACGAAAAGTGGGTCGGAGGGGATTGAGGTTTGTGTGCTTCTGAGCTGGAGGTAGGCTTGGAGGGTTTGGTATGGTTGCAGGGCTGATGGTAAATCTTTGAATGCCTTTGATGAGCATGGAGGTCTGTGAATTGGCTATTTGGGGTGAAAGTGATCCGAATATGAGTTTGGACTCTGAAGATCCAGTAGATGGCTGGCGGCTGACGTCAGCGAGGTCCGTGGCACGGCCTAGGCTGGCAAAAGGCCTGCCTTTGTGGCTTGAGGACTGGCGCCTTTTTCTCATGGTGTCTAGAGTGACCATTTCCTCAGGCCGTGGAGAAATGGCGCTGCAGGCTCGGCTGGTCTTGTCGCCGGTTTTCGGCGTCGGAGTGGATTTGGGGGGAGGTGCCCCTTGCTGGCTGGAGGTGTACAGACTGTAAAGCTCAGCTTTGGTCGCCTTTCTTGGGAATGGGACGTCGGCATTGGATAGAGCCAGCCTTAGGCTTAGGATGGTCCACTTTTTTATATCCGGGATGGAGTGGAGAGCCGAGGCGTAGGTGGAAGCCGAAGAAGTTGCCGAGTCCCTGAATGGTGGAGGAGAGGACGTTTGACTACCTCGTCGTCTCGGGGTGCGACAGGCAGTGCGAGAGAGTCGGCGGTCTCGTGGTGTCTCCGTGGTTTTGGTTGCGGCTTCTTGGCCGGTGCTGGTGCTTTGAGTAGCGGCTGCTGACAAACCCTGAGTGACTGGGGAGTCGTCATTAGCGTAGATCTCGTTCTCTGACATGTTTGCTGGATACTGCGAAAATGTAGAGTGAAGGAGGTAAGGCGATTTCCCTATTTATAGAGCTCGCTCTGATTTGGTAGGACGGGTGGCGTGATTGCTAATGCCGGGCAGCTGCGTAATTATTTGCACGTGCTCCCCCCGAACTCTGTTAATAAAACATAATTTTGTGCTAAGACAAGACCCTAGGAAATCATTGATTCTTAAGGTACTACCAAATTTTCAATGAACGCTGAACTTGTTACACCACCACAATGCTAGGGTACAGTATGTGGTTGCTAAGGTGTGTTGCTAAGCAGTTACTAGGGTGTTCTGAGCCCAGAAAAATCTTCAAGCACAATGTCAGTGGTTCTTTTAACCAAAACACTGAACAGGCCAACATCCGGAATGTTTTAATATCTGTAAAATTCAACCATTCATTCAAACCGTGCAGATAAAAGTGCAGCTCATTATCTTTCCATGCGTCACCATGTCAAAAAAATGAGGAAAGAAGACTGACAACAGAATTAACAGAGGTCAGATAGAAGATTGTAGAAAAAACAACATGGCAGAAAAGGAACGTTTCCACTGCTGTCAGGAGGGTGGAAAGTTCACTGATGTCTTTGGATTGTTTTGCAGCCCCGGGCTTAGGATGACGTGACTGTGTTCATGACATCGTGAAATCAGAGTAATACAAAGGCAATTTACAGCATTAGATTAGTCATGGGTTGCTCAACACGCCAATGACAATTCCCTTTTTTTCAACGACAAAGGAATGATTCATGGTTTGACTTTTCCCCAGGGGGCACCAATGAGAAAAAATCGCAATCTCAATAAAAAAACTGTGGAAAATAACAGATTTGATGGCACCGGTCCAGTCTCTTAAATGGCCATTGGAAGGCTGTGCTGGCAAATATTGGAAGTCTAGAGTGTGAATAACTTTGTCAATGGCTTTTTATTTCTGTACATGGATTTGTACAGTCATATCCCAAAGGAAATTGCTGAGAGGTTGCTCTTTCACAGCTCGAGATGCTTAATAGAGTTGACTGTTATGTTTCGTTCAAGTTTTGACATTTATTTTATACCTTTGCCAAAGTCTCCTGCATCTCAGATACTTCTGAGAAAAATGCTAGAAATCTCATTAAATGCTCCATTAAAGTTTCAGAAGATATCTCAAAAATGTCACAAATTGAGCTGAGATTTGTCAAGTCTGCAATCAAAAGTCAATCGTATTTAAGATCTAAATGTGAACTCAAGCATTTCTCATCAAATTTACCCAATGATTATTTTACCTCTACAATCTACATTCATTATACAGTTTCATACTCTGACTATATTTTAACAATTATCTCATTTGTTTCTATTTTTTTCTCCCACGAAATTCAGGTAAAAAATGTATTAAAAAAAATCATTGATGCCGAAAAGAAAGACTGTAGCTATTACAGAGATGTCATATGTGTTTTTTCTCTCTTATAGAATATGTCGAAGATGCATAACTTGTGGTGAGATGGAAATGTTGAGCGAAACATCAAATCATCATGATTATACAGAAACGAATGTATGTGCACTGAGTGGGAATACTGTAGCGGGGCTAAATGCAAAAGACATTCATCAGAGTGAAGGAAGCTGTGTGCATATCACCATTACATTTATCTCATCCTCTGTCTAGACCAACGTCTTCAAGTACCTCCATCCACAAAATACGAGATGTCTAAGTTATTTGCATGTTGCTTACCCCAAACTATGACTTCTGTTACACATTCCTGCCATAGCGACACTGGTTCAACCAATGGCGAGAGTTTCCTGTGAAACATCCTGTTTGTCTGTGCAACACAAGACAGGTGAAATTGAAGCTTTAAGCATAAAAACATTTCAAACGATTAAAGGCCTAGATGTTGTCGTGTGTGTTTTTGAGCTTGGAATAAACAGTACCGACTACCACTCAGCGGTCAGCTTTGTATCTTATCTTTCAATATGCGCAAGGAAATGTTTGTCTGTATAAAATATTTTGTACACATTTGCCTTTTGCGTCATGTTGTTTGCTCCGTTTTGCTGTTATTGTTCCAATATCATGTAAAAGACTGTAATTTTCCACCTGCTTCAAATAAAAGGGCTTCGGAGATGGAAAACACTTGCCGAGCATCTCTTTTAGACCAATGTCTCTGCACTTGACTGAATTACCCATGTGATGCCGGTTTTCAAAAAGAAGAAGAATTGAAGTGTAAATACACAGTATGCGAACAGTAAAGACAGATGCAAATAGTTCTGAATCTGTTCTAAGAAATGCTGAAACATATGTTTAATTTTAATAGAGAGGGAGTCAGAAAATGATGGGGGCAGGCCACTCTTTGGTTTCTTGTCCTCACTTACACTATATTCTGATTTAGAGATGTCTGAAGAATCCCAGAAGGAAACCTGACCTATTTTACCTCCAAAGCAATCCTTCTTTCAGTTCTTTCAGCCAAGAGAATTACATTAAATCAAGCTTTGACATCTGTATGTGATTCTACAAAGAGCCTTGTTGTGGCGAACGTGGCTTGATTTTGTTTATAGAAACTTTAAATTGAGACATTCAGTGATTTAATATTTATTGAATACGGTTTTATTAGAGTCTGATAAAATGATGTTTCAAGCCACAACAGCACGTTCTGGGTAATAAATCTTTCATAGTAGTGTCAGGAATTCAATAATAGAGATTTAGAAACAAACTTTTGCTAAAGCTGCGACAAGTACAGTCAACGATAATATGCATTCCAAGTTGAGAGAGAAACTCAGCTTTGCATGATTCTGGACCTCAATGTCGCAAAGATCTCAAAAGAACAGAAGCAGAATCGTCTACTTTGTCACCACGTCTACTTTGTTCTTAAACATGGCATGTCCAGATCATTATATAGGAACTTTTGAAACATGCAGTGCACAAAGGCAGGCCATTTTTCCTTTAGGTAAGCTAATTTATACCGCAGCAACAGACAGACAATCTAATTAAAAAGAGCAAATTAAAAGGAAGAGACGGAGAGCGAGAGGAAGACAGTGGCTGTGTAATTTCGACCTAATGTGAACAACTCTACAATGTCTTTATTCAATGTGTTAATGAGTTTTGGACAGCGACACGGGGCAGGTCCATCATGGATATTGTCTTTCCAGGCCACTGAGGAGAATGAGCTGTCACAAGCTTTTAACGGCAACGCTGTCAGCGCGCAGCACGATGGATTTAGCGCAGAGGTCACAGTCCGCTGTAAGCTTCGCACGGCGGATCTCTGACACATACGCATGATGTGGGAAAGATAGGCTCATGTGATGGCTTGTAAATGCTTGTTGAATGGACAGCAGAGGAACAGAGCCTGTAATTATTGCCAAACACTCACGATTGATTTTACATTTCCTGTTGTATGAAGAAAGATTTAGTGTAAGAGGTTTGTGAGGGATGGCGGAAAGATCTCCATTATGTCAGGGTCAGCGTGGCAGAAATGGAGGAACTATTGAGAGCTTCCTGAAACTCCAACATCCCTCCGTCATCTATCCATCAAGTCATCTACCCATCCATCTATTCACATCTCATCACTGTCTGTCAGAGAATTTTCACATGGCTCTCTAGAAAACCTGGTTGCTGTCAAATGTTTTCGTATGATGGCTGTAAAAATAGATGGTCTTGGAAACGGATGTTCTACATGGCTCATGAGTCTCCTATTACTCTGAAGTCTTTTCCCTCTAACACAATGAAATAATTTCATCTTGATCAATATTTTATGTCAATTTATAATGTATGTGTTTGCCAAGTTGACATATACAGTAATAAGTGGGATAGTGCATAGTCAGACAGTCATTATTGAAAGATAAACGTCTTCAGCCCTTTTCACCCTGTCTAGGGTAATATTGCAATAATGACCAGCTGACTGTATACACTATCCGTGAAGTAAGTTTCCATGCTTAAAAAAGTCAAAATCAGTTCAAAAAATGTATGTTTGGAAAGCTATTTTGAGGATTTGCAGTTTGACGGAAGCTTTAGATTCACTATAAAAACACGATTCAAATATAAAGCAACCCTTATTCTTTCAGACGTCAGCATCTGTCAGCACTCAAATTAAAATGATTTAATTTATCACTTAACGTTCAGGAAGTGAAAGAGGGAAATGGGTAAAACAGATCCCAGCGTGCAAACAGTGTCGTTTTCCCATCGCTCAATCACTTCAACTCTTCAAGACGTATAGGGAATAGCCTCATATTCAAGGACATTGTGAATAGTGTATGCTTGCGTTTAAAACAATCTTAAAGAATCTACAGTCATTTAACATGCAATGTATATTTTATGCTCTTGAAAAAATACGTTCTGCCAGTGTGAGACTGAGAATAAAAATAAAATACCAATAAATTACAGTTGCACAAAACAATGGTTAGATGGTGATGCTTTTAATGCAGCTTTTTATGCGCTTTTATTCATTTTTACTTTAGAATTTACAACTAACCTGTCTCGTCTACACACTTCAAGTCTATCATCACAAACATAGAAATGATCAGCATCCTCACATCTGCTGTGGTCGCTGGGGGGCGTTTTCCGACCAAAAAAATCCCAAATAAAATAAATCTCTTATTTATCGTGTAGATGTCCTACTCTCAATTATTGCTCTGTAATCTCAAATGCAACTCGGGTATAAACACCTTAGAAAACCCCTCAAGGCACACATGTCTTTCCCAATACAAACGAGACGCAAATGAATGTTAATGTAAACAAATAGCTAATGGCAAAAAAAGAAAACAATTGTTGACCTCAAAATAATCATTTACTCACCCTCAGATCGTTTTAAAGTCCAGTTTTCTTTTTCAGTGCAAGCTTGAGATGTTTACATAGTGTGCAGGTGCTTTTTACACTGAAAGTAAATGGTATGATTAAATAGTGTGAAGAAAAGTAGCACGTGCAACTGTATGATCATGACATAAAGACAACCAGACATCAAACCCAAATGTCTCATTTTAGGTATCAGCATTTGTTCATAAATTAGATTTATTTTCCCAAAATGTGTAACTTGTAAACACCGGCGCAACAAATCATTATTTTTTGTTAGGGACATTGCAACATTAAAACAATCTCGACGCAGAGGCTTGCGAAGATGCTTACGTCGAATAAGTGGCAAAGGACATTGCAATGTAAACTTGTTGGTATTATACAAATGGATTCCCTGCACGTCAAAGCGTCTGAAATCTATAAAAGATTCATTAGCGCTCTATTCCTGCTCCTGTGCTATAAAACATTCATCTCTCTCTCTCTCTCTCTCTCTCGCTCTCTCTCTTTCTCTCTCCCTCCCTCTCTCTTTCTCGCTCGCTATTCTTCTTATTTTAATTCAATTAAACTTCATTGACGTATACAAATTTTAGCTTGGATAAAGTAAACATTCAAAAACTAAGAAAATACAAGAGTTGTATACATCAGGCTCATTTAAAGAATGTTTTCAAATAAAATAACATAGAAAAACAATGCAAATTCATAAACAAAAATAAACACTATGACTCAATGAATGAGCTAAATGTATAAATATTATTCGTTTATCATTATATAATAAAAACAAAGAACACACTGTCCCTTATCCCGCTCTCTCTCTCTGCCATCCAAATATATCCACCCTCTTTTCTCTCTCTCTCTCTCTCTCTCTCTCTCTCTCTCTCTCTCTCTCTCTCTCTCTCCATCCGACTCCAAGCGCGCGGCGCCAGTGCCTCTTTCCGTTTCTTCTGCGCGACCGATCGGACGCTCGGATCATTGGAATACTTCTGCGCGTTAATCGGGAACGGCTGGAAATCGTCTTTTTGGATTCATCTCGACTGTAGTTTTTACACCCGAACTGTTTCGAGGTCTTGGCAACGCCGCGAGCTTGTTTGTGGTTCACGCTATCTGTGTCGGTAGTCTCGAGCTGATCTTTGAGTTTGGATGTTACTGCGCTTTTGCACCGCTCCGCACATTCCCAAATGACTGAGAGAGGAATCAACGGGAGACTTTGTTCTCCGTCCCGCGCCTCTACGGCGACCGTCGGGTAAAGTTCGAGCGACAGGAATGATGGTTCATCTTCCGTGAGGTTTGCGAAATTGTTTATTCATTGACCACGACGCGGAAAACACCATCTCCACCGACTCAACGAGGACCTCTCTGGAATTACTATTTTCTGGATTTATTCGCAAAACATGAAGACTTTTATTGTTGAGGGTAAGTCAGTCAAATCTACTAAAAAAGTTACATTAATTGCATTCATTGGTGTTTAATTTGGAGAGTTCACTGTCTGTGGCGCATCTATAAGCTACACGCGCATCCCCAAATGTTTGGAACGTACGCAAACGATATTTGAAACCCAAATACTCCTCATTTTCAGTCTGGTCACACATTCAAAACTCCCGATAGAATTAGTTTTTATTATGGTCTTACATTCCATCTTCTATACTCCGTTCAGCGTCATAAAACTGGAACGCTTTCGTTAATATCGCCAAGCTGTCTATACTGCAAATCCGACGCTTCCTTGATAAATAATAATGTGTTGTAGTTTATCGCCATAGATTGTTTTAGATTGTCTACATCACACTGAGAACGGTATGTTTTGTTGTTGGGCGATGAGAAAGTGTTTGTCTTGGCAAGACTCGATTATGAAGTCCGCGGGAATGCTGCGCTATCCCGCCCGGTTATACATGTTCCCAACGCGCTCGTGAAAGAATGCGCGACCTTGGACGGCTTAATGAAGAAGAGCGCGGTCATGTACCGTATACCCAGGTTGTGGGTTGCGCATGGGCAGTTTCCGACAAAAGACAAGAATATTACTGTTGCGCAACACATCTGAAGTTTCGTTATAAAATCCCATAACTCTAGCTATTGCTTGTAGTTACTGATAGGTAAAACTTAAGTTTGGATGACAGACATCAACTCTGACATGCGTTTTGCCTATAATAAGTGCTGTCAATTAGATTAAAGCCAATGCGTTTTATTCAATTGAGAGCTTTCGTTCACAAATGCGCTATCCGTGGTGCTGAAACAAGACAACTGAAGTAGATTCAGAGCTGAGCTTCCTGTGTTGCTCTGTTCAACCCAAAGAGGACAGCAAAGCTTTATTAGGGCACTATAGAAATGGATGGAACACTGCTTTGCTGCATTATCCCTCACCTAGGACTAAACAGTTAATACGTTTACAAATACCCTGCATTCATTCAGCTGGTACCTGTGAGCTGGTGAACATATCACGACACAAAACATCACATCCTGGGATCACGAGGAGCTTTGGGGGTGGTAAAACGCAGCAGTGCTCCACCCTCTACGCAGAGTAAATTCGTAAGGCTTCCTCTGAAGCAGCACTCTGTACAACTCGGATTCACTCTTTGCAACAGTGAAGATGAATTTAGTGAATAAGAAAATAAGACAAAGCAATGCTTTGACATCCGGTACCTTCTGGTTTCCTCCCAGGTGAATGAACAGGGAGGTGTGATGTTGTTTAGATGCCAGATGGACCAACGCTTCTCACTGTTTAGACTGACTGTGTATCCGTGGCCCCTCCCTCCTCGCCGAGCTAACCTGATTGAGCTGAAAATACATTAAATATTCCATCACAGAGAAAAGCGAGAGCTTGGGAAAGAGATGTGGTCGAGTTGCATTGATGGATTTGCTGGGGTAGAGAGAGAGAAATATGAATAAGACGTCTTCATTTCCTTGATGTGATTTTGTGGTGGTACTTGGATGATAAATGAGGGGTGTGTTTGTTTCTGAGGTGGATCCTGTGAAGAAAGCTATTGAGAAAAACTATGTTGATTGGTGACAGGTCAATGGATATAAGCTTTGTCCCATTCTTTGTCTCTCTTTCATGACAAATCAGGTTAGAAGTACAGTACGCAGACACTGTGTTTACTCTTCAGCAGACAGAAAATGATACACATAAGGACCGGAGACACAGACGCCAAAATTTGGCAGTGAAAACAGGGACTTACATTGTGCTTTCTGAAGAAATGGATGTTGTGACAGCACTTTATTGATATTCCATATTAACATTCACAATTTCTGAAGGCAATGAAGCAATTTGTTGCGTTAAGCACAAACAAGCAGACTCCATTCAAACTTTCCTTTGTTGATCATTTTACTGTCATTGCTTTGTCTAAGCAATATTTTTTAAAGATTCAAAATCAAATCTCCCATTGTCAGTCAATAATGATGACATCACCAGTGTATTTGCATATGTACCAACCAATAGATTTCCCTTTTGACATCTTTTGGCATTATGAATTGTGTTGGGACTTTCCTTCTTAAGAGCACATACACTGTTTTATCTATTTTAATGTCTGCATAGTTGCATTTGTAAAGCTCCAAATTCTTCCCTGTAATCCCACAAAATATGTTTTAAATGCTGAAAATATTTTAAATAAGGTACAGCAGCCCTCTAGCCCAGAACAATCCAGTGGAAATGACTGATGCCAATATCTCTCGTTGAGCTACTTGTTGAAAGCATCTTATAAGCTCTTCGTCAGACTGTCACTCTCAACAACATCCTCTTCAGAACCACCCATATTTACACAGACAGCAAACAAGTCATTTCCACTCTAGTCTCCTATTACCAAGCAAATGATGAGGGTAATCAGAATACGTGGCAGAGAGTTCCTGGCTTACAGAGAGAGCTCTGTATGAGAGAACTCTCTGTTACATGCAGGTGCAAAACAAAATACCAGCTAAAACCAACTCGTATGGAGAATCAAGCTAGCCGTGGCACAAACAACTTTGATATCCAAGAAAGGGATGTGTACTTTTATGTTTGGGCCTGGCAGCCAAAGATGTCTGAATGGAATTTTACATAACGTCGCTGTCCTTCTGAAACCTCGGATGTCCTAACACTGTACTTTTTAAATGATTACATACAGTGTTGTCAATGTTGACAAGCACTTTTTAGTGCAAAACCCAGTGACAAACATAAATGGTCACTAATAAAAATGATTTACAGCAAAACAAACAAAAAAAGAAATACGGAGATACAAGGTTTCAGAAGGATGGCAACGGTAAGTGTCATTTTTTTCTACAGTTTTATTCTGTGATATCTCTATACATAATGTAACATAATATATAAATACAGATGAACATAAAACCTTTAAACAAAGTACAAAACTAACTAACAAACATAAAAAAACGCATAATTTAGCATTTGCATAGGACATTATGTATTTATTTTCCTTAAAGGTGAAGTATCCACTTTCTGTGCCACTAGCATCACAAAACAAATCATTTAAAATAATAATCGTTTTAAACAGGTTGCCCAAAACCGCCCCATCTGCCTTTGGTCAGCCCAACCAACACAATCTCATGGCAATTCATAACAACTTCACATTTTCACGAATTGGTGGCTAATTCATAAGAATTTGTACAATGTCATACATTTTCGATGTGTTTTTACCTCATTGACAGGTTGGACATCCATGCTTGCTTTTTGTTCTAATAATCATATATTTCTCCACCTTGTACAAATATCCACCTTGTAAAACAGTCCTGTGACCAAACCCACAGAACTTGTTGAGCTTGAATCAACAAAGACAAAACGGCGTATAAATCTATGGAAGGCTCACTTGTCTTTGCACATTAGGCTAGAATACATAAACATTTAAAAATAGAAAACAAACACATCACTTGGAATTATTGCAGATATATTTTCGAACTTACAAAATGGCCCCCGCGCAGAACGCAGCTGCGAGCTCCTCCTGTGTATTTTGGGAGAGGGAGGCTATCAGGGTCAGGGATTTCTCCGTGTTTGTGCCAGATAACATTTTGAGTGACAGCTAACATCAAACCGGCTGCTATATTGAACCTTCGTGTCTGGAAGCAACAAAAGCATGAGCATTGAGGTATAATCAAGAGGCTTTCACTGTGCTATTATTTCATTTGCTCGGGATTGTGTAAACAAAAAACAAATCCGCCTCTTGAGCTGCGGTGTTGACAGCAATATAAAGCAGGCCATTATCGGAGAGATCAGGTCTAATTATTGTGTAAGTGTACAGCTGGTTGTGAGCAGCCATGCAGAGTTTGTTAGTGAGATGACAGCGCTATCAACAATCCAAGGAAACCCCACCTTATTACTCGAGAAATGACTCATTCAGGATACAGGGGAAGACGAACAATCAATTCTGATAGAAAATCAATATCAAAACGTAATGATCTTGAGCTGTAAGTTTATTTTTAGGGCTGTCAAACGAATAATCGAGATTAATCGATTCCAGAATAAAACTTTGTGTTTATATAATATACAGTATGTCTGTGTACTGTGCATATTGATTTTGCATTCATAAAAACATACACATACATGCAAATATTTGAAAAAAAAAAAAAAATTAATAAAGAATAAAAATGCATTAGAATAATAAATTATTG
Organism: Triplophysa rosa; assembly: GCF_024868665.1. NCBI lineage: Eukaryota > Metazoa > Chordata > Actinopteri > Cypriniformes > Nemacheilidae > Triplophysa > Triplophysa rosa. The sequence continues at coordinate 32,545,275 of NC_079891.1, read as the reverse complement.
GTACATATACATAAATAAATACTTCCTTCCTGTAAATATTTCCTAAATACGTATATACATGTATGTGTAAATAAATAATAAAAATAAAAAATTAATACTCACAGTACACAGACATATATTTTGTACACACAAAACTTTTATTCTGGATGCGATTAACTGCGATTAATCGTTTGACAGCCCTATCATTTTTATATCTTAATTCTTTCACTGTGTGTTAAAATGGACTCATCCGCTTCTGTTTATTTCTTATAGAAATGAATTATTTAATCAAAGTGAGGCTTAATTAAAAGATTTGAGAAATCTATGAAGTCTCTGAGCTGTGAAACAGCAAGCGTTCAGGAATAACAATCCTGTGGGGTTGACACATTACAGTATGTGACTCATATATGAGAATACTGAGATATAAGCAAACCGTATACATCGTGGGCTTCAAATTGTCAAATCTGTATGTGGCTGATGTTGTGTTATGCAACGCTGCTGAATTCAGATTTGCACTTTATTAAATTATTAAACTCAACTGCATACAGTCAGTGTGAAAAGTAATGCAGGCTGCAGGCATTGTGAAAGTTTTGTCTGTGAAAGAACGGACGACCACGTCAAATTCCTCTAAATGAACAGAATCCACAATAGGTTTATTTACCGAGCTCATCTCACAAACACTGCTGCATCAGACAAGCTGTTTAACTTAATGATCAAACTGCATCAATTGAGTGACCTTTCAATAAACGACTTCAATGAAACTTGTAATCGGCTGGTTACATGGGATTTCTTGCGTACGATGAACTAAAGAGTTTGGGGAATCCAATGTTATTCTTTGTAAAATAAGCCTAGCAGTCATGCTTTGAGCTCTGAAATGGGGTTATTGGCTACAGCTGTTGGCTTGTGGGAGCTTTTGGCAACCTTTGAGGATGCAATAAAAGAGACTTACACAGATACACTAACATTTGAAAGTTTCCGGTCACATACTTTCCAGCATTTTAGTATAATAGTTAATTTATAAAAACTATGAACTTCACAAATGTAACTGTGGGAATTATATTGTGACTAAAAATATGAAATATATCAACTGTTATATTTTTCACCTTCAGTGTAGTCACCCTTTGATTAGAATTTGCAGAAATCTTCTCTCGCCATTTAATCAAGTAGCTTCCTGAAGGAATTCCCATCTATGCTGCGCTCTTATTGACTACTTGTCTTCATTTATCAGTCAAGGTCACCCATTTTTATTCAATATGAAAAAGTAATATATTTGCACATTTTTATCTGCAAAACGGACATTTAAGCTTTTTTAGAGTCAAGAAAAACATTTTACTCAAGTGACCTTAACTTAAAAATAGTCAATTGTAACAAAAATGCTTAGCTGTTGAATTCTTGAGAAAGGTCTGTAGGGATATTTGTAGCTTTGTAACATTTCAACTTTTTTCATAGAAAACCATTATACAATTTCTAATCTCACAGTTCAAAACCTGGGTGTTATTCTTTGTAAGAGACAGATGTGCAAATAAATAACATCTTTTGGACACTATTGTAATGTGTATACTAGGGCTGTCACAATATTAAATTTTTTACCAGACGAATTCACAATAATATCTAATCAAATCAAAGTTAAATTGATCTCTTTTTTGGTCAACGAATCAAAAAGCTATTGTAGGGAGAGAGAGAGTTTGTCCCCTTAAAGGGACAGTTCACCCCCCAAAAAATTCTGTCATCATTTACTCACCCTTGAGTTGTTCCAAATCTGAATACATTTCTTTGTTCTGATGAACACAGAGAAACATATTTGGAAGAATGATTGAAACCAAACAGTTCTTGGTACTTACTAAGGTAGTCAATGGTGACAAAGATCTGTTTGGTTACATGCATTCTTCCAAATATCTTTCTCTGTGTTTTTGTACAATCTGTACAAAAAAAATTTGTACAGATTTGGAACAACTCGAGGGTGAGTAAATGATGACAGAATTTTCATTTTGGGGTGAACTGTTCCTTTAAGACAAAATATAAAACAGGCGCAATACCGTCACCCACTATGTTGCAGTATCAACCAGATATGTCTGCTATTTACAATATGAGCATCATGTTAGCACAATATCAATAATCATGTTATTAAAATTAGGGTTATCGTTATACTGTCAGATTGTGACACCTCACGTACCATAAGCCCATCCCTATTTTACATAATGACCATTTTTAGCCGAACACACGCCCATGCTAATGAAACATTTATCCTTTAATCTGAAGAGGGAGAGGTTTCTGCAAGTAGCTGAATAGAGTTCGTGATAGATGGGCTGGTAAATAGTTAATTAGAGCGAGCGCAGGACGCCCTTAAATTAGGTGCATGACTGGAGCTTTTGTCTGGACTCTATGTCAGCGTCGCCCATCGTCTCAGTTTTCCTCTTTGCCCGTCTTTGTTTGGCCCTCTCCACCTCCACTTTCTCTCGCTTTATCTCTGTTATCACTCAGACAACCACGATTTCGTAGACCTTCAACGCTACGGATCCATTAGCGGCAATCTTTTAGCATCATCTCTTAGAAATCGGCGCAATTAGACAGCGGCCCTGGATTCAAGCGCTGACAGGAGTTCTATACGATATAGATTTCTGCCTCTGCTTTGAATCATGGCTATTAAATCAAACAGGATTAGAGAACCACAATGTTTGTACATTGTGTTATTCGGGTCAGAATAAAATGTATTTGGGCGATAACCTGCTAAATAATAGGTAGACTGGAAAAACGAACACGATCTCTATTATCTCAATCGTTTCTTCTAGACGGTAATGAGAACGGAATGGAGAGAAAATGGAGACTTGAAGTCAGCTGCTTCTTTATATTGCAATACTTTTAAATGAATTCGTATTAATGGGGCTATTTTCGAAGATGGCCATTTTGTACAAGTTCGTATTAATATCTCATTCTTAAGAATTAAGCCCCACCCCTAAACCAAATGGGACTGTACAACTTCCCACTAATAAGCCACCTCGAAAAATAGTATTGTATTCTATTTTCATTTTATTTAATTTCTTTTTATATATATATTTTTGAAAGATATTTTAGAAGAAATAAAACATAGTGGAGGAACAAAAAGTTAAAAAAACAACAACAACATAATACTGCCATTCCATCATCGCTGCTTCTTACTAAAATTTCAGAAGTGCAAGTATCGCTCCTCTTAGATAGTTTTCTCTGCTGAGAAAAGAAAAATCAATCAGTAAGAAAAGAAAAAAAGAATCGCAGACATAGACAGACGTTTGGCTAGACAGAAAGTAACAAAGTCACAAAGTGAATGGTTGATATACTCACAGGAGAAACCCAATAATACAATAAAACAGCAAAACACAGTAAAGTGTAAGACAAGGCCTGTAAAGAAAAATAGACAAAATATAAGCCTAATTCAAAATAGAATGTCGTCGGTCTGTTGAAGACAACTAAATGTTGGTAGATGAGAAGGCCAAAACAGACTAGATGAATGTTTGAGTGACTCTGAGTAAATGACTTCTCTAACAGCATCAAACACATGATTACAGCGATAATGACCTCAACAGAACAAATGGAGCCTGTGTTATGGGTGATCTTTTATGTGCTCGACGCAGTACAGGAAATGAATGAGGTGAACTCGATGCAGATGTTGTGATGCATGATAATGGAGTTTTCTAGGGCGTTACACTGTAGATTTATTAGTCTAGACAGAAGGCATGAGTGAAAATCAAATACCACGGTTCAAACCAGGGAGAGGTTCACACAGACTGTTCAACAACTTTTTCAGGATCTGACAAGATTAGATGTACAAGCTCCTCTCAAACCTTCATTTAAGACTTGTAGGGTGTCGTGATTGGTGGTTGCTATCTGGTTGCTAAGGTGTACTGAGTGGTTGCTGGGGCTATATGATTAGTCGATACTAGGGATTGGTGGTGGTATGAAAGTATATACCATTGCAACAAAATTAAAGGTGCAATATGGAGATTTAGCGACACCTAGCAGTGAGGTTGCAAATTGCAACCAACGGCTCACACCACCCCTCCCTTCCGAAGCACTACGATGGCTGACACAGGACAAAGATGTCGTCACGTTTTCACTTCTTTGCCGAAGGAGATAACATAAACGCACTCTGTAGAGCAGTTTGTCCGTTTAGGGCTACTGTAGAAACAACATGGCGAATTCTATGTAAGGGGACCCACGGTGTATGTAGATAGAAATAACTCATTATAAGGTAATGAAATCCTCCTTAATATGTTTTTGTGCATTTCATTCTCTACCAGACCAGCAAAACTTACAGTACAAAGAAATGACAAAAAATACTCGAAAACCTCATTAACAGGCTGATTTGAGACCATTTCCAAGACTCGAACGCTCTTCCAAACCTCGACTATAAACAACAGAAACGGTGACGTTTGTCTTAGCAACAATATTAACAAGCCTGCGACTATCCCGGGAGTCACAGCTCAAAGACAAAACACTCAAATAAAGTTCTGCTGTATAATCAAATCCGGCTGAAACTCAATTAGAACTCCCTCAGACCAAATCAAAACATTTAAACGCAACAGTACAAACGAACTAAAATGGTAACTAAGCAGAGCAAATGGGAAAGATATAATTCACTTAACAGACAGCATGGTAAAAAAGTCATCTGTCACCAGCCTTGAGCTAAGAAAAGCCTTGACTCGGTGAACACAGCCTCACCATAGAAACAGGCGGGTGCAGACAGATCCGGCAGGGCTGTGCTCTACCTGCACACAAAATGAGGTAGAAACAAAACTAGATTTTCTGACCTCCTGCCCTAACCACACACAAATTAAAGACACATTGTTTCCGTGTTTGGAAAGCACTGCAAAGAATTTCTAATGAAACTCGCATGTCTGCCAGGAGAAGTTCGAGCAGGCACAAACCAAGCAGATAACTGATAAAATACATCTTAATGTATATAGTTCCAAGCGGATTTCCAAAAAAAAAACGACACAATATTACAGTACATAAAGAAATGTCTTTGTGTGTGTTAGGTGCTGTGAGTAATGTTTTGGAGGATCTATTGACAGAAATGCAATATAATATGCATAACTATGTCTTCAGAAGTGTATAAAGACCTGACATAATGAAGCGTTATGTTTTTATAACCTTAGAATGAGCCATTTCTATCTACATACACTACAGTAGCCCTAAACGGACAAACTGCTCTAGAGCGCGTTTCGTAAAAAGGTTATCTCCTTCAGCAAAGAAGCACAAACGTGAAGACAGCTTTATCTCGTGTCAGCCTCCGTTGTGCTTCGAAAGGGAAGGGTGAGCGGTGGAGTGAGCCGTTGGTTGCAATTTGCAACCTCACCCATAGGACGCTCTTCGTCCAATCTCATTGTTGACTTTCTTATACCTCACCTAGACTTTTCTCTTTCAATACATGTCTGTTATATGAATGAAGTGAATATTTAATGAAGGAATGACACAGAAAATAGGAAAGAGACACGTTTAACTAGAGACCAACCAGCAAAGTGCCATTAAGTCAAAGATAAACACGACAAACATAAAGTAAATGGAGTCATGGCATGTTTTATTTCATTAACATCTCCTCCGAACACACATAGGCTTAGATAAATCCTCTTTAATGAAAAGCACACACTCACTATTAAGCAAAAAGAGGCAGACAATTAGAGTGAAAAACATCACCTAGAATTCCAGTAATTAGGAGATTATATCCACATAGCCAGAGAGGGGAACTGCAATCGCTCGGCTTTCCGCAGACCTCTAATGGGGTCAAAAACAGCTTGATAGAACCAGGGCTTGGCTTTTGAATCCACTGCAAACAGGGCGGAAGAGACAGAAGAAGAAGCTGTTTCTGTGTTTCTCTTATCGTGCATGATTCATCAGTCTCTTCCATTTCAAATAACAGAAAGTGTTTCATCAGAACGTTATAACTCGGCCGTGACGAGTCCAGATTAAATCCAGATTAGTGTACCTCTACAATCAACAGTACATTTATTTCACACGTCCATTTAACAACCCAGATAGCACAGTATGATGTCTGCTGAAGATTTTGAGATCTGGAAGACATGTGTAAAACATCTGATTAACGTCTTGGAAAGAGCAGTTTTACATACATTCCAAATCATAAACATATTACAGACATCTTCTAAATGTCTATATGACATCTTACCGTTGATGTCTCAGAGACGTTTTGCAGATAAGCAAACAATCAAAAAATACATATTTTAGATGTAAGGATGTATGTGTGCTTTTAGGGAAGTGTCTCATTTTTAAGCAATTTAAGAGAAATATCCTAGATAGCACAGGTACGTCTGTAAGATAATTGATCATTTTTCGTAAGATTCGGAGATCTGGAAAACATCTGCTGCGTGAAAACATCTGATTAACGTCTTAAAAAGGGCAGTTTTACATACATTCTGAATCATAAACATCTTACAGACATCTTCTAAATGTCTATATGACATCTGACAGGTGACGTCTCGAAGACGTCTTAAATGAAACACAACTGAGAACTCCATCAAATCTCCTGAACTACGAAAGTGTCTTTGAGCAATACAGTTTTACTCTGGAAACCCAAACATTGTGGCTGTTTATGCACCTTCAGACTGCTAGGTAATGCAACCTAAAATCTTGCCAACAGTTAAAGGCAATATACATTTGCATGTATGCATTTGGCAGAAACTTTTATGCTAAGTTACTTATAGTGCTTTAAGCGTGTATATTTATCCATGCATGCATTCCCTTGGTACTGAACCCATGACCTTGCTGTTGTTATCCATTATACTCTGACAGTTGAGGTACAGGATCAACATATTACAGTTTATAGCAATAATACTGAATAATAAAAAAGTATCAAGATCTCGGTCTTCTCAAAAAAAAAGTACTGGCAGTGTTTCAATCCACACGTTTTGATAAGAATCAGACATCCATTTCCCGAGGGTCTCGGATGCTTGCGAGTGTTTCCTGGACGGTAATTGACAGGGCTGGGTGTGGTACATGAAGATTATTGTTGTATCAGAACATGGCAAATTAAATGCGACCACCGTCTCCCAGGAGGAACGTCTATGATAATGTTATCTCCAATCGCTCACGTTGCTCCGAGGGATTGAGGCGAGGCGGGAGGTAGCAGCAGGACGGGATATGGATCTCTCTTTGAAAACTTGGCATCAGTACAGGACTATAGATTTTTCAACAGCGGGTGACATCGTTTGTCCACAAGTTGAAACTGGTCCAATCGGAGACCTGCACCTTGAAAGTTGGCTTTGTTCGTAGGTTATCTATTCGATGACTCGTCCTCCAAATAGTCTGTGACAAAACATGGACGCGAGTGCTGCGGTTTTATTTTCTATTTAATTCTATTTAATTGTCTGTTTGGGTCTCCTGGAAACACAATTATTTCGCTAATCAACACCAGAGATGGGGGGACATGCCCACTGCCAACATCTCATTTACTGCATGAGAACAATCTACCATTATTATTGAAAGTATAATTATTTTAAGAATGAATCGTTTTATTCTCATAATCTTGTTAACAGTGAGATAAAACAGATTTTCTCAAATCAGTATACTCTAATCTGATTGGCTGCCTTAATGCCACACAAGTTTTTTTATGTACTGCAGTGGTTTCTATTAGGGCTGTCAAAAGAGTGATCGCGATTAATCGCATCCAGAATAAAAGTTTGTTTTTACATAATATGTGTCTGTGTACTGTGCATATTAATTTTGCATTTATAAACACATGCATATATTTAAGAAAAATAATAATAGAAAATATTATTAAATATTGCATGTATAATAACATAAAATATATATAATTGTAAACACAAACTTTTATTCCGGATGCGATTGAAAATCGAACATTGAAACATTGAAAATTGACATGTTGTGGCTGCTCTCTCTCTCTCTTACCTTAAAGAAACGGTTTCTGTTTACCACACCAAAGACCAGGATCCAGGAGAATACCTGACCCCACCTCGCACACAATTAAAAACACACACCTTCCTCCATCTCTGGAGACCTGCTGCAAGGAGAGAGAGAGAGAGAAATAGAGTGAGAGAGAGCTTTGAGAGAAAGATATGTAAAGAAAATGTAGTGAGAACTCAGAGCTCAGATGTTCTGAAACATTTTTTTTTCCGCAGCTATATACAGTATATATATATATATATATATATATATATATATACACACACATATATGTGTATGTATGTATGTATATACTGTATATATATATATATATATACTGTATATATACTGTACATATATAGCTGCGGAAAAAATGTAGAGCCTATTTTCTGATTTTAAAACTTACTACTTACAGTATTGTTAAGGAAAAATTGTCATTTTTGTTTCATTCTGTGAACTACTAACAATATTTCTCCCAAATAAAAACATTGGTTCTATATGCAGAAAATGAAAACTGGAGAAACAGGTAAAATAACGAAAATCTTAAAATTTTTCAGTTCATATTCACTTTTAAGCAAAACAACAGTTATACATGTATTTAGGAAAAGTTACAAAATTCTTTTTTATGTGATTACCTAAATTTTTATATAAAATGAATGTAATGCATAGAGGATGGATGCCACATAATATAACTGCAATATTTTATAATGAATATACAGTAATGCATAGGGGTTAGATGATGGATGAATCATTTAAATGAATGCTGTGGATATATGAATTACACATAATACTTGATTATCCAGCTAATTTGAGTATTTTACAAATTAATGGTGATTTCTCATTGTTAACCATTTGCCATTGTATTAAAACTGTTATCAATTCGCAGCAGATCAGACTTCCTTGATGATTAATTAAAGCAATTAGAGGAAGCTTGAACTAATGCATTTGATACAGAGCGGCACCAAACCACCCGCTTCACTCACAGGTCAAGAGCGCAGTAATTAACCGCAGATTACACCCTCAGCCTAGTGTGTGCTTCACAAGTATGTGTGTGCGTGACATGACGGGGTGTATTTGTGCACATGAGTGTTTGTTGAGAGTTTCTTCTTTCATTCCCCACTTTGCTTGATATTTTATTCCCTGCCAAAAATCTCATTGTCACATCATTTCATCAATGATAATCATCTATAAAAATGTTGTAATTTAAAAACATAATATGATAAAATCTAGTACCAGATGTAAAAGTACATGATTTTCTTTGAAACAACATGACATGAATAACCCTACACATGCACGATTTATTAAAAATAAAGGCGCTTAAAAGGTTCTCCACAGCGATGCCATAGAAGAACCGTTTTTGGTTCCACAAAGAACCATTCAGTCAAAGGTTCTTTGAAGAACCATCTCTTTCTTCCTTTTTTATAATCTGAAGAACTTTTTTACCCACAAAGAAACTTTTGTGAAACAGAAAGGTTCTTCAGATGTTAAAGGTTCTTAATGGAACCAAAAGATTCTAGGCATCGAATACCCTTTGAAGCACCTTTTTTTAAAAAGCATAACTTCATAAATTTGTAAAGTATCAAATTAGGCAGACATTGCTTTTTACAGTATTTTTTGTCACATTTTTATTTACTTTCTAGAATATACATTATAATACTTTAAATTTCACGTACCTTTAGTTAGTTAACTGTAGTAGGCCTATACTCAGTAGGGAAACTGACTGGCAGCATCCGAACTGGGGTGCGTTTCCCAAAAGCATCGTTAGCCAACTATGGTCGCAAGTTCCGTAGTTCCAGCATAGTTCAACGATTTAAGCGTTTCCCAAAACCATCGATCCAACAATCAATCGCAAACAGCGTCGCAAAGTTGCGTGGTTGGAACTACAGGTCTAAAGAGCTGTGGTTAGAAGCATAGTTCCTTTTTATTATGACATGTAGACTTACATGGATCATGCCTTTGAGCAAACTAAGCAAGCAACATGCAGTGCATTCTATATCCATCATTCAAAATACAAACAAATTTAATTTGACATCTTTTAGTTTGTTAAGAAAATACAAGCGCTGTTTTTTGAAAAATGCGCATGCGCACGAACGTACGTGCACCAGGACCCTGGGGAATCCCTGGGCGGAGTGAAGTAGATAGGAAACTTATGAATGAATGAATTATCGTGAAATAAAACAACAGATAACAAAATAGGATAACTAAAGTCGCCGTTAAATGCAATGTATGTTATTTACAGCAAGAATTTGACATTAATTAGATCAGAACGTATTTATTAGTAGACATCATTACACCACCACATGTGTGACGACATCAACTAGATTGCAGAACCAACTTGGTACAAACGATTGATCTCCGACAGAGTTACTACGGTTTCAGGAAACAGTCGTAACTACATCGTTAATTTCCCCAATGATCCATCGTACTATGGTGGTCAACCAGCGAGTTATGTCGTTGTTCGGGAAATGCACCCCAGATCAAACAAAAATAGATTTTTGTATTATAATTGTTTAATTTAATACCACAAGGTTATTTATTATTATATTTTTATTGGATTTATAAAAAAATAAGCAAAATCCTTTAGCATTCCCAAAATATAATATAAACTGCCATAAAATAAAATAAAAAGATACGATTTTGGACGTATACCTCCCATCCCAAAACACCATTTTAAAAATACTCAGGAATAGTATATCGCTCAAGTAAAGTGATAAAGAATGTGTGAACCCCCGGGGACAGGACGAATTCAGCCCGTGCTTTTCAAACAGAAGGTCAAATATTGATTTCTCACATGCTTTTGTCATGTTCAATGTTGAAGAACTGAAGAGCTGTAGAGCCTTCATGTTTCAGATGTCATCAGGGGCTTTCTGTCACACACTGATATTCTCCCGTCAAGTTGTTTATCAGGAAGAAGTGACACAGAGCCAACAATCATGACAGGAATTTAGATCTAATAAGACCGGATTGGTAAATACACACAGTCCCAGGTACCAAATAAGTATGTGTTTTCCTACTACATAGTAAACTAAAATGAACACGGCATGTCTGGGAATGTATTCATACTACATTTTATGTATGCATAAAAACATACTTTTACAATAGTTTAAAAAGTCTTCATCCAGTATAATGCATACTCTGAAATTTCTTGCTAAAATGCTGGGTTGTTTTTGTAACGCATGGTTGGGTAAAATATGGATAATACCAACCGTTGGGTTATACTGTAAATCAAAGGGATTGTTCATCCAAAAATGTAAATGTTTGATTGATCCTCATGTCATTTCAAATCTGTATGACTTTCTTCCTTCTGTAGAACACAAAAGAAGATACGGTATTTAAAGAACATTGGTAACCGAACATCATTGTACCCTATAGACTTAAATTGTATGAACACAAAACCACAGAGACATTTCTCAAAATATCTTCTTTTTGTTACAGGTTTTAAACAACAGTTTTTGGGGGTAAACTATCCCTTAGACCTATGTTGGATTGTTTCAACCCGTGATTGGGAAACAAACAATCGCATGCTCATTTTTAACCCAACAATTGGTTACGATTTACATTTTGCGTGAAAGATGAAGAGAAAAACCAATAGAAAGAAGGGAGGAAAGAACTGTAAAGTCAGAGAGCTGATCAAAGCGTGAGCAGTCTGAATATTCATGCCGCAAGGGCCCGCGTCTTGATAAAGAATGATATGTGTTAGCATTGCCACCCCATTTGCTGAAGACCTGCAGGGTTTATTTCCCTCAGCCTTTCTACCTGGAGTCCGAACTCGGATATCTCAGCCATCAGGAAGCAATGGGGCTTAAGACGGTAAACCATCGCATCACACACCGATCCAGAAGGACGGCCAAGATCGACGGATGAAAGCAGGCAGGCGGAGAGCGAGGAGATGTAACTAAATAACGGAGGAAAATACCCACATGATTGATAGAGAGAGAAAGAGAGGGACAGTTCACGTGTACGTGTTTGGCGGGGATGACGGTGCAGGATCGTCTCATCCGGTATTCCGCTCAGGGGGAGAAAGCCAGGGATTCTACAGCCAATTCAAGTCATCTTCAAAGAGATATTAACATAGCGCTGGATCCCTTTTATCTCGCGTCGAATTTCAAAGATGCCAGCTGAAATTAAAACACTGCAAGACTACAGACTAAAAATACACACAGAGAAAACAGGCCGAGGACAGGCAGCCCGCGGTGCACAGAAGGCGAGCGTGGTCTTTAATGATGTCTGCTTTATTGTGACCCGAGCGCAGTCGGAGTGGAAGCTGCAGGTGGGATCGGGCATTAGTGGGATCTCGGTTCATGATGGACTCGGAGAAAGCAGCCAGATTGTAATCATTAAGAGTTCAGAGAGCAATGAGAACAGAGTGAAGTCCTCGCCCAGGCATTCTACGTCTACATCGCAACTAGGATATAATTAACGTCAGACCGTTGAATTATTGAAAATTAATGCACCCCTGAGGGGGTAATGATGTTAAACCTCAGGTGTCTATTCATTTTGGATAATTCATGGGTTCGGAGTCAATTAGCCTTTTCTACCTACATGACGACTGTCACATCTGAAGACATCTTTCAGATTTGAACTCATTTCTTACGCTATAACATTAGCGCTGTCAGGAAGGAAGGGGGCATACTTTTCATTTCTGTTTTTTTCCTTGCCAGACTAGATTTGACTAAATGGCTTAAAAAGTTTGATTAGTGCAGATTTGCTCATTATAAAAGCAGCATTTTAGGGTTGTTGCATTGTTTGCTAGATGTTGGAGAGAAATAATGTTCTGTTTTAGTAAGGTCTATGTGTCAAGATTGGCACGGGAAGAACCCAATTGCAGGCAGGCAGTGAAGGGGTTAACACAACAAGACTTTATTAACTAACAAAACACAAAACAAACACCCTCAATGGGGGAAAACAAAACTAAGAGATATATACAGTATATAAAACAAAGACTTCCCACGAGAGGGGCAAAACAAAAACAAGAACAGCAAAAAACTAAAGTAAAGGACACGACCAAACGTCTTACATCAAAACACGACAGGGTAACACAAAACTCACAGAACACAGGCAAGGCTGGGAACAGGAACACTGGACGAGGTACATAGCACAAAACAGTCAATACACAATGTAATCCACGAGCACAAGACAAAGAAACATGAGGGCATTTATAGGAAAGACAAACGAAGGATAACGAGCGAGGGCAGGTGGGAAACATTAGACACGGAAGGGAAGCAATACATGAAACGAGAGGGGCGGGGCCAATGACGAGACACGAGAAAACACATGAGAAGTAAAAACAAACAACTCATGGCCTTCTCACATAAAACCTAAGGGCTCTGTCCCGATCCTGCCACATGACTAGAATTTCATAAACAAGGTAGGACTGTGACACTATGTGTGTATGCCATGCACGGTTATCTAACAACCAAAACATAACCCAAATACCAACACCACTCACAGACAAAGTGCATTTCCGAAAACACATTTATATTTCATAGCAGCTTTAAAAGTGCCTTGGATTGGATCATTGTTGACCTTTTCATTCACCGGCGCTACATGCTGAACAGAAAAACGCATACACTCACAAATATCTCCAAAAATCAAAGCAAATTATTCAAATTTTTGGTCCCTAAAGATTTAATTACTTTACATTGTGTGATTATGTTATTATATAATTATATTTAAATCAATTTGGATGATTTAATTTAGCTAGTTTATTTGAACTTGAGAACAACTCCTCCTCTGGATCGCAGATGTTTCTCATCACTAACATCTAAAATCACCTGAACATCGGACAGTACCATACAATGATGGCATCATATGGCAAAACAATAGTGCTTAAATATATACTGTTATAGACCACTTCGGAAGACGTAAACAAAATTGTTCCAGAAGAACTTTCAGTTTCAAGTCTGCACAAAATACAACCAATAGAACATTTAAAACCGAATCAAAATGTTAAACGAACATCTTTAACAACAGTCATAAAAGACAAAAACGATTAAACGTACACTTTTGAAGTTTTGGACGACTCATTTTTAGCAACTGTTATGTTAAACTGTTGTTTTGAGCTCAGTGTTATGCCAGTACCATTCGCGTAGCGTCTGGGGGGATTGGAGGCCCGCATCTAAATGTTATTCATGGCCGTACAATACTGTAGAAAATTACTAGATAACTGATCTCAGATCCAGTCTGCCTATGGACATATGTGAGTGGGTCCTACCTCAGAAATTGTTTTTGAGTGTAAATACGACACTACTTCGCCAGAAGCTTCGGGGGTGTAGTAAGACGCATAACAAGTTTTGACGCTACATATGAATGCCAGTTCGAATCCATTTATTGCCAAACTCACTCTTCGACATTTTCACATCACATATCAGATCATACAGGTAATTATTTTCAACAAAATGAAGTAAATATTAAAAAAATGGCTAACAGGTGTTTAATAATAAAGTGTATGGTGAGGTTAGGGGTGGTAGGGAGATCTTTATTGTCCCAATTAGTTGGCATCCGTTTAATAATTTTAATAAATTTTAATTTTAGAAAATTATTTACGCTCTATTATAATTGTGTGTATGTGCATTATATTTGTTTACCTTGCTGTGTTGAAACGGAATGAAGTGCAAAACCCTGGCTGCGTCGCTTTCTCCCACTATCTGGCACTTGGGAGTTTGCACTCCCTTGGGGTCTGCAGTTACGACTGACGCGCGTCAACATTTAAATAACGCACCAGTAAAAAGTTCTTGCATATGGGCCCGGACCTGACTTGCTACGTCACTGGCCAGTACATTGTAATTTCTGTATACGAGTAATAATACCGAAATGTATAAATGTGAGAAATGAATGCGATTTACATATTGAGAAGGTTAAACTTCAGAAAGAAAAGAAACACTGTCCTCACGAACCAAGTTCCAGACGTAGTCACCCATCATCGCTTCATCCCACCTTCCCTGTGCTACAGAAATTTCGAACATTTTCTGACAGTGACAAATGGAAAATAATTTTTTAAATGTGAAATTTTTTGTTTATTTGTAATATTCCGTTATATCGTAATTAATGATATAAGCTCAAAATTCACTTGAGCTAAATATACACGAAAACATTAAAAATATGAAAATAAATATTACAACAATAATTAGCACCACAGAATCGTACAAGAACAATAAAAAGGTCGGGCGAAACAAAAATTTGTTACACTGTGTTATTCCTGTACAATGTGCTATACAGTGCCAAAATTGTTAAAAAACATGGCACTTTAGGGTAGGTCATTACCATGGTATCTGATAATTATGGCCTATTATGGTAAATAAAACAATAGTATTATGCTGGAAAATGTAAACAAACAAACCAAGAAAGTGTACTTTTAAAATTGTATGGTATTACCATACCTAATCTAGGAATGGTCTAGAAAACCATCCATCCATTCTCTGAACCTGCTCGTCTTCTTCAGGGTCACAGGAGAGCTGGAGCCTATCCCAGCATCTCAGGCCACAAGCAGGATACACCCTGGACAGATGGCTATTCCAAAAATGATATGATTATAAAAATCCTGGTATTACCATGGTAAATATCTAAGTATCACTAATACCACCATAGTGTTGTTACGGTAAAAGTCATGTTGATAGGAAACAGAGCGCGAGAGAGAGAGAGAGAGCAGGTGTTTGGTAAATATCTAAAAATGTCCTCGGTATCTCTAATACCGCCATAGTG
This sequence comes from Triplophysa rosa, assembly GCF_024868665.1. Taxonomy (NCBI): domain Eukaryota; kingdom Metazoa; phylum Chordata; class Actinopteri; order Cypriniformes; family Nemacheilidae; genus Triplophysa; species Triplophysa rosa. Next base: position 32,529,705 of record NC_079891.1, on the reverse strand, counting down.
TTATTATGGTAAAAGTCATGTTGATAGGAAACAGAGAGAGAGAGAGAGAGAGAGAGAGAGAGCAGGTGTGCGTGTTACACGTGTGCACAGATACAGAGGAGAAACTCTCAGAAGAAGATTCTCTGGAGTGAAGAGCCCATTGAATGTTGATGTTCCACCCCTTCATGCAATGCTCGCCTTTTCTCTCTCTCTCTCTCTCTCTCTCTCTCTCTCTGAGGCACTGTAAACCACCTTTAAGTCTTACGTTTTCATTTTTGCAGTGTAAACTACCATTACAGCTTGCCTGCAATGTGTCCTGCTGTGGTTTAAAAAGCGAAGGCCACCCTCAGTATAATTACTGATCTATTTAGCCGGCAACACAAGTACACTGACACTAACATGCATGCGTTCATTTATCAACGACACGCAACACACTCACGTGTACTAGAGTCTTTTATCCCGGCTCTCACCGTTTCTCTGCGCAATAATACCAGCCGGGGCTGTAATACAGCTCTGGTTTAATTCCTTGAGAGCGTTTCAGCATAATGAATGTTCAGAATGTGCAGGCACAAACTCATTGTTTATCCATCAGGCGGCAGAATTATTAAAGAGAAAAACAAGGCCACTGTAAAAGGGGAAACATTTCAGCGGCTGCGGTTTTGCTTACTAAAGAGTACGGAGTTGAAATTTTAGCTTACCACGAGAAAAACGTCCCAGCGCATAAACATCAGGACTCGGGCAGTTTCTAGAGATGCAAGAAGGTACAGTGTGGTATAGTACATTAGCAGATATGGTACATTCTCCAAAGTTTGGACTTTACTGACTGCTATTATAACGTATAAATCTGCTCAGTTTCGCAGAACCAACAACACGAAACTGAATTGAATTGCATGAGGACGATGAGTTTTGGCCTTTCATTGGTGTAGTGGCTTCACATGAACGTGGCGACCTGGAGGTGAACGAGGTTTGAGGAGATTGTGTGGCTGGAGGTGCTTGATCTCTATTCTCTTATTTTCTATTATTCATTCGACCCATCGTGATGGTTCCCAGCTCAGTAAATTTGGCTTGAAAATTTTAATCGGCTCCACGATCGAAAGTCATCGACCTCATCTTGTCTGTCTGCACGATGTTGTCTTTTTCTTTAAAAGTTTGAAAGAACTGGATGTACGTTATTGATCCCAGATGGGAGATTTGGAGCGTAACGGTGGCCACGTCTAATGTAAAATACAACGTTCCATCTGCCGCATCACGAGGTGGAAAAAGGACGTGCAATATTACTCCTGGCCCTGCTGACAGCTGAAAGTACCACAAGGGCAAGCACAGCTGGGAGATAAGTAAATGTTGTGCTGTCTGATGACAACGGGCAGAAAATATCCCCAGTTGTGTTTTATTTTATAACAGTGTTGTCGAACAAGTCCTCCAGGACAGAGCATTGTAAGCGTGATGTCTGGAACTTTGGAGGATGAACTACAATCTTACCCGTATCATCTTCTGTGCCTCTGCTCCAGAAGAGTGATAACACAACTGGCTTCATCACTTTGCTTGGGTTTTTAGGATCGACTGAACTAGTTTTGGCACAGTACAGAAGAAAAACAAAGTACCCTGATAAACTGGTTCACATATAAATATATTAACATGTCTATCAAGTGCACTCATTACATGCACGCTAGCTTCGTTTTCCAGTTTTAAACAATGGAAACAAAAGCACTTCAAAGGCTGACAACGTGGATAAATAGCTATTATGTACTGTAGATGAAAAGCTATTTAATCTAGATTCATAATAAAAAGCATATTGACTTCTTTCTTTAATTAAGTTTAACTCCAACCAAAAGTATAATAAAGTAATGCAAACGACATATCCATTGTTGAATTTGCAGGTGTACGAAGAGTCATAGTCCATGGTTAAAATATGGCAAAAGCATTGAACGCAACGTCTGTATTTGACAGTAAATTTTGTTGAAATTAGGAACGTTTACTCACCTCAAAGGGTGATTTCAGTGATTTTATGTTTCGTACATGCAGCTAGGTACTGTATAAGAAAGAAGCAAACTGGTAGACATTTAAACATCTAGAGAAAATGTTTGATTTGTGACTGCAATAGCACCTTTAAATACAAATCACATTGTTATTAAGAGAATGCACTGTCACCTTGTTCCGACCAAACTAAACATATAAATAAACACTTCCCAAGACTTGAACTCACCATAACAACCCCAATGTACACTAAACCTGTAAATAAGAAGAAAAACAAGATATTTGATATGTGAATATGATTATATGAAACCGAGAAAAATGCTAAAAATCATGTTTTTTATTGTGCATTCCAAGTAATATAAATCAAACTGCAGTTGGGTTGTTTTTAAATATTATACATATAAGATAATATAAGATATATAACATAATACAGTATAATATTTTTTATATATTTATATCAATATTATTAAAAATAATAATGATTATACCATTATTACAGCTATTAAAATGATTATATAATAATTACATTATATTTTTCATAAAAAAAGCATTTTCATGAAAAAAATATTTATGGCCCAATAAAAAGCATATTAAAATCACTGTTGTGTACTTACCATGTTGCTTCATTCTAACTGCAAAATAATTGTAAATAATTATAAACCCAATAAACCCATGCCTCTCTCTCTCTCTCTCTCTCTCTCTCTCTCTCTCTCACACAACATATTTGCTCAGTAGCAGATTAGCTGCGGTCGTTTTGATTAAGTAATAAAAACTCATACAAATACAACACAATAAAAACTTGATTTTTGTTGCAAATAAACATCAACTTCGAAGGGTTTCACAGAACAAGTCCATTGAGGCTATGGGGACAAAAGTGTGCACATGTAAAGTAATATGAATGCTCATGTTTAGGCCTACAAATACTCATGTTCTACAAAATCACACAACATGACAAATATTTGCCAAAACAATGGCATACTGTAGATTCATGTTTTAAATCTAAAATATTTCATATGAAACAATCAAAAAAGAAACACTCCTTTGATTCAGATGAGTTTAAAATTGAAAGTCAGTATAGTCTGCAATGTTTTTGTGATTTTGTGCACTAAAAACCCCAGAAGAGCCGTAACGTGATTTTGATAAATTCCAGTTGCTCGAACCTTATGACTCCGTTTACCAAATAGACGTTCACTGATTCATGCATATTTCAGTGCGTTTAGAGAGCGAAAATGTGACAGAATGATCATTTGTGAGCGTTTATTTAATAAGGTGTTTACACTGACAGCGATTTAAGTGCAAGAGGGCACAGACAAGTTGTACTGTTGGTTGTTTGTAAGTGATCCTAATTGACTGCTGTACCTCATGTATAGTCACTACATCATGTTATGAAGTTAAACACTGCTCGTCTTTATCACATCGTCGAGTGTTGTGGTTGCTCATGTCTCCTTGAATCAAAACGTCTCATTGAAAATAAAAAAATGATGGTTGCGTTATCGCTGCTTGTTTTTATTCAGCAGCTATGCAAAGTGAAGGATTGGGCGTGCACATCTCCTTGCATGTAATCTTCAAAGGGCCGAGAGACGATAAGGAGGGTTTACTCTTTGATAGCATCTCAAATGTTTAAAGAGGGTTTGTCCTTGCCCACAGCTCTGATGTTACCCGACAGATACCCAACAATCTCACACAACCAGGATGCCAGTTAAACTTGTTTACGCCACAGAAAGGGAAAGAAAAGCTATGATAGAAATAATCAAAGCCCGTCAGCAGGACTCGGCGATAAAGCTTAATATATTTTTAGATTTCAGTATGAATATTTCAATTTCAGCTTTTCGGCGATAGTCATTATATATCTATGTATTTAAGTTTTTTTTTTTGGATTTAAAAGGCTTAAAAGAAACAGTGAAACCATTTTTCCCAAACAACTAAACTAAACTGAAGCGAAGGCTAAACTCAGGAGATTTGATGGAGTTCTCAGTTGAGTTTCTTTTAAGAAAAAAAACAACATATGAGACAATTGTTAAAATGCACGAAGAATATTTGATGCTGTAAATTAAAAGTATGAATGGTTAAACAGGTAAAATATTATGGATTTGGGTAACTTTGACGAGAAATGTTTGAGTTCATATTGAAATCTTTAATATTGATTTATAATCGCAGATTTGTCAAACCTGGGCTCATTTTTGTGACATTGTTAATTCTTTTTCTCATGAGACTTAAAATCATCATAGGCAATACCATTTAAGAACTTATCAGACAACTTTAATCCAAAATGATTTACAGGAGTAAGGAGAACAATAATCATTATATAAAATGAAAAGAATATAATAAATATAAATTATTATAATATTATACATATAAGATAATATAAGATACATAACATAATACAGTATAATAATTATATATATATATTTATATCAATATTATTGTTATTAATAATGATTATACATTATTAAAACTATTACCATTATTACAGCTATTAAAATTATTATATAATAATTATATTATATTTTTCATAAAAAAAGCATTTTCATGAAAAAATTATTTATGGCCCGATAAAAAGCATATTAAAATCACTGTTGTGTATTTACAAAGTTGCTTCATTCTAAATGCAAAATAATTGTAAATATATTGAGAATATCTCACGCATGCCTCTCTCTCTCTCTCTCTCTCTCTCTCTCTCTGTCTTTGCAAAGAACCTTCACCACTACTAATGCAAATCCCTTGTCGTAGACTGGCATGCACCTGCAGCAATGCAAAACAAATGAGTCTGTTTATCACCAAACTGCACTTTTCCAACATGCATATATTTGCTCACTAGCAGATTAGCTGCGGTGGCGTGTGGATGGCCTAATAGCCTAATTGGGCTTGTGAAACCCATAAGACGACAGGTAATCATGTTATTTTCGCCTGCTGTATTTGGTTCGTTCAAACAGATGACAAGCCTTGTGTGAAAGAAGCTTTAGGCTTCCAATTAAAGTTCTTCTCTCGAGTCTTTTCAGATCAACGCCAATTCAGCATCCATTTAGCATAAAAGATCCGGGAAAAGAAAGGAAGGCTATATTGTGCTTTTTTGAATCGTCTCTGATTTTGCCATTCAAGTTTATCAGATGCATCTAGCAGTGATTTGGATGATCTCACTGGATTATAGAAACTATAGAAACCTGCCTCCCTAAAGCCCGTCTTGTTGGCCAGATGCAGCATTATTTGCAGCTCATTGATACACTAAAGCCTATCTCGAATATTTGACCTTCCCTCTTCGGCTGAACCAATTTGTCACAGCAGAGTTGCTGAGATAATAGGTTTAGGTATCACGGAGGGAATCTCAGCCTTTGTTTGCTATGCTTATTGACTCATAATGAGAAGAAGAATGAGGGTTAGAGAGGAGAAAGACGGCTGAGCTCCCATTAATTATCGCTGATCAAAAATCAGTCACGTTGCCACGGCGGAGAATCGAAAACAGACCATTTTGGCAAACATTTCCCATGACACCTCATTAAAGGAGTAACCCTTACCTAAACCTAAAAAAACTTCATCAGAAGATGTGTGAAAACAACGATACACAAACAGTCAGGATACGAACACTACAGTTTTAAAAATAAAGGTGCTAAAAGGGTTCTTTGCTGCAGTGCCATTGAATTTCCATTTTTGGTTGAAAACCTTTTAGTTAAAGGTTGTTAAAAATCTATTTCCGACCTTTTTTCCACCACAGGGAACCTTTTGTGCAACATAAAGCTTCTGTGGATATTAAAGGGCCTCTGTGGAACATAACACAGAACCTTTCGGGAACCTTTATTTTAACAGAATTACACACCCAAAAATACAAATTCGGCCATCTTTTGTACGCCATCATGTCATTCGAAACCTGTATATGAGTTTTTCTTCTGTGGAACACAAAAGAAGATGCAGTATATTGAGAAATATCTAAGGTTTTGTGCCCATACAATGGAAGTCAATGGGGGCCAGTGTTGTTTGGTTACCAAACATTCTTCGAAATATTTTATTTTATGTTTTGCAGAAGTACGAAAGTCAGACACCCTCATGAAATGACATGAGGGTAAGTAAATATAAAAAAAATCTATTTGGGTGTACTTTCCCTTTAAGTAGCATGTTGGGTACACCATGAATCCAGCATCAAAAACCCATCTGGTGATATCCTGGTAACCTGCTATGAGTTTTTTGTAAGAAGGGTAATGACATACCATATTTTTGATCATCTGCAAATTACTTTGAAGATTAAAGAACGTTTATGACTTGTTCTTAACCCGTGTGAGTAGTTCCAAGTCTCTTTCCAAAGACAGATCTTTCTGGGTGGTAAATCTGTTTTTCCACTTATGAAAAACAACAGCGGAACAGATGAAGCTGTCAGTGGCGAAAAACCCTGCATTCAAAGCACAATTACAGACAGAAATTTCTGGGGACATTTCATATTCATAGTACAGATTGGGCTTTTCAAGACCAATTCACAAAGAAATGATGAATTATTGACTGAGAACATTTGCTAGGTGATATAAGAATCCACTGCAGCGAAGCGAAGAGGCTCTGTAGCACATTATTGAAAACAACTGTTCATCCTCCATTATATCTATTCAGAAATTTATAACGGTTTGTAATAGAACTCATTTTCATGGCATTTCAAGCATATCTTTTTGGTTCCTATTATATCAGGACACAAGGATCCACAAAGGAAATTAACAACTAGCCACCTTTTTTTTTTATTACAGAGAACTTCACTGGTTTGAGAAGCCAGCCACGATAAAACTGCCTGGTGAATCTGTTTCTGAACGTTTTAGATATAGTTTAATTTAAAAAAAGCTTAATTTCAGCATCTGAATGGAATATTTGCCGCTCTATCGCCATCTCTGTTCAAAACATAAAAATTAGGGCTGTCAAACGATTAATCGTGATTAATCGCATCCAGAATAAAGGTTTGTGTTTACATAATATATGCCGGTGTTCTGTGCATATTAATTTTGTATTTATAAACACATACACATAAATGCATATATTTAAGAAAAATATAAAATATAACTATTAATAAACTTTTATTTACAATTTCAAATATTGGTAAATATAAATTAATACATTTAAAAGTTATAGACAAGTATGTGTATGTTTTGTCTTTATAAATACAAAATTAATATGCACAGTACACAGATATACAGTATATTATGTAAACACAAACCTTTATTCTGGATGCGATTAATCACGATTAATCGTTTGACAGCCCTAATAAAAATTTAAATATTAATAAAAATTTTGGGTTCACTTTTTTATTTGCCACTCTTATTGTAAATGATCAAAATAGGAATCCATTTCGTTGCTTGTGTTCAGCTTCATATAAGAAAAGCCATGATTGATCCCGTTGTATTTTAACCAGCATATTGATTTTCTTAAACATCCATTGACACCTCTTTGTCAGGTCAAGAAAACCCCCTTTTGATGTTGACAAACCTGTGTAACATGTCTGTCTATTGGCCTGTGAGATTAAGGTTGTCATAGGTCTTTAAGCACAGACAAACAACTGACGTCCGCAAGTCTTTATCCGCCGCACATACAGTACATCTTTCTGACTGACCAAAGCACTGACCCACAATCTCTGCTGGACGTGAGGCCCTGCTCAGATGAATAAACCATAAAGAAGTGTTTATCACCTCCGACATCAAAGCCAATGGATGACTATAATGATAAACGGGAGGGAAGTCATCCCTGTTGTGGCCCTTCTTGGTAAATGACACCAATCATTGGTCTGGCTTGTACAGCACAGAGACGGGTCCTAAAACATCAGAGACAGGCTTTGGTGAACTCTAAAGCACCGTGAGAGGAGAGTGTTTTTGTTTTCTGAACCGTATCTCGGGGCATGACTCGGTGAAGCCTCTGTGATAGATGCGGATTTATCATTATAATTATCACGAGACCGCAGCTTTAACACCATGCAAAAGCACCGCTGTTTTACTCTACTGATGAGTAATACATCGCTTGGTTTCGCAGAGCAAGACTTTTGAGCATCAGCATAAAGTCTGTTCCAATCTGCAGCTTTTCTGAGGAAGAATTGACTACTTTTTTCCAAAAGAGACTGTCTGACCGACATAAAGCGATTAAATCACAATGCATTATGTTGTTAAGAGGGTTTGGTTAATCTGAAATGGCCGATAACAGAAAACAGAACTGTCTGAAAAACACTGAAGATATTGGTAGAAATGTATATAGGCTGTGTAGAAAAACTGCCCAATCTGTCTAAAAGTATTAACCCTTTCACGCTTTGAGCTCACAACAGTTTACAGCTCTTCAGAAAGACATTTCTTGTGCTTGGGTTTTGATGCACATCAGCCACGGGGACACTAGCACAAAAATAAGAAAAAGTGAAAAATAACTATAGAAAATAACAGAAGATAAATCCTGACTGAGGTTGTCAATTCATGCATGAAAGTGATAAGTACCAGTTAAGTACAAACATCTGGTTTGATTAAAATGAGATCTAACCATTAATATGTGGCTGATTGATCACCATTTTAATTACAGCAGTTTTAAACTTCAAAAAAATCCCTCAAAAAAATTCCCACATTGCAACGCAAAAAACTGAGCTTTGATGCTCTCCATGTTCACTTACCGGAAATCACGTGACATTTCTTAAAACCGCACGAGCAAACTCAACATCATGAAATGCAATTTAACTTTTGAAAAAAAATACAATTTTATTATATCTAATAGATAAACACATATTGCTAGTAGGGAATAGAATCTAGTTAAGTCTCGTGTAGCTTTCGCCGATTTCTTTGAACAAGGCCCGCACAAGAGGCCATATGACTGAAAGGTAAAGCAACCGATCACGTTTCGTTTTGTGCCGAGTCCTGTTTAGAAGTGTGGAAATGTCCCCGCAGTAACAGACCGGTGTACATTCACGAACGTGTCAAAAGTTAACAGCAACAAAATGATTATAAATTTATGCCGTGAAACTCGCATACTTTTAAGAATGAAGCATTTAGTCGATCGTGATGGTTTCTTATTGGAAACGTTGTAAACACGACAGCTTACTGTAGATCAGACGGCTTGTTTCCAGGCGGACCTTTAAAGAACACGCCACGCACGTCTCCCGGAAATCCTGTGCAATTCAACCAATCAGATGACGACTTCGAACGTGCTGAAGTGTTTCCAGAATAGTGTGCCTCATGCATCAGACGTTTAGACAGAGGCTGAGACTATTCCAAAGATGACTTTCTTGTGCAGAACCCAAAAAAGATATTTTGAAAAATGTTGGTTACCAAACAACAGTGGCACCAATTGACTTCTCAGTGGTTTTGTGCCCATGCATACAATGGAACTTGTTTGGTTACCAAATCTTTTTGTGTTCCACAGAAGTAGAGTCATATACAGGTTTTCAACCACACGAGGGTGACTAAATAATGGCAGAATTTTTTTTGGGTGGGCTCTCTCTTTAAAGGAGTAGTTTTGCTAAATTTGCCCCCATTGACTTTCCATAGTAGGAATACAAATTACTATGCAAAGTCAATGTTGGGCAAATTTTGAAGTGAACTAATCCTTTAAGTAATCACATTAATAGAAGTTACAAGAAGTTATCCGATGTGTAGTGAGCTAGGGTCCTAGCCAGTGCCCAAACTTGTGTACATGACAATATACTGATTCACAACCTAGGGAGCTGACTGAGCCACACGTCGTAAATTTGTGGTAAGCATGATTTTACGGCAAATAAAAAACATGGTCACTATAGTTAGACCACAGATCATTTCCGTAAGGGATAATACAGTTCTGCTCATATAAATATAATTTGCTTGCTCCTACGGTACTAAAACTTGGCATATCCTGTGATTTGGTCCTAAGGTATACATTTATTATATCAGCTTAGTGCTTTATAAGCACAGGTTCAACTCCAGGTGTACTATTGTACCCTAAATCCCAGACGTTCTAGCAGCCAATCAGGTTAAAACAGCTGATTTATAGCCAGTTCTTGCCTTTTTTTGCGTGCAACATTCATAGACAGTCAGTGAATAGACTGTGGGTTGCCTGTAGGCGTGCCCTGTGAGGCTAAGACAGGCCATAGTAGTTAGACTTTGACCCCGACAATCAAATTCAGAATATCCATGCAGTGGAAAATCATCACACCAGCGGTCACTAATGCACGGGTAAGTGGGTCTGTCATCCACGATGGGTCATTTTGCTTCTCTTGACATCATTTTGCCAATAGCAGAATAGCGGATGTGTAGATGAAATCCATAAGCTCTCTTCAAATCATATTGCGGGATGTGTCAGAGCTGTGATGCGTGCGATTTTAACACGGCATCTAATTGCATCAAGATATGTGTGAGTGTAAATGTGAGGTCTGCGGGGGAGGCCGGGGGTGCTGTCAGTTTGCTGCCGTGTTTGAATATAAATGGAGAATTCTTTTAAAGCTGATGAGCGACGAGACGTAGACAGACAGATACGTGTGAGACAGCCCCAGCATGTTTGCCAGAGAGATCGAATATGTGGGATCAGTTTCACTCTCTCTCGCACCGGTCGCTTCTGTTTCGCACCTCACAGGAGCAGCTTTACCGCAGTAAGATCTGCCAGGCGACATGCTTCTTTAACTGAGAGGTAGAGAACATAATGTGAATGCACATATATATATATGTGTATGTATATGCCTTCAAAAATGGAAATTTTAGATGACGATACTATATACATATACACATACACATATATAAATATACACACACACACACGTATATAGATATATAGATAGATGTGTGTGTGTGTGTGTGTGTGTGTGTGTGTGTGTGTGTGTGTGTGTGTGTGTGTGTGTGTGTGTGTGTGTGTGTATATATCCACTTAGGTGCAGTTTTATATATATACGCTCATATACTATGAGTATGTATGCCTTGAATGTATGTTTTATTTATATATGGTGTATGTATGTGTATGCATTTAATGTGCGCGTGTATATACTGTATATATGTGTGTATATATATATATATATATACATACACACACACACACACACACACACACACACACACACACACACACACACACACACGCACACTCATATATATACATACATACACCATATATAAATAATAACATACATTCAAGGTGTACATTCTCAAACTTATGATAGTATTAGCGTAGCAAAACTGCACCTAAGTGGACATACACACACACTCCGATAGATCGACACAGAGAACACCTGCTCTTTCTATCTCTCTCTAATGAGCACTAGTCCATCTTACTATAGATCCACTGGAGTTCCAGAGCACTTCAATCTCCTGCTGCTAGGCACAGATGCAACCCCAAGAAAAATTTGCCACGCTGCACCTGCACATGTTCATGTGCTACACACACTTAAGTCTAAATAATTTCAACATTAAAACGGCATTTTTATTTCCATAGTTTGTCCAATTTTGAAGTGATACCGGATACTTACAATAAACAAATGTGAAAAAATTGGGATTTGAATAGATTACATACCACGATAAAGCCAGACCGGAATGCGAGTTTACGGTGGTTTTGTGGAGGTCTACTTCCATCCCGCAGGGCTGAAACTGTAAGAAAGAAAAATCACAGATTGGATCTCTTTGATATCCCAATAGACCTATTTCACAGAGTGACGTGTACAAACCGGAAGTAGGGTAAACACTTGTCAGGTCAATGCTCCATCTCCGTTCACTTCACAGAACAGTTGCGGAGTGGAGACTAGAAGTAGTTAGGCATGTAGCGCTCCCTTTATGCTGATTTGTCTAACATATATCAGACCTTGATAATAAATAAATCGCTCAAAAAACAATGTTTTTGTAATGTTTGTTTTCCCTGTTTTTACATCTCCCAGTAAACCATGAACAAATCGGACAACATATGCTACCGTTGCTTTTGGTAAATAAAATGAATGCCTGTGAGAAAACAAGCTGAACGAATGGCAGCAGTGCGACAGGAAAAAGTTTTTCGCTACATCCGGTCTCTGTCGCCATATTGTGAAATTATTTCTCACAGACATCATTGAGATTAAATAGAGAGCAAATGCTTACTTTTCCATTTGTCTCACATATTTCTCCTGAGAAAAAGATCCAGAGATCGAACAAATGTTTCCAAAAGAGTTTCAAAAGAGATGTGAAACATTTAACCTCAAATTTACTCAAATCCTGATTGTTTTACCTCTACAATCGACATCAATGTTACATTACAGATCCATAGGCCATAACTTATTCAAGTACAAAAGCATCTTTTTAAAATGTATCATTATTTGCTATGATTTTTATTGATGTTTTAGAAAGGATGAATATTCATTACAAAAGTGCCTAAATAGCTATTTGGCTTTACCATTATTTTCAGCCAATGTGACATCACCTGAAATGGAAAATCATTGTTGATGCAAAATATGTTTTATAAAAGATCAAATGGATAAAATATTGATAAGCATAGTGTGGTTAATGCGTGATTCATAGTAAATGCAGTAAGACGGACATATTAAGTCAAACATTACAACAACAGAATATATGCTGAACCGCTTGGTGTTTATCATTCTTAGCATATTAATGCAAATCTAGGTTGTGTGTTATGAGACGGGCAGCTTTCCTCCAGCAACGCTTTGCATTAAGTGGCTTTGATTCTGTAAAACGTTGATGTAAAGGGATATGAGTGACTGCATATATTAAACCACTAACTCACCAACTCAAAGGTATTACATAATTCATAGGCACAAAAATCATATGATCAGCTGTGTTGAGCGGAGGGAAAGTTATCTGCAGGATATTGCACTGAGGGGGAAAGAGGGTCATTTAAATGTGAATGGAACCCACAGGGGAGAGCGTGGACACTAGGGGGCAAACTCGAGCTTCAAGCACAATTATAAAGCAACAGTAGGAATTAAGAGGCCACTTATAGAACATCGCACTCACACCATTTTCTTCCCTTTTGTGTGCGCTTTTGTAGTTTTATCTGCATAATAGTCACAATATGTTCTCATCTTCTCATTAGCCTCCTCAGTTTCTCTTTCAGCTGTACTGGAGTTGGTGCAATAACTCCAGTGTTATGCAAAAAGTCCACTGCCGTGGCATTCTAGATACATTACAATTGTAGTTTGGCTAAAATATTGGCCCATTTTCATTTACTGTTTAGATGCACATTAGCAGCTCAGTGATCAGAACAAATAAGCCTGACAGACTTTTGTCTTTGTCTATTTAAAGGAACAGTTTCCCCAAAATGAAAATCCTTCACGATGCAGCAGACCAAAACAGGTTCCCAAAACCCTTTCCAAAAGAGTCCGTCTTTGTCTATTTAAAGGGATCGTTCACCCCAAAATAAAAGTTCTGTCATTATTTATTCACATTCACCTGGATATGACTCTTCTGTGGAACACAAAAAGAAGATATTATGAGAAATGTCTTTTGTTCATACAGTGGAAGTCAATGGGGCAAGTGTTGTTTGGTTACCAACATTCTTATATATTACAATATATTCTTTTGTGGCATAAGAAAGAAAGTCATACATTAATAAAAATTAAATCTAAAATAAATTGTTATATTATAATCAAACACAGACCGGAAGGGCCAGGCACGCCGTGCGTGCGTCTAAAGAAACCGTCTATAGCCCCTTTCACACGTAAATACACGAAGTGACCTGTCTACACCGCACGCGAGCGGCACTGCACAGTGTACTTGGTTAAGAGCAAGTGTATGATCCAAACATCAACAACACAGAGTTCGTTCGGATATAAAATCGCACCCCGCCGTAGAGTTATAGTATGAGATGGGTCAAATGAGCTAAAAATCCCTTAAAAAAAAATGAAAAATGGAACCAATGGGACCTTGCCAAAGGTAACATCTATTCTTTTGTCCAACGTTCTCTATGTTGGGCCCGGAAGACCTATCGTTTCCGTTTCATACAGTCATGTGACCACGATAATATCGAGACAATTTTGCTATTGCGATAACACGATATCACTAATATTGTTACCATAGTTTACAACAAATACCACGGTTAAACTATGGTCATTATAGTGACACCATGGTACAGTAAATTTGTCTTTACTATGGTTCTACTCCAAAACAAAAAACTATAGTTACTATAGTAAAATCATGTTTAATTTTCATAAGGGATCAAACTCAGGATTTAACAAATGTCAGTATTATCAAGCATAAATCAAAAGTAGCCGATACTTTCCAGCGGTACTTAGGGCTATTTGCACTGTCACAATGTCTAATAGCACTTAGCGGAGCAGCAAATGCTAATGTACGATGCAAAAAGTAAAGTCTGTCCTCTCAGCTTAAATACGTCTGTTTAATTCTACGATGCCGCAAGCTCATCAGCATTAGCCAGCGAAAAGAACTTTTAATGTACATCACGACACCTGAGAGCACAGCGATGTTTCCCAGGAGAGGAAATGTCTTAGAAATGCTGGAAGGAAACACGGCAGATTGTTGATGTCATAGGCTGAGCCGCTCATTAACAAGACATTAGGCCAGACAATTCCAGTCATGTGGAGTGAAGACAAAAGCTATTTCTGACAATATGCCCTCAGTCCTATTAGCAACATGTAAACAAGTGAAACAGTTCAGTGTTTCAAAAAATTATCAGGCTGAATTTACTTTTCAACGTATAAAGTATAGACCTCTTCGGGTGATGTAACGTTGGTTTAACGCTGACCCAGAAGAACTTCCTGTTTTAGTTACACAAATGTTTGAAAAAAATACAACCAATAGAATATTTATAGTCGATTTAAAATGTTCTTGTTATATCTTTAAGATTGAACTATATTTGTAAGATTTTAAAAACATACTAATAATAAATAAAACTGAAACCGAAGTTTTTCTAGACTAGTGTTCACATCTTGCAAAGTGGTCTACAGTATACATAAAACGTCATTTGAGTCATGTTTAAGCCCAAAATCAAAGGTTAATTTTTTTTCAAATAATATATTACAATCATTAAAAATGTTGTGGTATTTGTACTCATTCTCATTACTGCAGTTTAAAAAATTAGCTTTATATTGAAATATTTTCCTGATCCAATATACATTACATACTGTATATATTAATTTTACAGTATATTTTAAGGTGGCTAGGTTTCAAGAGGTTACTTACGCTCGTGTCATTCCAGACCTGCAAAACACATACGTTTTTGTTTTATTTCATTGATTTAATGAATTCAGTTCACTGTAATGGCTCATGTGTGTGGCTTAGTGGTGTTGTCCAATTTAGATTTTTAAGCAATTTCACTGTCAAGTAAAACTCTCCTCTGAGCATTGGTTTTATAGTTATGACCATTGCTGTTCCCTTTTATTTTGGTGGAATATTTGGTTATCATGGCACATTGCATTTATGCATTTGGCAGATGCTTTTATCCAAAGCGACTCACATTGCATTACACTATACATTGTTTCTTAGTATGTGCAATCCCCTGGGATCCAACCCATGACCTTGGCATTGAACCCATGACCTTGGCATTGTTAGCGCCATGCTCTAACCACTGAGCCACCACCATTAAAATAAAAAGTTTCATAGTATATTATATACTGTATTACATGCACTATCCTGGAAATAAAACAAAACCTGCATGTGCTGAAGGTTTCACCGACAACATCAGCGAGCGAGTTTACTCGTGGCGCAGAGCAAATACTCAATTAGCAACGACAGTGACACGTTCAGTGGCGTTTTCAGAGCTCTCTGATGACTGAAAATGAGCCGTGTTTGAATTTAAAAACACATTAAGCGAGTGACAACAGCTGAGGGCAGCGAGTGATTGGACGTGCTGAGATGTGCTCTGGGCAGACGGGAGCGTCAATTCACACCAGTATTACAACCATGATTGGACGCCAAACCTGTTGCCGTTGTTGTTTTTTTATGCTTTGCCATTATATTTAACAAAGGTTAATACACACTGATCTGACAAACAACAACAAACTTACACATTCCACATCCAATAGCTAACGTAAAGGAGCAATGTGGGATTTTTAGAAGGATATATTGACAGAAATGCAATATAATATACAAAACTATTTCTTCAGAGGTGTATAAAGACCTTACGTAATGAACCGTTATGTTTGTATTACCTTAGAATGAGCTATTTCTATCTACATACAGAGCGGGCCTACATACATTGAATTCGCCATGTTGCGCTGCCATGTTTTGTACAGTTTAGACGATCTTTCTCTCCATTGTCTCTCTCTCTGCTGGAAAGTATCTCCATATTTATTGGTATCTACGCTAAAAGCCTTAGTACCGCGGGTCCTAACGCGTCTGCTGGAAAGTCTTTATAATATTAACGCAGGTCCTAACTTTTATCCTTCTTTTTATATTTAAAATCCACAGACCCTTTATTTTATGTAATAAATAAGACATCGCTCTTTCTACAGTCTTTCTAATGCCCGCGTGATCTCTACCTTGCGTCAACGTGAGAACGACACGCTGTCTTAGCCGACGACATCTTTTTGTACTCTGGTGGCCACCATTGTGTTTCGAAAGGGAGGGACTGAGAGAGTGGTTGCAATTCTCAAACTCACCGCTAGTGGCCGCTATAAATTCCATTCTAGACCTTTAAGATGTTGGTGTTTGTTGGCAGTGTGAATTAGAGGGATAGTTTAACAAAAATAAAACTTCTGTCATCATTTATTTACTCTCAAGTCATTTAAAACCTGTTTATGACTCTTTTGTCTGTGGAACACAAAAGAAGATATTTTGAGAAATGTCTATGGTTTTTTTGTCAATACTGTTGAAGTCAATGGGGGTCAATGATATTTGGTTGCCAACATTGTTCAAAATAGCTTATGTGATCTGCAGGAAAAAGAAAGTCATACAAATTTGGAATGACATGAGGATGGGTAAATGACAGAATAAAGTTATTTTGGGTTATTTGGTTTAAGTTATGTTTAAGCTTACTGGCCAAATAGAGAATTTAACAACATCGGCTGCTTCAAAAATCACAGACCTGTTTAGTATGAACTGCTGGCAAAAGCTGCATAGCGAGCAAACAATGGCCATATTTTTCATTATTACGTTAAGTATTTTTGTTACTCCCGTTGAACAGCTTGCTTCCGAATTTCCGCAGAGAGCGCAGACGCACTTGATCTTGGCATCTTCTCCCCCGCTGATCCGTCTCGCCGGCATATTGTTCCTCTTATCTTACGGTCACCCGGCGACACGCTCCCCTCGGATCGCCCTCGTTCCTCACCGCGTGGCCCTATCAGAGCCCGCATCTGCCTCCACCTCTGTTTCACTGTCACAGCCCAGATAAACACACAGCTTATCGGCTTTCTGCGCCGCAGATATGACCTTTAAGAGAAAAGGGTGAGTGATCCGTTGAGAGAACTGATAGAGGACGACCACTTCATCAGGGAACAACAGAGAGAAAAGGGAAGGAGGAAAGTGCACTAGATTCAGAAACAAGTGCCTAGGGGAGAAGCAAAGATTGTTTTGAGGAGGCAATGAAGATGAGGATGCGTTTGAGGAGGAGATGGGTCACTTGTTGAAAAATGACGGAGAAGAACAGCAACACTCAGTTAACCCAAGTCCCGCCTATTAGTCTAAAGAACCAATTACCTTATTGGCAAAGCTGTTGGCCTCAAGTGCTCAAAGTGTGCATGCCGTGCCGGAACAAACCTACAAGAAGAAAGTAAAAGACTGAGAATGTAAAGACGAATGAAAGTTGTAAAAATAATGCTTTTTTGCATCATATACAGTATTTATTTTTTAACTGATCATAAATAGATGTAAAAACATTAGTATTGGGTTGTTTAAATGTGAATATGAACTTGTTTTGCAGTATTCAAGATCTGCAAACATTGCACTTTTGTGTTATTTTGAACAGTTTGTCTATAAATAGGTGCACAAAAAATTAAGAGACCATTCCCAAATTATTTTCACCTATTTCTCCAGTTTTCATTTTCTGCAAATAAATGCAAATAGAAACAAGATTTTTATTTTAACTTTGACAGAAATATTGGTGGTAGCTCACAGAAGGAAACAAAAAAGACAACTTCACCTAAACACATACCTATAAATAGTACATTTTAAAATCTGAAAAACTTCTCTTCTCTTAATATTTCCTACAGCTATATAAATAAATAAATAAATATGGTACCAAATAAGCTATTTTATGAAAATTACGAAATTAAAGCAATTCCATATCTGCACTGTAAAAAATGATTTGTTGTTTTTTGTTGTTTCAACTTAAAAAAATAAGTTACCTGGTTGCCTTAAAATTTTAAGTTAGTTCAACTTAAAAATATTAGTTCACTTAATGAATTTGTTGCAAACTCGTTGTGTTGACTAATATTTTTAAGTTGAATTAACTTAAAATCTTAAGGCAACCAGGTAACTTATTTCTTTAAGTTGAAACAACAAAAAACAACGAATCATTTTTTTTACAGTGTGTTTTTTGTTTGTAGGTTGTTTAATGGATAAAATGATTTCAAAATAAAGGTTCTCAAATAGGTCTGATATAAGGTATAAGCAAAAGATAAATGATCCATAAAAAGGGCACACACTGAAATTATTCATTAATTCATTTAATATTAAACACAGCTCACTGGTGTGTAAATATTATGTAAGGTACAAGAAGTTGGCAACACAGTGGTTAATATCTGAGAGGCGGGTGTATCTTATTGAATAAGCATTTCTGAGAAGTCCATAGAAACCCTTTACAAAAACCTTGATATAAATAATATATTTATTCATTCATTTAGTAGACGCTTTTCTCCAAAGCGGCTAACTAATAATAAATTGATAAACCTCTACATTATACGAATGCAATCTGTTGTATATTATGTAGTATTCAATCTGCCAAAAAAGCCTGGTTACTATAATACATCCACTATATTAAAACCCTGGGAACAAAAAGAGCTATACTTGCATGACTTGAAATAGCTTCCCAGGACTGCCAAGATGGAGGCCGAGTGGACTGACTTGCATTATAAATGACGCTGGAGAGCTATAGAGACTCAGAAGAGGTCTGGCTCCAGCCTCATTTCTCACCACAGCCATTTCTCTGCAGCGGATCCGGAGGTTTTGTCGGAGCACATCAACACAGGCAGGGGCTAAATAATGCATATGCTTTATTTCAGCAGTGGAGCTCACATGCTCACCCTTCCTGACGTGTCCTTATTAAACCGGTGGCCATCTCTGTCCTTGTTTTCCTGGGGTGTAGTCAGAAGCGCTCCCATCTTGAAGATGAAAATGATTCTGAGTAGGCAGAACTGTTTTCTATAACAAGGAGAAAGGAAAAGCTACTGTAGTCGCTGTACTTTTAATAGTTTTCGCACTTGCTTACAAATCTTGGGTCTGAACCCAAGTTCTGTTCCATCCACCCCCACGAGTCTCTTCTCACATGGCGCTTTTGGAGCGCAGTGCACTTGCGTCATTAACGGAGGCATTTGGAGACGAGCGGTTATGAGAAATTATTTGTACTATAATAAGTATGACCGGGGGCATGCAAACATGCAACAGACGTCATGAATCACTTAAATGAGGCCGGACTGCTTTCAAACTGATAAGAATTGCATTCCCAGACTACTTTTTAAAGTCGGTTCATAACCAGAACGATAGCAGTAAATTGATAACTAACATTCAAACAAACTTGCAATAACATTATGTTTATTTTACGGTAAGTGGTGCAGTTTGACATTTTAAATGCGCGAACAGATTCTGATTCTTTAGCAAAAAAAAAAAACACTCTGAAAGTGATACCAACAATATTGTTTCTTAGTTATAAATGTGTTTTTTAAAACGGCATCTTTTTTTTCTATCATCCTTGATTCCCCCGTGAATGTACCTTAAAAAAAGAATAAATAAAAAACAGTCCTTTTAACTCCTTATCTAAACCATACAATTCGGTTTGGAAACAAGTTGCCACATCTCATGTGTTAATGCACTTTAAAAAGGACAGTTCACCCAAAAATGAAAATTCTGTCATTGTTTACTTGGCCTCTTGTCATTTTAAACCTGTTTGACTTTCTTGCGCAGAACACAAATGTGATCACAAACCAGGTCTTAAGTAGCACGGGAACATTTTTAGTAAAAGCCAAAAATACATTGTGTGGGTCAAAATGATCAATTTTTCTTTTATGCCAAAAATCATTAGGATATTAAGTAAAGATCATGCTCCAGGAAGATATTTTGTACATTTCTTACCCTAAATATATATTAACTTCATTTTTGCGAGTGGATGGCCTGCTACAGTGCCTCCGATTAACAACTTAAAAGGCAATTTTCGCAATATTTCGATTTTCTTGCACCCTCAAATATTGTCCCATACATCAATAGACTTAATTGTTCCGCTTTCAGATGATGTTAAAATCTCAATTTCAAAAAATTGACTTATAAGACTGGTTTTGTTGTCCAGGGTCACAAATGAAGATATTTTAAAGAATGTTGTTAACCGAACAGCGGCGGCACCCATTGACTTGCTTTGGATTTGTGTCCATACAATAGAATTGAATATCTTCTTTTGTGTTCTGCGGAGGAAAGAAAAGTCACACAGATTTGAAATGACATGAGGGTGAGTAAATGGTGACAGAGTTTTCAAATTCTGCATAGCGACAGACAAAAACTTGTCCTGCACACGTACCGGGCCTGCTGGCGTGGATCCGTGAGGGGGGGGGGTCGAGGGGGGTACGCCTCGTCCACGTTCCTATGTCAGCTTAGGCCAGCTCACCGCTTTGCCTTGTAATTGCTGGCTTACAGCGTGGACAGCAGAAACATCAGAAGAGAGACAGATGGTCCTACCTCTCACATCCCTCTCTGGATGAGATTCAGCAGGCAGGCTGATTGAATTCAAGTGTTGGGCCGCTAAGCCTCTCTGCTGCCTCTGTGCCACATTGCCAGCTGAGCAAGAAGAATCTTTCCACACAAACATTTGTCTCGCTATTCCCCTTGCTGCATCTCTCATTATTTCTCACCGTCATATGGCTTCCTCTCCCTCATTACGCTTTCCTTCTCTTTGATTGGTCGCAGTGCAAATCATTCAACGGACGACTCCCGCCTCGCTTCTGCGCACGAGTCGTCCCTGCAGAACTAGGACAGGCAGACACAGAGATGAGGGTAGTTACAGTACAGCAATATAAAAAGGAATCGATAACCGAGTTAACCCCGATTTTTATATTCTTTCAAGAAATGTGAATTGTGTTTGCTTGTGCAAAGCTTACCGCTGTGATACTAGACTGTCCTGGGTGGTTGCCAAGTTGTTGCTGCTATGCAGTTGCTAAGATCTTCAGAACGGTTTCAGTGTGATGCCATGCGGTTGCTAGGATGTTGATAGGCGGTTGCCAGGCAGTTCTGGACTATTCTGGTTGCTATGGTTGTGTTTCTTTGCAGTGTCTAAGGTCTTCTGAATGGTTTCAGTGTGTTGCCATGCGGTTGCTATGATGTAGATGGGTGGTTGCCAGGCGGTTCTAGGAGGTTGCTATGTGCTAAGATTTTCCGAGTGGTTTTAATGTGTTGCCATGCGGTTGCTAAGGTGTTGATAGGTGGTTGCCAGGCTGCTCTTGGCGGTTGCCAAATGTTATTTGAGCTGTTGCTTTGAAGTTGCTACTGTAAACTAGTCTGAATGGTTTCAGTGTGTTTACATGCGGTTGCTATGGTGTTGATGGGTGGTTGCCAGGCTGTAGCTTCTATGCAGTTACTTGGGTGTGGATAGCTGCTTTTCAGGTTGTTGCTTCTATGGAGTTGCTATGGTTTCAGTGTATGTCCATGTGGTTTTCAGGCTGGTTTAGGGGGTTGCCAAGTTGTTGGTGCTATGCAGTTGCTAAGGTCTTCTGAGCTATAGTGTTGATGGTTTGTTGCCAGGCTGTTGCTATGGTGTTGCTTCTATACAGTTGATAAGATCTTCTGAGTGGTTTCAGTGTGTTGCCATGCAGTTGTTTTGGTGTTGATAGGTGGTTGCCAGGCTGTTCTTGGCGGTTGCTACTTGTCTGAATGATTTCAATGTGTCTACATGCGGGTGCTATGATGTTGATGGGTGATTGCCAGGTTGTAGCTTCTATGCAGTTGCTTGGGTGTGAATAGCTGCTTTTCAGGTTGTTACTTCTATGCAGTCGCTATGGTTTCAGTGTATGTCCGTGTGGTTGCAAGTTTGTTGCTGCTATGCAGTTGCTAAGGTCTACTGTGTTGATTGGTGGTTTTCAGGCTGTTTCAGTTGCAAAGGTCTTCTGAGTGGTTTCAGTGTGTTGCCACGTGGTTGCCAGTGTGTTGCTTCTATGCATTTTCCAAAGTCTTCAGAGCAGTTTCAGGGTGTTGCTGTGCTTATAGGCATTTGCCAGGTGTTTGTAGTAGTTACAACATGACTGCTTATTTAAAAAACCCATCCTGAGTCTTATCATATTCCATTTCACTCACTTCTTCTCTACAAGCCACATGATTTGAGTCACCAATGTCTGTAAAACATGTGAGATTAATAACGGCAAAAACAGCATAAGTTGAGGACATTGGCAAATTGTATGGGAAATAAATGAAAGAAACGTATCTGATTATTGAAACTGTATGGATATAACCAGTAGAATTTGTTTATTCTTGAAAAAGTGCATGCACATTCAGATTGTAGCTTTGAGCCACATGTACGCTAGTTTTAAGCCATCTATCTTCTAACACCTCTTTAACATTGGCATAAATAACCTTTAACAGTTTGTGGATTTAAAACTTAAAACAGACTCTCTTCTTGGAATACAAAACCAAAATATTGATGACTCATGTTGCACTCAATCATTCTGTCCAATAAAATGCTTCCTAAAATGAGAAAGCCCATACCCTTAATGCCGTACAATTCTGACTAGCAATAAGTAGCAAATTGTCAAAATAAAGAAAATCAAGCGAATTCATGTTTTTGTAGCAATTATCTGAGATAAGAAAAAATGGTACTGTTGCTGATTAAACAGATGTTATTGAAATAAAAACGACTAACAGTCAGAGATTTCGGTCTTCCCCATTCAGTTACAGTACATAAGAGGTGTACTACAGTACATGGCGAACAGCTGCCTGGAGTTGTTACCCAGATGCCCACCTGAGTGGACCGCTTCAACAGACTTTGGTTACATGCCAGTGTAATACTTAGCATTAGAGGTTTTGGAAAAACTCCTACTGCGGCAAAACAGTGCAGAAAAGCCCTGTACTTTATGCACCCTGCAGTCTGAGAAGACATGAAAGCAGTCGGCTTTTTTCAGGTCAATTTGCCTCCAGGGTGTTTACGCCTAGTAAAGTTAAAGAGATCAGTGTGGGCTGAGCTAGGAACTGAGGATGATAACGGTGTTTGGCTTATCGGTGTCACAAATTGAATATCCTCATCATGCAAGCAGGGGGTCAGTATGAGTGGACTGCTGGTCCTTCTGAGCGGCTGTAATGACAAGAACCCGTTAAAAATGCCCAGCTTTGTTTCTCATTCTCAGCTGTTTGTACTGTAATATACATGTTTACAGTGCAGACACAACAGGATTTCAGCGTGGGCTTGATTCCCAGGAAACATACTGATGAAAACAAAAATGTATAGCTTGAATGCACTGTAAGTGGCTTCGGATAAAAGCATCTTCCAAATGCATAAATGTTAAAGTCTAGTGTGATTGTGTGACTGGTCTGTGTCTTGCCTTGATTCAGGTTACCTTTTATAAATGGACTCAGCAAATGGATTCCAAACAAGTGTGCATATCAATTGACTTTACAGTTTATTAAAACCCAATCTACCTGGAGTCTCGAGGGCTGATCTGAGACCTGCTCACATTTTCTGAATAAACTTTTGGTTATGGAATTGCTATGGGTGTGTATGACCCTGGACCACAAAACCAGTCTTAAGTAGCACGGGTATATTTTTATAAAAACAAAACATTGTATGGGTCAAAATTAGCTATTTTTCTTTTATGCCAAAAATCATTAGGATATTAAGTAAAGATCATGTTCCATTAAGATATTTTGTAGATTTCCTACCGTAAATATATCAAAACGTTATTTTTGTGAGTGGATGCAGCAAAATCGTTAAAAAAATGGCCGAAAACACACATACAAACTTCGCTCGCTGCTGCCCGCTCTTTGGGAATTACCCAAGTTTGTTTGGTAAGTTTGGTATATATACACTCACCTAAAGGATTATTAGGAACACCATACTAATACGGTGTTTGACCCCCTTTCGCCTTCAGAACTGCCTTAATTCTACGTGGCATTGATTCAACAAGGTGCTGAAAGCATTCTTTAGAAATGTTGGCCCATATTGATAGGATAGCATCTTGCAGTTGATGGAGATTTGTGGGATGCACATCCAGGGCACGAAGCTCCCGTTCCACCACATCCCAAAGATGTTCTATCGGGTTGAGATCTGGTGACTGTGGGGGCCATTCTAGTACAGTGAACTCATTGTCATGTTCAAGAAACCAATTTGAAATGATTCGAGCTTTGTGACATGGTGCATTATCCTGCTGGAAGTAGCCATTAGAGGATGGGTACATGGTGGTCATAAAGGGATGGACATGGTCAGAAACAATGCTCAGGTAGGCCGTGGCATTTAAACGATGCCCAATTGGCACTAAGGGGCCTAAAGTGTGCCAAGAAAACATCCCCCACACCATTACACCACCACCACCAGCCTGCACAGTGGTAACAAGGCATGATGGATCCATGTTCTCATTCTGTTTACGCCAAATTCTGACTCTACCATTTGAATGTCTCAACAGAAATCGAGACTCATCAGACCAGGCAACATTTTTCCAGTCTTCAACTGTCCAATTTTGGTGAGCTCGTGCAAATTGTAGCCTCTTTTTCCTATTTGTAGTGGAGATGAGTGGTACCCGGTGGGGTCTTCTGCTGTTGTAGCCCATCTGCCTCAAGGTTGTGCGTGTTGTGGCTTCACAAATGCTTTGCTGCATACCTCGGTTGTAACGAGTGGTTATTTCAGTCAAAGTTGCTCTTCTATCAGCTTGAATCAGTCGGCCCATTCTCCTCTGACCTCTAGCATCAACAAGGCATTTTCGCCCACAGGACTGCCGCATACTGGATGTTTTTCCCTTTTCACACCATTCTTTGTAAACCCTAGAAATGGTTGTGCGTGAAAATCCCAGTAACTGAGCAGATTGTGAAATACTCAGACCGGCCCGTCTGGCACCAACAACCATGCCACGCTCAAAATTGCTTAAATCACCTTTCTTTCCCATTCTGACATTCAGTTTGGAGTTCAGGAGATTGTCTTGACCAGGACCACACCCCTAAATGCATTGAAGCAACTGCCATGTGATTGGTTGATTAGATAATTGCATTAATGAGAAATTGAACAGGTGTTCCTAATAATCCTTTAGGTGAGTGTATATAATGATTAGAATTGAAGCATTCAGGTTCATCTACTCTCCACAACGTCATTACATCGGTAAGCCAATAGAGAGTGTTAAAACAAATCTTTTTTTCTTAGCAGCGGCCTGCTGCAGCACATTTGATTAACGACTTTAAAAGGCGATTTTCTCAGTATTTTGAATTTTTTGCACCCTCAGATTCCGCCTTCCTAGCAGCTGTATCTCTTGTTCTGGCCGACGGGATCATGACAGCCCCATCTCATGCATTTGTTTTGGAAGCACATGGCCATTGATCGTGCCATGTGCTCTCCAATCCTCCGCCTTAGCCCTGCCCCCTCGTTTCCTTATTCATTATCCCGTCAACAGTTTATGTTGTGACCCCACCGTCATGTTTTGTCTACCCCGTGAGTTTATTTAATTAAAGTTGAGTTTTGATTTTAATCTTGTCATGTTTTGGTTCTGTTTTCCCCCTCAAGGGATTTTCAGTTGTGTTATGTTTTCATGTTGCTTGAATAAAGAGTTTTTTGGTTAAGAGCTTTATGCACCTGGGTTCTGTCTCTCGTAATCCTGACATATATATATATATATACAGTATATATATATACTGTATATATATATATCATATAACATCTTGTGCAACAAAAAAGCTAAGGATATGCATGAGGTGGAATTTATTTATGGGAAACATGGGAAAAGTAGTTTTTTCACACAAGCCTGTCAGCAGATGTTGATATGAAGCCATCTTTCAATGACATCCCTGACTCAATAAAGTTTCACAATATTGATCATTCTTACATTCTGACTTAAAGAGATAGTTCGTTCGAAAAATAAAAAGTCTGTCATCATTGTATATGACTCTTTCTAGATAATTTAAGAAAAGATACTTTGAGAAATGTCTCAGTGGTTTTGGGTCCATACAATGGAAGTCAACGGGAGCAGATTATGTTTGGATACCAACATTCTTCAAAATATCTGTGTTGTGTTGTGCAGAAGAAAGAAAGTCATACAGGTTTGCAATGACATGAGGTTGAGAAAATGAAGAAATATTTTTTGCGTGAACTACTGTATCCATAAAGCCTACAACCAAGAACATTTACAGATTACTCAAGATTCAATTTACATTCATGCAGAAGCTTGACTCACAGCACATTTGAGATATACATCAAGTCATGCAATCCCTGTGAATCAAACCCTCGACTCTTTAGCATGAACACCAGCACAGATTAGGTCAAATGATTTTTTTGACAAGATGTGTTAATGGAGGGCATCACTTCTAAGACACCCTCCGCTCAAGGGCATCTGACTCAGCCGTATAGCGTGCACGCTGTATACCTCCAGATAATATTTCATGCGAGATGAGTGATGCGATTTCACATTGCACGAACACTTTCCTCATTCTGATTTCATTAGCACAAGTAGTCCAGCCGAAAGAGAAAAGATTTTCGTTCGGGGGCTCTAACGTGTTTTAAAGCCTGTTTGGAACCACACACTGTAATACATCCAGAGCCACCCTGCAGAAAATCCACGGATTGAACATTTTCTACCCGGATAGTTTCCAGTGAGCCACATCAATGTAGGTATGTCATGCTGTGTCTTTCTAATATAACAAAAGACTGTGATTCAAAACCTCCGATTCTATTACGACAAGCGTTTTGTCTGGCCCTCTATTCTGCAGAGCAAACAAACCTTGTTTAAAGATTAGATTTTACAGACAACAGGAATAACATCGGCAACACCTTTTGTTTAACAAGGAACTATAATCTGATGTACTTAAAGGAACAGTTCACCCAAAAATAAAATTCTGTCTTCATTTACTCACCCTCAAATTGTTCCAAATCTGTATACATTTAAAAAATATATTTTTTCTAATGAACACAGAGAAAGAAATTTGGAAGAATGCTTGTAATCAAACAGATCTTGGCCACCATTGACTACCATCGTAGGAAAAAAATACTGTGTTTTTTTCTGTGTTCTGTTGAAGACTGTAGAAAAGCAAACAGTTATGGGGCACTTTTGACTACCATTGTCACTTTTCCTACTATGGGAGTCAATGGTGTCCAAGAACGGTTTGGTTACAAGCATTCTTCCAAATATCTTTCTCTGTGTTCATCAGAACAAAGACATTTATACAGATTTGGAACAACTCGAGGGTTTGTAAATGATGACTGAATTTTCATTTTTGGGTGAACTACAGTACAATCTCATATCATTATGTGGCTTTACAGAATGCTTGATTCTGATTGGTCATTCATGGCATTTTTGCGGTCAAACATGTTTGCATATTGACCATTAAATCGTAACTTCCGCCATGGTCCCTTTAGTCTAAATTCAATATTTGAAGTCCATTTATTTATTCGGAAAGCAGACGTGTACAAGCAGATAAACGCAGAGTCAGACGGTCATTATCACAAAGTAAACCCCTTCAGAATGACACCAGACTCATTCAGTGTAAGGTTGGGATAAAAGCGTTGGCCAAATTAATGTAAATTTGATTTGATTTGCAGAGTGGACATGCTAAATTGTGACATTACTGTTAAAAACATTTTTCTGTGCAGCCCTGATTGAAACAGCAGTAAAGACTTTTACATGCAGAGGAGAAGAAAGTTATCACCTTTTGAAAGATTATAAAATATCATGCAATTATGAACTGGGTACGAAATGAGCATGGAGATTTATTCCGAAGTAAAGGGACTATGTCTTTTAAAGATGGACAAGGAACACATTCGCCGTAGCCCTTTCCTATGACTTGGTTTGGAAACAAAACATTTTGTCAAAATAACCTCGACACTGTTAATCTTGAGTGGTTTAGTCTCGCCAGACCTCCAGACTGACGGCAGAAGATCTAGACTCCATAACAGCTTTCATTGACCAAGACAGTCCAAGAGACCATCTGAATAACATATAAAGCAACCAATGACAGTTCAACCACAAGACAACTTCAGTTTTGTGCCTCAGGCATCAGACGTTTAGCCAACGGTTTGTGGATGCAACGTCAGAGGTTTAAACCTAGAGACGGAGACACAAAACGTTTTTTTTTCATGTACGAGCTAACATTACTTGGCTGTTTGGAGATGCCACACGTTTGCTTCATCACCATTGTGCACTACAGGGAGGTATGCAGAAGTGAGGCAGATAGACAGGTTTTCCCTTGCTTAGGTGCAATATAATACAAATCGATGCCGGATTAACCTTGCAGGTCTCGCTTCCAGATATATAATGTTTCTATAATTGGGACAATAGCCACTTAACACGTGAAACCTGTTAAATTGCTGGATTGATTTTTTTTGTTGAGTGAGGCAAAGGTTTCTGGTGCTTTTATGTATTGCTAAACATACCACAAGCACATAAAATGCTCTTGAAAACTCGTTTGGAAATAAACATTAGCAAGAAATATAGGAGGGTTCTACTAATTATGCCTGGGCACAAATGTGCTGATTGTCCACAATGCTGTTTATGTTTGCCAGCGTAATAAAGATAATAGATTGTCGATGCCCAAGTCACCCAGGTCTTCAAGTAAGTGGTGTCAAATAATTGCATCATCCCCTTTCAGAACTTACTGACCTCATAAGTCTGCTTCTCATTTGTAAGTCACCTTGGATAAAAATCAAGGGTTTTCAAACTGGGGTCCGGGGCTTCCAGAATGTTCTAAGGGGTCCCCAGAAAAATTTTGAGAAACAAAAAACAGTAAAAATTGTCAAATTCTGCTGAAGATTATGGCAGTTTAATTTCTACAAACAATACAGTATGTTGTCTTTATATTATCACACTTACTATTTGTGTAACAGTTTAAATGCTCCTTTATACAAAAAATGGATATGTATTTTAGAAAGAGGGTCTCTCGAAAAGGGTTAATCATATTTGGGGATTCTTGGCATGAAAAAGTTGGAAAACCCCTGTGCTAAATGTAAATGTAACCTCAACCAACTAGTCACAGTTTTGCATTAATATGCAATGCCTTAGGAAACGTGAAAACTTCTTCAAGGAGCACTTCACCCAAAAATGTACCATTCCAGCGAATAGCCAGAGATGATTTGCCAATGGATTTTGCTCATAGATGACCTCTGCAAGAAACCTCTGCTGGATTGTTTTCAACCCAAAACGCTTTCACCATCAACCCAGCATGGGTAGATTTATAACACAACAACTTTACCTAAACACGAGTTGAAAACAACCCAGCATTTTTTAGTTCATACTGTCAACTTGATTATTTTATGTGGTGGTGATCTCATAGTGTATATAAAAAAATGAATATTAGGAAAAGTAAGAGTGAAGCCCCATCTACTGTATAAATCCAACGTCACTGGCTTGAAAACAAATCAGCTAAAAATAGACTGTACAAATGTATACAAATTAGCCACCTCGAAAAACAGTTACGAATTGCCATGAGACTAAAAGGTGTTGATACTGCCTGCGTGAAATTGCTTACTAATGGAAATCTGCTCTCATTCAAAACCCGCTCATTGCTTACCACTGTAAATGTTTGACCAAAAAAATAAAACAAACACAATTCGTCCCTTTTTGATCTACAGCACAAGCTGACCAATTATTATCTCAAAGCACAATCGCACGTTCTCTCTTTGGTTTTACGGCTCGCTCATCTGTGTTCTGCTGTCACAAACGGGCCAATGGCACAAGAGCAATAAGTCAGCAGTAATGATAGAAAGGCTCTTGAACTGTATGGTGCTGAATCATTAGCTCCTACTTTCTCTCAGACTGGGGTAATGCATTTTTCCCCCTCGGGCTGGCAACCTTGCAAATACAAAATTGAATTTTATTGCTAATAAAAACTATGGGGGAGAAAAGGGAGAAGACAGTTAGTCAATGCTAGGAGATAGGGAATATCACTTTAATGGCGTTGGGAATGGCTCATTTGCCATGTAATTAAGGAAGGATCTCACTGAGAAGATTCGATCAGATTGCATATACAAAGGAATGGCTTTATGCATATGTATGAGGGGGAGGAGCTTAGAGAGACAGGAAGGACATAAAAGGACTTGGTAGTTTGTGTGGAATAACATGGCTAAACAACTTGTGCACGCTTAGTATGGTGGTAAGCTATTCCAAACATATACAGTATCCATGTCTGCCTTAAACTGGCAAATAAATGGTTACTCTCTGATATTTTGGCAACTGAAAGATGACTTTTTTTAACCAAAAAAATTCTGCACATACACTGCACAGCCGCAATATTCCACTAAACTAACATTTACAATCAAGACTATAAAAACATTAGATCAATATAACACTATAAAATGAAATATTACAACAGTGAAATTAATCTTAAATGAAAAATGTCTAATGCTGGCAAATAAGCAGCTACACATCCTCCGAGCCTGTCAACACAAGGAAAGCTAAATGTTAAACAGACGAGACATTTCCTGACAAGTCAAATGTCTGACTTTGAAATATTTAGCAGTTGTGTGCAACCACAGGCTTTAAGCCATCCAAAGGCTCATTCTGCGAGACAGCGTTAATGCGCTTCTCCGTTTCATAAGACAGATGGACCTACGTGACGAATGCGCTCTTAATTCTTGAAAACATTCTGAATTCTGTGAGTCAATGACACAGCAGTCTGATGAGATCAACTTTATCTGTTTTTTTTTTTTAAGTCCTCAAATGAGATGATTGTTGACATGTCGAGCTATAAAATGAATTTGGATAGTTTGGACAATTTGCTCTTAGAGTACTTTCAGTTCACACAGAAATATTTATCATTTGATTGCAGACTGCCAAATTTGAGCATAATTTGAGATCTCCTCACTGCTGAAAGAAACAATAGAACCCTGCCCAAAACACAATAGAAATATTAATGGATTTAATGGTTCTAATGGGAATTGTTCGGTTTTAATGGAAACTATAATGGTCTCTACTTGTATGTGATAGATTCTTTTGGTGGGATGTTATCTGGAAGATGGGAGCCAATAGAAAACGATTTAATTCTACTGAAATAATGCCCAAAACACACTACAATAAGGACTTTTGTACAGGAAAAAAAGCAAATAGTTCATAACGGTATTTTAATGGAAACTATTCCGTTTTTGGAGCAGGGCTCTGAAACTTGGAATGATTTAGTAAAAAATGATGTAGGAGACTACAGAGAGTTTATTTGTGCAATTTTTCTTAAACTAAAAAGACAGATTTCTGATACTGTATGTCTCGCCTGCAAATGCCTGACAAACATATCAAGAAAAAAATCGCATTTTCAAATCTGTAGGTGCAGGAATGGATCCTGCTCTCATTGACGTCATTACCGTCTTGGAAAACCTGAAAATATTCGCTAACAACTTGAAGTGTCATGGAAACTCATTATTCAAAAGCTGAGGGCACCGTGTCTCTTGTAAACAAGGCTTCTCCTGAACCGTGTCACACATGGCGACAAGACACGACATTTACAGCAAAGTCATGCCCCACACCTTCTCACAAAATCTCCAGAAACTGAGACTTTCCTGACAGAATATGGATTATTGTAATGTATGCACGGTGTTAGAAAACTGACAGGATGATGAAACGCTAGCATCCCTTAAAAAAGCTTGTTGTGTACACAGTCAATTTTTGTTGGACTCTCATGCGTGCTATTTTTAAAAAGGCAAAGACATAAAGCTGCGTATTTACATGCTGTGGATGATTCCGAGCATGTAGAACAACGGACAGAAAACAAACTGTCAGAGTTTGAAGTAGCAATAGCAGCGTTTTCTGAAGAGACCCTCGTATCCAAAAAAACACGCTTTTCAGGACGCTAAAAAACTACTTAAAGGGAGACTTCACCCAAAAATTCTACCATCATTTAGTCACCTTGAAGTTGTTCCAAATCTGTATACATTTCTTTGTTCTGATGAAAACAGAGAAAGATATTTGGAAGAATGATTGTAACCAAACAGTTCTTGCCCCCCATTGACTCCCTTAGTAGGAAAATTACTTTTTGTTCTGTTGAACACAAAATAAGAAATTTTGAAGAATGTAGGACAGCAAACAGTTCTGGGGCACTTTTGACTGCCATTGTATTTTTTTCCTACTATGGGAGCCAATGGGGGGCAAAATCTGTCTAGTTATAAGCATTCTTCCAAATATCTTTCTCTGTGTTCATCAGAACAAAGACATTTATACAGATTTGGAACAACTCGAAGGTGAGTAAATGATGACAGAATTTTCATTTTGGGTGAAGTATCCCTTTAACAAAGAAAAGCACTGCATACTGCATTTCTCGAGTGTTGTGGCTGTGAAGAATTTGAGCCCTATCACCTAACCTACAGCTATACCACAGAGAGAGACAGCTACACCGCTGCCGGACTCTCCCGCTCCAACACTTAATCATGGGAGGTCAATATTGACAGCTCTACACCGCCATCAGCTATTTTTATTCATGCTTCATGGAAACGTGATCATTGTGTTGGCACGACTGCCACAGGTGGACGCAGGGAGTGAAATCTTATCACTGCGGTCATTAACAGTGGAGTGCAGCTGGAACATGAGTTAGGAACGAAAGAAATTCATAAGCTGATGTAAATCTTAGAATTCGGTGAAAATGCATGTGTCAACTTGTAAAGTTTTAAAACAAATTTCTGTCATCTCTTCACCATCATGTCGTTCCAAACACACGAGACTTTCGGTTTATACTGTGGAGCACAAAAGGAGGTAATTGAATTGTTGGATGAATTCATTGGCGGTGAAATGCTTAATAAAGCACCTAAGAGTAAAACTTGATCACGTGGTCAAGGAACATCAGGTTCCTCTTCAATTGTACTGACAGGTACGCCCACCTTACTTGCGTACACATTTGGGCGGTCTTGAAACCACGAACTGACATAGATTTGTGGGGGTGTGGTTACACGAGGCATTTCAGGCAGGTCTGGGTGAGCATTCGCATTTAGATAGAATGCATCGTTTGTTCCGACACTTTAATTTTTGCAATGTTACGTGTCTAATACATGCATGAGCAACTTATAACACACCAAAGACACAGAAAAACACGTATTCGAGCCGTATGACCCCTTTAAAGAATCAAATGCAATATATAAACTCTTAAGTTTACATCGCAAAACTCCCTTACCAGTCCACCCACATGGGCCAATAAGAACTCATGAAATTGACATGAGTTTATTAACATAGGCCTGCTTATGTCAACAGATCAACACCTATTGGCATTTCTTCTCATTATACATGCAAAACAAAACAGAGGTTTATTTTTTAAGGGCCAGAAAGATGATTGGAACTGATTTTTGTGCAACAAACCATATAGTTTCTCTATTTTGTCTCTTTTACCAACCTCAGTTTACAGTAACAGACGACGCTCGGTTATTTGTAATAAAGATGAAATCATCAGAGAAAAGATGATGCATTCTGGGAGAGTTGATCTCTGCTGCATTGAATATTTCTATTGTGATGGAACATCTGAACGTTAATTTATACATAAGGTGATAAAAGCCTCTGTGAGTGTCAGACATTTGTGCACTAAGCCAATTTCCAATTTGCTCCCAGCATGCAACTGTTTAAACTCAGAGCTGTTTTTATTTCCAGGCTGCATTTTGAATCACTTTGCCACCCAAACCAGAATTACCATTTTTATCTGCCAGTCCGGGATCTCATTAAGTTAGGCACCTGGAATAAGCCACTGTCAGTCTTGAGGAACTTAGGGGATTTCCAACGTCCTGACTCACGTAAAATAAATAGTTTACATTACGATGAAAGCGCTGCGTTTGGCACGCCGCTGAATTTCTTTTTCATGGGAAGCATTTTAATTTTGACAGATCTGTTTGTGGTGTTTGCTATTTGAAACAAAATGTCTTTGTAGTAGTGTAAATACATTGGAACTCATTTGAAAGGTACAGCAGTTCGGTCGTGCCGGGTTTTTTATCAATAAGGGTCCAGCTGCTAAAAAAAGAAATAAAATGTCGTCAAACAACACATAAAAAAGCTAAACTTAAGGCACAAAAGGGCAGAAAATAAAAATCGGCTCTTCGATCATTTTATATTCAATAGAGTGCACAATATATTACCAAGTTAAAAATATAAGAAGACATAAAATATAAAACATTATAGTCAGTCATAAATAAAAAATCAAGATTTAGAAAGCAAATATACCTGGATATAAGAAAAAGTTAAGCTTACAAGATAAATAACGCTTTGCACTATTTCTAGTCCAAAACCGACACTGACCACGATGTTTTTACTATAAACAATTCATAATATTTACCTTAAAAACAGTAGGCATCTCAATTAAATGACAGCATTAAAATTCAAACAATAAATTTAAACCTAAATGCAATTAGTGCTGTCGAATGAATAATCGCGATTAATCGCATTCAAAATAAAAGTTTGTGTACATTAATTTTGTTTTTATAAAAATACATGCATAGATTTAAAAAATATAAAAATTTAATTAACATTTATTATTTTAATTATTGGTAAATATAAATAAATACATGTAAATATTTCCGAAATATGTATACATGTATGTGTATTTACACTGCTCAAAAAAATGAAGGGAACACTTAATCATCACAGCTTAACACCAAGTCAGTTGACCTTCAGGAATATCAGTCAACCCGGTAAGGAAGCATAAGTGATTGTGAACCATTTTTACTGGTTTTGGTGCAAATGTCAGTGCACCAATCAGGCAACAGCAAGGGTGGTCTGGGGAGGACCATCCTCAGAGGATTTTTCAGACCTCCATGTGCTATAAAGTATGGTGATGAAATCCTCAGATCTATTGTCAGATCTTATGCTGGTGCAGTGCAGGTGCATGATAATGCCCGGCCTCTTGTGACCAGAGTCTGTACGCAGTTTTTGGATGATAAAGGCATTGATGCCATTGACTGGCCCTCACGTTCCCCAGACCTACATCCAGACTGTTCAGAGCTCACCTATGCTCTGATCCAGGTCTGGGAGGAGATCCCCCAGGACACCATGTGCCATCTCATCAGGAAGTGAAGAGTTTTACCCTGGATATTTCGTTCATTGAGATCTAATATAGTGTGATTTAGGTGTTCCCTTCATTTTTTGGAGCAGTGTACAACATTAATATGCACAGAAAACAGAAACTTTTATTCTGGATGTGATTAATCACGAATAATCGTTTGACAGCCCTAAATGCAATGAATAAAACTAGATCATTTTTTATTTTAAATACTAAAATGCTTCATGAGACAGATGAAAAAAGAGATTTGGTTGTTTGGTTTTGCCAGCCGTACAAACTGTACAGTATGTGTGCACAATAAAATGTGACAAAGCAATATTTTGTCACGGAACCATTTTAAAAACATCTGCAACCATTATGTTACTAAAAAAAGGAGTATTCAGAATTATACACCAACACCAGATTTAATGCACTGTAGTAGGACGATGAATCCGTTACTGAATTCTAAATGTCATTACCTCACAGATGCCTTGCCCAAATTGTCTATGCCCTGTTAGCATAAAAACTTTTGAAGTAATAGAATCTGAATTCTAAAAGATTTGGCAGAAGTCAGATGGCTTTGGGAATAGTTATGAATATAATATGATTATAGGTGTTTTGTTTTGCCTTATAATCCGTGTAGAGAACGTGGGCTTCTGAGAAATGGCTCTGGAAAACATAATTGCTCGATGAGAAGAGGAGAAAAGGAGTAGGAGGGAAAAACTGAAGAAAATAAAAAAGCAATGGGAAGTATAAGAGAAGTAGAGATCGCTTTAAAAGCCAATTCTGGAAATATAACTTTTTTGCATATAGTAATAAAATCAAGGAAAAGAACTATTTTGAAAAAAGTGCTGAGTCTATGTTAAAAAAGAAATCCATAATCAATTTAACTCAGCAGCAGTGTCAGGCCTGATACACTGCACAAATATGTGAACGTAGGCGCTCAATTTCACTTATCATTATGTTTCAAAATGTGTCAGAACACAATTTATTCTCAACACAAGCATGAGATGCGTTGTGTCTGACTTTAAAATAATAAACCTAAGTGTGTGTGCCTGCCTTTATTTAGATTTCACGCAACCTGCTTGAGTCTCAGTTATTCATGAACCATCTGGCAAACTTAGTGCATGCGGCCCAGACAGCAGACAGAAATAATTCCTGGTCTACTTTACTTCGCTCTACTGTCAATAATATCATCTGCATTCCACACACTATACCTGCAGAAACCTCAGACATCTGTTGTCCTTGAGCATCCATCAAACACCCAGGTCTTTATGTTTCCTTCATCTCCTTCACCTCCCCTGCTCCCCTTCCTCTCGCCCAGCGACTCTTTTCTTTAGCCTTTCTGCTTTGGTCTCATTGTCTGGTGTCTTCAGGCTTCTCTTGATGTCTATAGTATGTGTAGACACACGGTACAGACCACATAAGGGACAAAAATGTACAATATATACAGTACATTATATAACACACAGGTATGTAAATATAAAGAAAAACACACGAAGTCGTAAGCGAAGTGATCCCTGTTTTTATTTTTTTAGTACTTGGGACTTCATAATAATTGGCATTTTAATTCTGCGGTTAATTGGCCTTCAGACGTCTCACACCCGAGTGGAAACAGTGGGTGCTAGAAGGATTGAAATTTGCGAGTTTATTCTTATATTGTGTTGCATGATTAAGATGTTGGCACAGTCACTCATTTGTTTTCGCTGCAACGAGTCTAATTATGTCAACGATGAGGAAATGAGTAATCCTGTAAACTCATGCAATGCAAAAATGACATTAATGGATGCTGAAATGCAGGCCACTTAGATGCCCTCAAAGGTCTCAAGTATGAACTCATTAACTTTTTGCCAATTACACTAATTCACAAATTAAGAAGGGAAAACTATAAAATCATATTGCTAACTTTATTCCAACTTGCCAAAGCACACAACATTGCATTCAACATTAATCAACATAAAATCAATCTTTAAAATGTTCTCCCAACAAAGATAATAGACGGCTTCAGGGGCAAAACAAAAATGTTATTTTATTTAATACAAATAACATACAATAAAATATTCATGTCAAATCTAAGATAACTTGTTAATTTATGACCAAACACAGACTTCGGGCCACGTTACGTGTCTGATGAAACTATAAACTAACTTGAATTTGAACAAACATGCTGATAACAAATTCTTTTGTTGACTGAACTAAATTTTTTGTCCAAAACCTGTCAAAGAAGTTTTCTTTACTTGCAAAACTGTGCAATCTGAACAAACAATTTTACATCAAACAAGAGTTTAAAAGTTCCCAGCATGCATTGCAGGATGTTCAATTCGGTGGTTAATGTTTGTTAGTGTTTGCTGACTTTATTTATGCTGTTATTGTTGTCACCGTTTCCTGTTGTATTTACGATTATTATATTACGATATTTAATGACTGTCACCAGCTTTGCGTGTTTAGTGTTGAGGAGGTCTAAGTGCATGGCACAGTGTTGCTCCTATAGTGAACGTGAAACACAACATTTTGAAAAGTTTCTTGACTAATGCTTTAAACCTGCAATCCGTAACTTTTGCCTCAACATACAACTGGAGCTAAATGCATGCATTAACACAACATTTATATAATGCTCACGTTCATGAACTTTGATAGCATCTACATGCAACACAACATTTGGGGAAAAGTTCAATTCAGTTGTGGCTCTTAAAACGTACAGAACGTGGCCATCACTCTCTTTCTCTTACAATCGGACCGTACTGTATTTAGCCAACATGGGAATCATATCTACTATTGTTGTGCCAAAGTTCACAGTAAAACTCGAATCCAAAGTTTACAAATAATAAAGTGACACTTAATAAAGCAAACACAATAACAAGCATCCGCTTCACCCCCAACGCACCCCAGGCGGTCTCGTGAAAATGGCAGCTCCCATACCAGCTTGTGAGGGCGAGAATACAAAAAGTTCAAAAATATTGTTACATAAACCCCACATGCCAGAGTCCTATGCAAATGAGCTCTATCTCGAGTCTTTGCTCCATATTCTGTTTCCTTTTGTTTTCCCAAACAAAGCATTCAATTAGACAGCGGAGAAATATCCTTGATTTCGCCTACGTTTATCAATGGTTTATTTGCTCTCCCGTGGAGTCTTTTATGTGGGGATGAGAGCTTTTCACAGAAGTGGCGAGTGAGCGGCAATCAGTTCATTTCATGCAAAGCGGAATGCATCGTTTGGCTTGTCAGTAATGAAAGAGGGAGGTCCTCAGCATGCTCAAACGCTCTCTCCTAATAATCACCTCAATTGAGACGCCGGTTGGGCTTCTGTGTGACACGAGTGAGCCGATGGCTTCGGCAACACCGCTATTATGCGGGATTCTCTCGAGTTTCGAAAAGTACCAGAGGTAATGCAAAACTAATAGGCTGGTAAACAGTTTGTAATGCGAAGATAGCGGGCTGCAGTCGGAAGGCAGCAATGCAAATAAGCTTTAATATGAACGACCTTGTTTTGATATGGATGATATGGGCGTCCCCTTGACAGAAAAAAAACAAAGCAGGGCTTCTAACATGTGACTGGCATTCTGAAAAGACAGAAAAGGTAAAAGAACACAGTGCGCCCGCATGTATTCGATGTCGCTACCAAATGGCCTTTACAGTGAAGGGCGACGGGCAATAAAGGACACGGGTATGTGGCTGTCCAGGGGACGAGACGGTGCACGGAAATAATTGGAGAACAGCGTATGACATTTTGAGCAGCTTTACTCAGCACTAAATAGATGAGAGATGCAGAGGAACCGCAAGGTTAGCGAGGTCAGCTACGGATGAAAAAAGCGCGCTTTGAAAAAGGATCTCCGACGTGCATTGTGTGGGTGGGGATGGTCTGCTAATGACTAGAAGATAAAAAAGGGGGTCTGGTGGATTCACAAAGCCTAACGTTTCAAAGCTTGGCAATACATTTTTATCGGCGGAGAGGGTGAGAGAGAAGCGCCGTGATGCAGAAAGACGAAGAAAGAGAAGAGGCCTGACAGCTCACTGGTGGAAGATGACAGGAGGGAGAGAGAGGGAGAGAGGATATTTGAGGGAAAGTGTAACACAGGGATGCTGTCAGGCCTCAAGCAAGCTCCATTTAACAAGCTGCTAGATTGAGGGATGGAGGAGAATTTAGGAAACCGGGTGGAGGATCTACAAGATATTATTGCACGTTTGCAGTGTGACTCCTCTGCCTGCCACGCGGCGCATGTGAAAATAACTCACGTGGGTTGGATTATGTAAATATTAGCGCTGAATAGAAAGGCATCGGGAGATTTGAGATATTTTGATACGTAAACATATAGCCTGCCATTCTAAAAGGATAGTGATTATTATTTAGGATTATTATTTACTCGCCCTCATGTCATTCCAAACCTGTCTGACTTTCTGTCTTCTGCAAAACACAAAAACACATTTTGAAGAATGTTAGTAACCAAACACTGGCGCCTACTGACTTCCATTGTATGGACACAAGACCACTGAGACATTTCTCAAATTATCTTCTTTTGTGTTCCACAGAAGAAAGAGTCAGGTTTTGATGACGAATAAATGGCAGGATTTTTATTTTTGGGTGAACAATCCCTTTAACAATGGAGCAATCAAAAATGTTTGACAACATTTGAATTGCTTCCAGAAAAAGAAACCGATAGATGCTCAGAAACTTGGTAAACTAAGAAAAGTGCTCGAAAAGATAAATGTTTGTGTCCATAGGCCTCAAAGTGATGTACGATGGAGACATCGTTGATGGATGCATTTCATCAGTTGGTCTCCTGAATAATGTCTGACTTTAAGAAGCACTGAATAAAAACAACATTTTTTATCTTCACGCCTCCCGTAGATAAACTCCCACCCGGGCACCTCCACACACACACAGACCGCTGGCCTTCAGATCAGGGATGAGAGGAGAGCATCTTATCTTTCTGTAACACTCCACAAACACTTCAAGCATTTTCGCGCTCGCTGCGCTCCCAGGAGACTCAAATGTAACATCCTCAGCCCTTTCCCTGGCGCCATCCCACCCATCCATGCATCAAACACCCACGCCGCACTTATCTGCTCCTGGACAAACTAAATGTCAGACCTTAAGCTGCGCTGGAACGTGATTAGCTCCATCAGCCCTATTAGCACTTGCTACTGTTGCGCAAGGCTCCCCTCCTATGTTTCATTTATCAGTTCCCTCAATTGGCTGGCTTTTGGGTGGGAACGGGTCCCGCGGCACATGTTTCTGCCAGCAGCGTTCACACAATCCAGCATGAGCGCAGACAAGCAGCCATTTTGGAGTTTAAAGTATAGAAGAACACATTTTATAGCCTTGGGTTGTTTTGAAATGTCTTGTTTTTGTTTTATGGATAAACAGTTTATTAGCTTGGTGCCCAAATGCATTATATAACAGAATACCAGACCAAGTGCCATTTATTTTAAGATAGCACAGGCAGAACAATCCAGCAAAACAATTGACAAAATCAAGTTTGTTAGGCTTTATATTGGAACATGTCCACAGTTAATAGGATGAACAACAGCTGTGGTTTCTTGGCTAGGACACCCGTGTGAACCTAAGGGGAAATTACTTCATGAGCCACACCCACCCAAAAGACGTCTGCTAAATGCTGAAATAAACAACATATGGTTAAACACGAGAAAGTTTTTCTTTATGAAGGACGTTTTATTATTTCTTTGAGGTCCCTGTACACAGTCACAACCTAACTTAGTCTTATTTATGTTATTTGTTTGTGAAAATAAAATATTGCATCATGCCAAATTAAACGTGCCCTCAAAATGACCCATTTGACACTTTGTCTTTTCTCAACAGGTGGTCGTCTCCTCTGCCTGGTGTTATGGCTTAACCTGGTGCCAGTGATGAATGGCTGCCCAGCAAAATGCGTGTGCTACAGCGAGCCGAGGCCAACCGTGGCCTGTCAACAGCAGGGTCTGTTCTCCATCCCCACAGAGATCCCCGTCCGCAGCCAGCGAATATTCCTGCAGAGCAACAAACTGACTGTGGTCCGATCGACTAGCTTTAGTTCTGTGCATAATCTCACGGTCCTGTGGATGTACTCAAACAACATCAGCCATATCGAGGCGGGGGCATTTTATGGGTTGGAGAGACTGGAAGAGTTAGACATCGGCGACAACAGCAACCTTCGGATCATAAGTCCCACTGCGTTTCGGGGCCTGACAAAGCTGCATACCCTTCACCTACACAGGTGCGGACTGTCCGAGCTCCCGGTCGGAGTTTTCAGAGGACTGTTCTCTCTTCAGTATCTGTATCTGCAGGATAACAACCTTTTAGCCCTGCAAGACGACACTTTCATGGACCTGGCAAACCTCACCCACCTGTTCTTACACAACAACAAGATCAAGGTCGTGACTGACCACATGTTGCGAGGGTTGATCAACCTTGACCGTCTGCTCTTGCATCAGAACCGCATCATACATGTGCAACAGCGGTCTTTCAATGACCTTGGCAAGCTGACAACCTTGTTTCTCTTCTACAACAACCTCACCATGTTGATGGGGGAGGCCATGAATCCTCTAGTGTCCCTCCAGTATCTAAGGCTGAATGGAAACCAGTGGATTTGTGACTGTAGAGCCAGGCCGTTGTGGGACTGGTTCAAACGCTTCAAAGGTTCCAGCTCCGAATTGGAATGCCACCTCCCGAGCACTCTGATCGGGAAAGATCTAAAGCGACTTAAAAGCGATGACCTGGAGGGTTGCGTGGACACTCCGTCCCAGGTCCAAACCAGCATCTTTAACACAAAGGCACGTTCTGGAAAGTTCCTCTCACTCGATGACCCACTTGTAGAAAGCATTCCCAGATGTTGTCTTTCGGCTAATGACAAATCCTCCATCATCTCCAGCAAATCTCTCCCTGATCCTTCATCCTACAATAGCCGCCAGATCACCAACAATCCCCTGAAAGAGAAGGAGAACATTTCCAAGACCAAGTTTCGGGAGGGCGAGCGAACAAAAAACGACACTCGTAATAAGCAAAGTCTCAACGATGGTCCTTTGGGAACCCTTTCCAACAACCTTGACCAGTCCTTGGACAAAATAAACCCAGAGCTGCTAGACAATCTGGAACCTTCAACAGCTCCGTCTAGAAAGAAAAAAAAGTGCTCCAAGAAGCCCAAATCGGACCAGTCGTGTTTAAAGGGTCACGGATCTACCATCGAAGTATTGGGCCTTCTTTTGATCGCTGTGGTCTGGATTTCCATGGACTTCTCCTAGTTCATACACACGTTCACCTGTTTGCTCTTGACAATGACACAAAATACCTGCAGCAGCCTACGTGGACAGGCAAAGACACTGAAAAGGGGGTTACGAGTCAGCCCGCATGGTTGAGAAAAAAGTTACAAAAGCTAAAGACGTGTTACCAGGAATGAATGCCTTTACTGAATACAACATGAGATCTGATGTATATAAAACTTGGTGCCCAAATGTTTGTTCTATGTACTTTTAATGTGCTGTGTTTAAGCACCACTGCGGAGAGTTCCCTATTCCCATCACTTCAAAAACGCTTCAACTCAACAGAAAGTGACTACTGTAGATGAACCACAAAAAAATTCCTTAGACCTGACTAAAGCAGAATGCACCCAGGAATGTTGCAGATATGAAACCGAGGGGAGTGACATGATTTTTTCCCTATATTTTTTCTTTTGAAAGTGATACATTTGTTTGATGCTGTTTTTTATGTTTGTAAGTATTTCGGTAAAGACAAATGTTCAACTCTCCCCGGATATGTGCTCTTTTCTGTTCGCGTCCTGACACAAACGCAAGGTGGCATCTTTGGAAGGAATGCTGTCTAGTTGTTCACTGAAATTGCAATGGCATCATAGATATGCATTTTATTTTGCTGGTGTACAAGCATAAATATATGACAAATAAAGTATCTCTTTTGTACAAATGGCTTCTGATGAGCTGTCACTGAATATAACAAATCATAAAATAATAGAGAATAAAGAAAAAGTAGGCATTAGTGATCAATAAAGGGTTTTGCAAGTTCAACTGCTGAATCAAAAACTAAAGAAAGAATTGAAGGAACCTCAACCACAAAAATACATTTGTAAACAAAAGTCTAACATTTTTCAAGATAAATGTTTCTTAACTATTAGACCTTACATATTTATATTTAATTAAAATCTCATTTCTATTTTTCTAATTTGGTAAATTGATGAACAGATCACCTAGTTCACTCATAAATTATTTCCCTCTATGTACACAACCTTAATAAAATGTAAACCAGGGAGACAAATGTATACATGGGACAAATCCCATATCCAAAACACAAAGTAAACCGTTACATTTCTTTCATGAGGTACTGTAAAACCGAAATGCCACATGCAGACCGAACAACCTCTAATCAGCTATACCTACTGCCAAATGCACAAGTAAGGGTCGAAGATCATCACCCTCTAGGAAAGCATGCTCTGTCCTCTCCCATAAACAGATGGCAGACCGTGCTGGGATTGTTTGTGGATGACGACCCATTGCTTTGTCAACCTGGCTGGCTTTCAAGTTATCGTCTAATGCTTTCAACTACTTCTGCACGGTGGGAGCCTGGCACCAGTGAGATGCCCACTTCAGTTAGAGAGAGGTTCAACCAGCAGTCGTATGTTACAAAACACGCTCATGTCAGCTTACTAACACCCCGTGTACACTGCTGGTGACATTACAAATTAGAATGCTATTATTATAATAAATTAAGCCATATTCCTTGCCTCTGCGCGATATGCATGAGTGTGTTGTTG
Source organism: Triplophysa rosa (assembly GCF_024868665.1). NCBI lineage: Eukaryota > Metazoa > Chordata > Actinopteri > Cypriniformes > Nemacheilidae > Triplophysa > Triplophysa rosa. The sequence goes on along the minus strand of NC_079891.1, from coordinate 32,485,865 downwards.
GTTAACCTCCCAAAACACTGCAGGCAACCATTAGATGACACTTCAGTGGCCTTGGTGATGTCACTAAAAAAGAAAAGCTGTTACACAGGTAGAGCAAGTTTACATTTTGAAGAAAGATTACACTCTACAAAATGGGTCCTTGGGTCAAGAAGGGATGAACCCAACAGCTAGGTTAAATGAACCCAGAAAATGACCCGTCAATGGATTAAACAACCCAGCAAAGGATAATTTACAACCAAACGGTTTGGGTTCATCCCTCTTTGAACCAACACTGGGGTGAGCATTTGACACCGGCTTTTTTAGAGTGAACAAAGACTGTTCAAAAACAAACATGTGGTGATGCATCATGCACAGTACAAATAACTAAACAAGGTTGATTTAGATTAAGATTTGGCATTTGCCTGCCTCAAAGTACTCTAATTTAATGTCAGGAAATTGTGTAATATTTTTAAACGATACACAACAATTTCACACCATTTTTGTGCCATTATGAGCATAGCAATGTCTCTAAAATCCAAACATTTAGAAAGCAAATTACGATAAGTCTTAGGACAATATTTACGGTGGAGGTGAAAGGACAATGCCCCGGTTTCACAGACAGGGTTTAACTTAAGACCGGACTAACCCTTAGTCAAATTAGGATATTTAAACTACTTTTATAAAAATGCCCTAGTAAAAAACATTACTGGTGTGCATCTTGAGACAAAACAATGGCACTGACATACTTTAAGATGTTTTAAAGCGAGTTATTTTAAGTTAAGACTGCTCAAACATTAATGTTAGTCTGGGATTAGCCTTCAGCCATGTCTGTGAAACCAGGCAAATGACTTTTAAGATGTGTCTCAATTCAAAGGCTGCATCCTCCGGAGGTCGCACTTGTTATGTCATCAAGGACGTCTCATTTTAGCTAAAAAATATAAAATTAACATTAATTTCTCTTAAGACACAATCATTATAGTTTCATTCTTTCCTTGAAATTTAATGGTTGCTTTTCTGAAATACCACCTGAAATAATAAGCGTCGATGATGTATGCGACTGACAAATGTGACCTCCGGAGGATGCAGCATTCGAATTCAGACACATTTATTGTCATTATCTTCACAAATCAGCATTATTGCAATGAAGGCTGAACGGCTCATAATAGTTCAATGTTAAATCACAGTTATTAAATTGGTAACACAAGTTGCATTTGTTAACGTTTAATGCAATAGCTAACATTACTAACAATGAACAACATTGCTATAGCATTTATTAATTTTATTTCATTTAATTAAAAAAAAAAAAATTACACTGAATAAAATTATAAACGCAACATTTTAGTTTTTGCCCCCATTTTTCATGAGCTGATCTCAAAGATTAAGACCTTTTATATGTACACAAAAGGCCTATTTCTCTCAAATATTGTTCACATCTGTCTAAATCTGTGTTAGTGAGTACTTCTCCTTTGCCGAGATAATCCATCCACCTCACAGGTGTGGCATATCAAGATGCTGATTAGACAGCATGATTATTGCACAGGTGTGCCTTAGGCTGGCCACAATAAAAGGCCACTCTAAAATGTGCAGTTTTATCACACAGCACAATGCCACAGATGTTGCAAGTTTTAAGGGAGTGTGCAATTGCCATGCTGACTGCAGGAATGTCCACCAGAGCTGTTGCCCGTGAATTGAATGTTCATTTCTCTACCATAAGACGTCTCCAAAGGCGTTTCAGAGAATTTAGCAGTACATCCAACCGGCCTCACAACCGCAGACCACGTATAACTGCACCTGACCAGGACCTCCACATCCAGCATATTCAACTCCAAGATCGTCTGAGACCAGCCACCCAGACAGCTGCTGCAACAATCGGTTTGCATAACCAAAGAATTTCTGCACAAATTGTCAGAAACCGTCTCAGGGAAGCTCATCTTCATGCTCGTCATCCTCATCGGGGTCTCGACCTGACTGCAGTTCGTCGTCGTAACCGACTTGAGTGGGAAAATGCTCACATTCGATGGCGTCTGGCACTTTGGAGAGGTGTTCCCTTGACGGATGAATCCCGGTTTTCACTGTACAAGGAAGATCGTAGACAGCGTGTATGGCGTTGTGTGGGTGAGCCATAACCCTAACCCTAACCCAGCCATTGAAGAGGAGTGGACCAACATTCCACAGAACACAATCAACAACCTGATCAACTCTATGCGAAGGAGATGTGTTGCACTGCGTGAGGCAAATGGTGGTCACACCAGATACTGACTGGTTTTAGGATCCCCCAATACAGTAAAACTGCACATTTTAGAGTGGCCTTTTATTGTGGCCAGCCTAAGGCACACCTATGCAATAATCATGCTGTCTAATCAGCATCTTGATATGCCACACCTGTGAGGTGGATGGATTATCTTGGCAAAGGAGAAGTGCTCACTAACACAGATTTAGAAAGATTTGTGAACAATATTTGAGAGAAATTGGCCTTTTGTGTACATAGAAAAAGTCTTAGATCTTCGAGTTCAGCTCATGAAAAATGGGGGCAAAAACAAAAGTGTTGCGTTTATATTTTGTTCAGTGTAGTAATGCTGAAATTAACATAAACTAAAATTAATAACTGCTAGAAGAACTCTTCATTGTTAGTTAATTTCAGCATTTAGTAATGTTACATTTCTAAACATTGTAGCATGAACTAACATGAACAGTTGTATTGACATTAACTAAAATAAATAATTAGTAAAATAAATAAAATTAATTATTAATACATGCTGAAAACTATACTACTCATTGTTAGTTCATGTTAGCTAATGCATGTAGTAATGTTAACAAATACAATAAAATCTAAATACAGTCTACAGGCGTCCGTAAACCACATAACATACAGAGTGAATCCTTTCAGACAATATCATGTGCAATTCAATCTTAAAACATTGATATTCCGATGATACTAAAGCATTTTCTCTCTACTTATACAATATAAGAACCCCTATGAGATAAGCTCCTTTATTTAAAGCAGAAAATACAGTGTGGGATGTTTTAAAAACGTATCGACTTACTTTAAAAGCGAGCAAGAGCGAAAGACAGAAAGATCTGTCTGGGGAACCATCTAAGGCCTCTTTTGATGTTTTTCTTCGATTCTTTTTAAGAGTAAAGGTCACTGGTTTTGGTGTCATCTGCTCTGGCCACCTGAAATTCAAAGTTTTTCATAGCTTGTGGCTTTAAATGAAACCTCGGAGTAAAAACCATCCCTCCCTTATCAAAACCTTCCGTAGCGCTGTCGTGCGACACACGTCCTGCTATCAGCTTTTCCAGCTTTCAGGAATGCCATAAAAGCTCACAATTAACCTTTATAGCCTCAGGAAAAACAACCTGGCGGAATATTGTACACTAGGTTTATGAATGATGTTTACACAGCAGTGATGAGGAGGAACGCGTTAAATGATGATGGTGGTGAGGGGGGAGATGCTAGTGTCATAATGTGCGGTGGTAATTATCAGTCTTGGGCTCAACTGAGTTGAGCTCCTCGACATGCTGAGCAGCTACCGTATTTACATCATCTGCCCCAGGCATCTGCCGCAGCCCTACGCGAGGATGAAATCAAGTTTATTTACACCACCCACTCTTCATACTGAACAATATCACCCATCACGATTCTCTGTGGGGAAAGAACAACATGTAACGGACTGCTACAATCAGCTATCGTTCCTCCGATGCGTTTAAATTCGATTGTAATGTAAATGATGGTCATTTGACATACAGTATTTTAAATCAATCATCTCTCAATGTTCAAGAGAATACAGTGGGACCCAACAACCTGAGACCACTACTGAAAATATGCTACACTTTTCGAAATTGAAGGAACGTTCATGTTTTCAAATTAAGCATTATCAAACTCATCCGTGGCGTAATGTCAATTACTACAAAAAAGGCCGAAGGCAATGACGATGTTGAGCCGGTGTTCTGATGAATTGTGCTACCCTGTCAAATTTTGCTACCTCCATACAAAACAGGACTAACTTACCCTCCTTACTTCAACCCCTAAACCTAAATGACCCCTCCCCCAACCCAATCACAACACGAGGGTAGCAAAATCTGATGGGTAGCATAAATTGACAGAACACCGGCATCGTGATTACAGCAAATGCTTCATCACGTGACTCTTGCTGCTCTGTGCTGCAGGCTGCAAATAGCGTTGTAAACAAATATGAACAAGGCAAGAGGGGAATTAAAGCTTGCACGCACTGTAGCGATCATACTGGCCTGACTTTATAACTGAGGAGATCGCGCTGTATAAAGAGGACACACAGTTTGCGCAGACCAGCCTGACTTTGTTGTCTGCGCACATAGACATAATAAATACTGTTTTTACTGTTTCGTTATGAAGTTTTACATGCTGAATGCGAAAATCCCATTAATTATTTTTACCATCAACGGCACTCACAAAAAATCACAAATATATTTGTACACATTTATACATTTTGGTATTATAACTCGTACGCAGAAATTTAAAGGTACTGGCATAACACTGAGCTCAAAACAACATTTAACATAACAGTTACTAAAAATGAGTCGTCCAAAACTTCACAAGGGTACATTTGGTCGTTTTAGTCTTTTATGACTAATACTGTCCTCACGAACCAAGTTCCAGACGTAGTCACCCATCATAGCTTCATCCCACCTTCCCTGTGCTACAGACATTTCTAGAATTTTCTGACAGTGACAATAGGAAAATAATTTTTAAAATATGTAAAAATATATAATATATATATATATATCAACGGTGCTGCATTGGCCACTTTGCTCCGCTGCTGCGATACGTCAATGGTGCCGCCATATTAGTGAGGGCAACAGTGCACTAAAATAAGTTAAACGTTAAAATAAGTACGTAAAGTAACCTTAAATTATGTGTTTCAAACAGAGATGGCGATAGAGACGCAAACTTTACAGATAAAACAAACAAAAAAAACGCAGTTAAAGTAGGGCATTTACAAGAGTATATTTCCGAAGGCAGGTTATGCCCTTTACATTAAATTCATATTTACACAAATTAGAAATGTTTTTAATTATCTTAGGCTGTTGGACCCACACGTCTAAATGTAAATATGGCACTATTTCCAACACAGATGAGAAGCTGTGCCTTAAAATTTGGCATCCGCTGTAGATAATATGCACAAATTAAGGGAAGATTTTGTGGAAAATCCTGAACTGATCTCGCTGTGAAAGAGGGGATTAAATTTGGCAGTGCTGTAAATCTCAGCAGCTAGCAATAGTTTTCAATTAACCTTCAGAAAGGGAATTGCTTGGAGGAACACTTGAGAGACAATGATCAGTCGCTGAGGTCAGGGGGAAACAGGAAATAAGTGAAGACTGAACACAGAGAACATCTCTCCACCTAATGAGAGAAACTGAGACAGAAGTGGCACATGGCAATAGCCGTGATGCTCGCAGTGTCACACAAGATTGTGGGTTACAAAAATCATTTATTTTAGGCTGTAAAAGAATAGTATACCTGTATAAATTTCTGCAGAAAACAAAGACAGATATCACAGTGTAACAAATTTTAGTTTCGCCCAACCTTTTTATAGTTCTTGTACAATTCTGTGGTGCTAATTATTGTGGTAATATTTATTTTCATATAGCATCAATGTTTTAGTGTACATTTTGAGCTTATATCATTAATTACAATATACTGTATATTGCAAATAAACAAAAACTGAACAAATTTTTACATATTTTAAAAATGAATTTCCTATTGTCACTGTCAGACAATTCTAGAAATGTCTGTAGCACAGGGAAGGTGGGATGAAGCGATGATGGGTGACTACATCTGGAACTTGGTTCGTGAGGACAGTATTAGTCATAAAAGACAAAAACGACCAAATGTACACTTGTGAAGTTTTGGACGACTCATTTTTAGTAACTGTTATGTTAAATGTTGTTTTGAGCTCAGTGTTATGCCAGTACCTTGTAATTTCCGCGTACGAGTTATAATACCAAAATGTATAAATGTGTACAAATATATTTTAGATTTTTTGTGAGTACCGTCGGTGGTAAAAATAATTAATGGGATTTTCGCATTCAGCATGTAAAACTTCATAACGAAACAGTAAAAATTAAAGTGAAACAACAATTTAAAAAATGTGTTACATTGTGTATTTTGAAGAACCTTGGCAACCAAACATTGACTTTCGTTGTAAGGACACAAAACCACTGAGACCTATCTCTGTGTTACACAAAAGAGAAAGTCAGGTTTTGGACAACATGAGTGAGAATAAATGATGACAAAAATTGTCATATTGCCTGAACTTTGTATTTAGGTTAAAATACTTTAAACATTTAACAGGCAACAACAGCCATGGACAAAAACATTCCAATTTTAAGTTAGCCCAGAATAACTATAAAAACCTTTAATTGATAACACTATTTCATAACTTGGTGTGACTTTACAATAACATCTCTCTAACCATTTCAGAAATATATTTTACTCTTTTACACATAGACACACAAAAGGCTTTAGCTATACACCAGCTGAAGGTGCCATTCAGACTCAGACAGCAACAATCTGATTTCTGTTTTTGTCTAGTGGAAATTTGTGGGTGTTTCTAGCATTCAGAAGACATTTTGTTATACTGGGATTCGAGTTGTGAGAATCGTAGGATTACCCGGCTATCATAAGAACAGAAAACAGAAAATTACCCCTAATTACATCAGCCACCCCGTCAACACTTATCCCACCACAAACTGGCAATTTGGCACAGACACGAAACATCTTAATGTAAGCAATGAATGTGACTGAAAATACAGCTGCTGACACATCAATTACAGAAACTAGCTGGTTTAGATCTTAAAGGTCTTTCTCCCTTTTGGACGCTTTGACAAATGCTCCTTCCTTTATTGGTGTTGACGTACCTACATATTTTGCTTTTCATTGATAGATCATTGTGTAAGCAGTGCAAAGAACATGGGTTTGATTTCCACACATACTCTTAAAACTTTTTACACGTTGAATGCAGTTTACAGTAGATTACTTTTGGATTTTTCAGTAAGTAGCCAATAGTCTTTAATTTACATCATAGCCCCCCAAAAATATTCTCATTATATAGACAATGGTATGGAGCAAATATTAGTATTTTTACATATTTTTGTCCATTTTCAAGGAAGATAAAAAATATTAACAAAAGTTACAAAGTAAACTCTGAAATACCTTTTGCTGGCAAATGGCCCTCTAATGGATCTAAGAATACAAAAGGAATATCAAGACCAACAAATAATGTAGTTTTATGTTTTTAAATGTTGTCCTAATAAAACACAAACACAATGATATCTCTATAATATAAGCCAGTACGTATTTACAAGATCTATAGCCACAATATTTACTGTACAATTTGCATTTGACAGAAACTTTTATCCAAGTGACATACAGTTCATTTAGGGTTTTATAAGCATTAGCATCAATACACCCTGCTGAAATAGAAACCATCACATGTCATCAATTTAAATATCATTATATGAACCATTACATTTTTCCATTAAAACCATTACAAAATGTATTTTGTAGTTTGCTTTGAGCATTATACCAATAGATTAATCTGCCAGAAAACACCCCACCAACAGAATCAATCACATACGAGTAGATACCATTATAGTTTCCTTGAAAACTAGAGAGCCGTGAGCCGGTTGAACTAGAGAACCGTGAGCCGGTTGAAAATCGATTATAATGTGTGACGATTCATATCGGTTGAGGTGTGAACTGAATCGCAATACATTTTTTGAACAGCAGGGGCCGCCATGTTCACTGCAAACCTAAACGTGGACATGCTGATATTTCTTAAATGCAAAAAAATCCAAGAAAAGTACAGACAGTATTAGTTTGTTTATATTAAAGAGACTTTTTCTATTATTAATTTGTTATGAAATTGCAGTTTAGTTTTGTTATTTGAAATAAAAAATAATTTTATTATACAAAGAAACATGAAGCATTTAAGAAATAATGCAAGGGAAGTTGTTCATTTATAATTTGTTTCAACTCATTTTGTAAAAATAAATCGTGAGTAAATCGCATCGTGAGATCAGAATCGTGAATCACATCGCATCGTGAGCTGAGTGAATCGTTACATCCCTATTGAAAACCAATACATTTCCCATTATAACTATTAAATCTATTAAATTTTGGGAAAGGTTATATTGTTTTTTCAGTAGGGCTAATATATACAGCTACTAATATATATATACACAGCCTCATCATCTATCAAAGTCATACAGTACAAATTACGATTCAGCTGAAATGAAGTCAAACCTTGGAGCTGGATATAAAATTTAAGATGTTTCACTGTTCATCAGGGTCTTCATTAATTGAACCGATTTATCAAGAGAAATGTGTAGCAAGATGGTATTTTTGCATGTTTACGTTAGACTGCAGATTAGCGCTGAATTCATTAAACATGGGAGGCATGTGGCCATCTGGCTAAAGCTAGCCTGCGGTCAAGAGGGCACATGAACATCGAGGGTCAACTGAACTGAATTTTATAACTATGATTGTGTCAAAAGCCACAGCATTACCAGAGCTGAGCCAATAAGTTTAAAGTGTGTATTTCAATGAAGAAAGCCTTAAAGCTGTAATCCTTAATGTTCTATGGCAGTCTATAATGCCTCAATATCATGATCTCGGTTTGAAACATACAGTAAAATAGCAGGTGAGTCAAAAGACGAACCTTACCATTGGGTTGAAAATAACCCAGCATTGTTTAGAGTATATAGAAGGTTTCAACAGATGCAAATGCTTGGCCCAAGTTAACTTCTGGGCTGTGTTGTTTATCAGTCTGGCTAGTGACTAATACACTCTAAAAAAAAAAATTAATATAGCACTAAAAGTGGTTCTTGGCTCGTATTCATAGGGGAACCACTTTTAGTGCTATATAGAACTATATTTTGGCGCTTCAGTGGTTCTTCAGCGGTTCTTTAGGATGACTGAGGTGCTATATAGAACTGCGTAAGAACCATACAGGGGCTTAACAGGTTCTTTTTTCGGAAACGGCGCAGGGCCTTCGGTAACCCCAAAGAACCTCTGAAGAACCACTGAAGCACCAAGAATGTTGTTAACCGAACAGCACTGGACCCCATAAACTTCTATTGTATGGACACAAAACCAATGCAAGTGAATGGGGTCCAGTTAACAACATTTTTCAAAATATCTTCTTTTGTGTTCTGCGGAAGAAAGAAAGTCATACAGGTTTGAAATGACAAGAGGGTGAGTAAATGATGACAGAGTTTTTATTTTTGGGTGAACTATCACTTTAAATTTGGGCCACAAAAGCGTGCATGCGTTTATGTTGTCGCTTTGAAACAGTCTATACTAAAAATAAAGGTGCTTATGCATAGCGATGCCATAGAAGAGCCATTTTTGGTTCCACAAAGAACCATTCTGTCAAAGGTTCTTTAAAGAACCATCTCTTTCTTAGTTTTTTTATAATCTAAAGAACCTTTTTTCGCCCCAAAGAACCTCTTGTGAAACAGAAAGCTATTAAAAGAATCCTATTCGATCTTCTACGACCTTTTCTGCGTTAAGGTGCAAACAGATGATGTCAAAGAAATGCTCTACAAAGCAAGAATGACTCAATGCTTAAGGTTCGCAACCCTGGGATGGATTCTGTAGGCTTGCGTGTGGAGGTTGAAGCGGTTCCTCCTCTCTCCGCTTTTGATCCACAAATAAATCCAAAACCAGCATGACTCGTGCAGAACTACATGCAAGCCAAATGGTTCATACAGTCACACATCAAACATGAGTTTGTGTAGGCTAGCGGAGAGAGCTGTGCGTTTGAACTTCAGCGGCGAAAAAAGACAGCACGCCCACTCTCAAACTGAAAAGATTTTTTTACATTGTGAATAATGTAAAATACACATTTTACTGCACGCTACTGTAATCTCTCGCCAGGTACTAAAATAATAACCATTTTAACAAAGACTAAAACTGAAAACACACCCCTGCAGGTGACTCAAAACATGCCCCGCTTGCAGAAATTTACTGTATAAAGAAAGTGAAATTATTTTGGTGCATTAGAATCTTTTGCAACAGGACATCATTTTCACAGCACTTAAGCACACAGTCCCCTCAAATTCTCAAGTTCCTGTTGTAAACCAGTTTAACTTAATTGTCTTTTATTAATAATGTATAACAAACATAATGCTAATATAAATGATACATGATACATACTATGATTATTAAATGTCAAAATATGATTTTCTCCAAGTCAAACATCATTTTTTGTTGATTTAAGGTTAAAATATGACCTGGGCACGTTTTTGGACGGTCAGATTCAATCCTGTGCTTTTCAAATCCCCTCGCATGCTTTGACTCGTACCCTCCTGTGAGTCACAGCAGCAGGACCGATGACTTGCTGCCGGGTGATTATTTTGGGGCTTAAAGTAGCTGAGCAGGCAGGACGGGAGCTCTGTAGTGTCAGAAAGCTTCTCGCCCTGACGCCCATCACGGGCACTGCCGGGGGTGACATGCACCGAACAGATGGTTCATCAATGTCACCTCAAAACTCTGGAACTAAGCGAGAGGCAGCAGAGAACACCGAGAGATCTTCTCATGGTGTGTGTGGGAATATATGCCCGGGGATCACGATGGCACGAAATGCCATTAACCTTCACTGAGCGTTCCAAAAACTGGGCAATCCATCTGTCATCTAAACAGGATTTATTTCCTTGTTTTTTTGTTTTAAAGAGCTATCATTTGTCAGTAACGCAAAGAACAGGCAGTGTTTGTCCATCGGAACTGTCTAATAACATGAATCCAAAGTAGATTTAACTTTCTTGCACATCAAAATAAAAAAAACTAGCTGTAACAATGCTACTGTAGGTAGCTCTATCGCCCCCTTGAGTATTAAACTTTACACGTTGGGCCTGACATATAAAAATTGTATGCACAAATCGGGCATTCGAAATGTGCATACATACCTTTCTATGCATATCTCACGATTTAAACTACGAACTGAAAAAGTTCACACTGTACCGAAATTTTTAAGGATAGAATCTAAGCTAAGTTTTGTATATGAGGTGAATTATAATGATAGTTCAACCAAACATAAAAATTCTGTCATCATTTTATTTACCCTCATGCAAAACCCTTTACACGACTCTTCTGTGAAACACAAAACAAGATATTTTGAGAAGTGTCTCTTGTGGTTTTGTGTCCATACGATAGACGTCAATGGAGACATTCTGCAGAAGAAAGAGTCATGCAAGTTTGGAGTGACATGTCGGTGAGTAAGCGATGAAATGATTTCTTTTTTCATTCATGATCACGTTTCCGTCATATGTTAAAAATCATATTTAGGTCAGCTGAAACAAAGCTACACCAAGAAAACACAGTTTTTCCACCAGTCACAAAGAGAGTGTGCCAGGTCTGAAAATTGAGTTGAATTGATCACCTGGCTCTGCTAGCAGTGTCATATATTTCTATTAATCCCAATTTGTGCTCTTCTGTCACGGCAGACAAATGGTTTGTTTATCTCAGTTTTGTTCCTTTGCTACAGCTGCACATGGCCAATGACTTACATGGAGTTTGACTGTATACGTGCAATATATACCAGAGCAATATCTGTAACGTAATGCACTTTGTTAATTTATTGGTGGCAGACATTGTAAAGACTACTTTTAATTTAGATTCAATGTGGTTCATTTGTACATGAGCTAAACAAACTTACAGTACATATTGATGCATTTTACTGTGGAGACTGACTCAGATGACATACTTTTGTTCAAAATGAATAAACATGACTTTCATTACACAAGAGTTCAATTCAGACCTCAATGTGTGTTTAAGAACTTTCCAACACGAACAGTTAAAAAGGGCAGGTGGGGATTTTATATAAATCATATCTGTTCTACGGATTAAAAAATTAAGGTTGTCAGGATTTGGGGTTTGTAGGTTAGCGCAGGGCGCAGGCTGGCATCCCATATGGATTGAGGGATTTCACTTAACTAGATTGTGCTTTATGAAAGGTTACAAGTAACAGGCTGGCTTAGCATGATTAAATAAGATAAAGCTCTGGTTTCAGGCCAAGGGCTGTGGGGACATGACGTTACCAGTGCCTCTACAAAAATAGTACACACTTACACTTTTTACACAATAAAACACAAAAGTGATGGCACAAAAACAACCTCAAACACAAATAGAAATGGGTACCAACAAAAAACGTTGCCATGTGGCTACTGAAGTCTTCTTATTATGACACTAACTGAAGTGTTATTATGACCCATGCTCTGACCAACTGACCACACCAAGACAACAAAAACAAAATAACATTGGCTCTGATGTAATACAGTGTTACCGCAGGGAACCATAACATCAAAGGGCTAAATAAGGCTCAACTCAAAAAACACCTACAGGAAAAACAGGTGCAGAGAAATTAAAACATACTGGAAGAAAATCACATTGAGTACCAGGAAAATGCATGACTCAAAACCTTGACCTTTCACTAAAACAATGGCCAGTACATTTGAAGGGATTGTCTCCATTAACCAAAGGCACAAAAAACAAGCAAATGACAACAAACAAGGCATCAGCAAATTAACAGAATTCAACTCAAAACAACAAGTTTCCAAGAAAAGGTTGTTGATGGTAAAAGAATTCAAACAGTTTTCATACAAACCTCTTGAATGAGGTCAAAATACTATCCACACTTTCCATTTGGATCCCCAACTCAATACACATGCACGAGTACAGTACAATACATAAGGGGAGCAAAATCTGATTCCATTGTCTACCCATAAAATAACGTAATAAATACATTAAAATATAAACTTTTTTACTTCTATTTTTATACATATTTTCGAAAATTTCTGTGTTGCCATTGTAAGAATTGAACTCACCTTGCACATGTTGCGTGACTTTTGTTAAATCAGTTAGGACATCCGGTTTAGGAATGGGAGAAAGACGATTCACTCCGTTTTTGGAGAAGAAAGTGGAGAATCTAATAACCCGTATTTTTTTTATTTATTTTTTTGTCGTCCACGCGGTATGTTTTAATTTATTAGGTAGCATGTAGTTCCAAAATCAGAGTTGCGCATGCCAGATTACCAAGCCTGGGGATACCAAAATAAAAGTCCTCCCAATTGACTTTTCCTAGGTCAAACTATTTTAACTGTTAACAGTTTATATCAGTATATAGTTCATAATCAACAAACCAGCAATTAATTCAGTACATTTTATTTTAGACTAAACATTTAAACTTAAATGGCTCCAGCACCAAATTTTTATCAGCTGTTACATGGGCTGCGGTAAATAGTAAAAGAATAAAATAATTAGATACGGTGTTAGTAAACTATAGGGATATCATACTTAGGTTAGTGTACAGTATTTAAAAAGAAACTGACCACCCAATTCTCATCTAAACTAGAGTACACACAAAGTTTGAACACAGTATATGTTTTTCTCACAATTTCTGTTTAATGACATTTTTTCTAGGGCTGTCAAAAGATTAATCGCAATTAATCGCATCCAGAATAAAAGTTTGTGTTTACATAACATATGTCTATGTACTGTGCATATTAATTTTGTATTTATAAATACAAACACATACACAAGTATACATATTTAGGAAATATTTACATGTATTTATTTATATTTACCAATAATTGAAATTATATATAAATGTTTATTAATATTTAGATTTTTCTTAAATATATGCATGGATGTGTATGTGTTAATAAATACAAAATTATTATGCACAGTAAACAGATAAATATTATGTAAACACAAACTTTTATTCTGGATGCGATTAATCGCGATTAATCTTTTGACAGCCCTAATTTTTTATTTTTATTTACTGCATGCACTTAATGCCGCTGAATCCAGAGTTAAAGATGAGGAATAACAAGTAGATTCTCACAAAAAAATTCTATGAATTAATGATGCTCAATTATTTTAACTGTTTTTATGTCCTGTCACCACATAAGACACTGCATAAACACTGCCTCAGTGTATCACACACAGAGTGAAAATTCCTTTAAAATACTCATCTAAAAACTGTGGTTCATATTCGACAAAACACTTTATATACTCTGTTTATGTAAGAGGATGTTAAGAAGCAGAAGGTTAGCTGGCAGACTACAGGAACATTTTGTCTGTTAACAAAATCTGAGTTTATGCCAATGAATGTGGCTCAGCATAAATTATTTATAAGAGTACAAAACTCCTGAAATGCCTGTTGGAATCCCTTTAAAGCATCTCATTCATGCTATCGATAAGCTGCCCAAAGAAAGTTGATGGTTTCTGTTGTTAATATGCATTCATAAAATGAATAGTTCCTGATCTAAATCTCGATCATTGGAAGGTTTATGCATTTCTAAAAAAGCTGATATACGCTGACATTAGTAGGTTTCTGTTAATGTGTTACAACCTACCAGATGTTTCGTTGTCAGAGCAATTGATTATTGTGATTTTTATTTCAATAATTTATTGAACGTTGGTGTCTGTCTACTCAAGAATTGTAAGTAAATTTAAATGACTTTAACACAGCCTCTTGCGTTTGCCCTGCATACTGTGCATAATGTGTAAAAACCGATGTTGATCTGGAGCAAGTGTCTATTATTATTGCTGTCAATATTTAGTTGTTTAGTCTGAATGTCTGGTTGTGTTTAAATCAGTAGCATATTATTTAATCATATGCATTCAAAGGCAAACAGACACGTTCCAAAGAAATTGATTTTCCAAAGGAATTTAATTGTTTGTTTGTGCATAACCCACAAAAATATTTTATTCAAAATCAGTTAAAACCAACATGAATTCTTTTCTCATCTTACTTGGCTATTTGTAATTGACCTATATACGGTATAGTGTTTTTTTAATCTTGTACAATAACAAAAATGTCTTCAGACCTACGATAAATTGTCTTCTGGGTAATGTTGGTTGTGAAATGAAGATGTGACGGAGAGATCAAAGCATGCAGAGGGAATTCCATAATGATGTCAAATACAATATTCATCGTGAGAGGAGGATATACAAAGAGGGTGCTATAGTATTTCTGTTTAGTGGGAGACAAAAGCATATGTACTTGAGACCACCGCTGAGTGGATTGCTGTTTGTCTGTGTGTGTGGGGGGAATAGTGCGGCAGCAGATATTTTGGTAACCATGATGAAACATTTATACTAATGGCTTAAATATTTGAAACACGAACAGCTGCACTCACCCATCGTAAATTATGTTTTCCAGTCTGGAAATACATGCAGAAAACACTGCGAGTTTGGACTGCAAAGTGCAAGAAAATGCAAAAATCAGACATGCAATAACGTTTTTATTGCCGTTTCTTTACATTTCTAAGGTATTCTCAAGTGTGTTTTAGCATGTTGCTGTTAGGATTCTGAGTAGTTGCGGTATAGCCTACATTTGTACAGTAGGCTATACTAGCTATTTATTGGTTGATTTTAATTTGAAGGTTGAACTGTGTTGGCACATGAATTAAAAAAAGAAAAATTAAAATACAAAAATGACATTGTAAAAACTTAAAGTGGAATGGCATTGTGGAATATCTAAATCATTTTAATAGGAAAGACGGGCCTAGTTCAGAAGAGAGCAAGTCATTCCGTTTAACCCGGACAGGTGACATTGTGTTGGGAAAGGGATTTGATCTGCGTCATTTGTAATGACCTGGCCGAAAAACATGCATTATGTGGAAATATGTTCTGTATTACTAATGTGCGGGCTCTCCAAATCACGGCAATTTCGTTTCAAACAGCAGCAGGTACGATACCGGTCATGAATAAAACATGTGCCAAGATTGAAGTGATCAGATTCAATGCACTGGTGTCTCTTTTGTTGCCGATGTGTCTGTGGCTTTTGTGTGACTTGAATCTTTAGTGCGAAGTAACGCTTCTATTATCAAGATAACAAGGGCATTTATCACTATACACCTTTACTATTTCATTTTTTAAGCAGGAAAGACAAATATTGAATGTATTTTGGCCATTATTGTGAATTTTGTTATATGAAAGCTTGTCCTTGTCAATTACGAAATCATGACGGTAATGAGATTACATAGTGTTTGTGGATAGTTGATGGTCCGTATGAAGACATCCACCCCAACTGTCTATCATATTCTGGTCCATGTAGATATTATTTTTGCTCTTTATTCACTAAAACATATTTTTAACACAATTTTAAAAAGAATCTAAGCTTTAAATAAAAACAGCACTCTTCCATGGTTTATCAAACTGAAGGACAGTTGACATTTCCAATTTATATTCAAAATGACAACCCTAAACAATATTTGTTTTAATTGGTTGGAGAGGAAAACAAGCCAGCACTACAGTTTCACCTCATTTATCAGCCTTAATGAGAATATCACACGTTTTAATCACGGATTTGTCCTTCCTTTAATATAGCCCAGATCATAAAAGGGCAGCCAGATCATAAAACACATTTTTTTACACTTTGTACACATGCAATAATAGAATAAAGATTTTATGAGGGCCCGGCATTCTACTGTATGTTAGTAAACGGGGGGATGGGGCGTTGGGGGGGGCTTAGTCCCATTGCTCAATGATATAAAGGAGTGGTTCTCAAACTGGGGGTCATGGCCCCCTGGGGGGACACAAATTTTGTGGTATTTTATGAAATATAGAAATTTAGGATAAATTTTATGCAATTAAACATCAGAAAAATAAGACCACCAACCAAAAGAATTGATGTTCCAGCATTGTACAACTAAATATTTTCTTGGTTTAATTAAAACTTTAAGTTTAAGATTATATGGGTGGTTTCACATTTAGTTTGATTGCCTGGTCCGAACCCTAGTTCGATTGCTCCCCCTGCCCCTGCTGGACTCCGTTCACAGTATTTAATTTGGGTCCGAACCGCGGTTCGTTTGCGTCATCAAGTCCTGTCGCTTATACCGACGATGCAGGAGAAGGCAGCAAAATGCATTACATTGCTCGCTTCACTTTTATACATTTATGTTTTTTATTTTTTTAGATTTGATCACAAAACTCCGGACTTCTGATAGAATGACTAGCACCAGCTGATCGTCACGTGCCATCCTCATGCGAGAGCCTGTGGACTTCATGTGCCATCCTCATGCGAGAACTAGTGGACTTCATGTGTGCCATCCTCCTGCAAGATCCTGTGAACTTAACTGATCATCCCAGCTCCAGCCCAGGCAATCTCTGTGTGCAAAGATGGACCCTTGTTATTTTAATCCTACTTTTGTTTATTATGTCTTTCTTCCTGTAAAGCTGCTTTGCAACAATGATACATTGTGAAAAGCGCTATATAAATAAAACTGAATTGAATTTCGTCTGTCCTGCGAATGTACTGCAAATGCTCGTAAGAAAGCTGAAGGTGAACAGAAATGAGATATACAGCTCTCTGCTAAGAACGCATCAGTCACGCTCGTCAGCTCGTAACACACACACAAGCACATAATTTTACCGAATAATACGTCATTAATAGCGGTTCACTTCCACGATTTAGTATGTTCATATCAGCAGCGAACCGTACTGGAGTTCTCATGAACCACACCACAGACCTCCCTTTTAAGCGGACTCGGGTACAGTTTGCGGTGCGCACCAAAAGTGCTAATGTGAAACCGCCATAAGTCTTTATTTGGGGGGCCGCAAAGCGATGCACCCTACACAAAGGGGGCCTTACAACGAAAAAGATTCTTTTGATTGTTATCACAAATAATCTACAGGCACTGTTTGTGAATGTGTACCGGAAGTTAAGTTGGGGTCACAAAAGTGCAGTAACGTTTGTTTTTGTTGTTAAGATGAAACCGTCTATACAATTAAATATGAAAATGAATATTAATAAAAATTAAATGAAATGTAAATAGTTGTCTTATTAGCTGCTAGCCAGACCGATTAACAACACAGACCGGAAGTTAAAGGGGTCATATGAAACGGCTAAAACGAATATTATCATTTGTTTTAGATGTAATGCAATGTGTATACACGATTTAAGGTTAATAAATGCTGTATTTTCCACATACCGTGCTTGTTTGTATCTCATCTTTGCCCCGCCTCTCTGAAACGCGCAGATTTTTTACAAAGCTCATGGCTCTGAAAAGCGAGGTGTGCTATGATTGGCCAGTTAACCAGTGCGTCATGATTGGTCGAATACTGCAAGCGTGTGATGGAAATGTAAAGCCTCTTACCATATTTGGAACATCAGGTTCCAAAGCAATTGTACTGACAGGTACGCCCATCTTACTTGCGTATACATTTGGGCGCTCTTAGTCAAATCATACCACAGACTGATAGATTTGTGGGGGTGTGGTTACACGAGGCGTTTCAGGCAGGTCTGGGGGAGCATTCGCTTTTAGATAGAATGCATCTTTTGTTCCGACACCTTAATTTTTGCAATTTTACGTGTCTAATACAGTACATGCATGGGCAACTTATAACACACCAAAGACACAGAAAAACACGTATTTGCGCCGTATGACCCCTTTAACTTCGGGCCAGGCGCGAGGATCCGATGAAACCATCTATAGGACTTCGGTGGCGCTGATATCAGGAGTGGGGTTCTTTCAATCATATATAAAGTGTGATGTGTATAGACAGATTAACATTGGTGCTACCGTTGCCATGTCAACAGGGACTTTGCATGTCTGTAAAATGTGAGACAATTTATTAAACATGATGAGATTTAAAAGATAAACTATGTGTTTTTAAACACTATAACAATTCAAGTTGATGTGCATTGAACGTATACAACCAGTTGCTGCAGTTTTACCAGATTTGGTTTTTAAAGTAGCAGTTATAAAATTTACAATAAATGTAAATTGTATACTGTGACACAGCAGGAGACGACTGTGATCGACTAGTCGTATTATGTTGCAGAATCACAAAGTTTAGTTTTTTTCATTAATGCATTGAATATGTACAGACTCACTGTAACAGTGTGATGTCCGCAGTACAATGCCGGCACTTATGTTCCCAGCATGCACATGAATAAATAACGCTGTCTTTTTAACTGGTTTACTTTGCTTTGTTAGTCAATAGCCATGTTCCCACTCTTGGCCAAATGAGGGCGAGCTAGTGCGTTTTACCCCCCTCCTTACAATTGAGCCGAAGAGGGTCAACTGGGACAGGTCAGTGTCAAAGACTTTCGATGTGAGCGTCAGTGAGGTATATTATTAGCACGGTTTGATTTTAGAAAAGCAAATCACTTTTTGAGTTCTTGAACTTTGTGTCTACTGTATGCAGGCATAATACTACAGCAACCAGCTCACTACTGCAAGCAATCTCTCTTTATACACAAACATCTTCTTCATAATTGAATATCAAAGAGATGCTGTGACACCGTCAGACTTCTTTCTGTTGAGGAATCTAAATGAAGAATTATGGAAATGAGAGGATATACACTGAGGTTTCGAGTGAACGTGGTTATTGGATGGATCATGTGACACGTATTTGATTCCATAGCACTAGAGGACAGACACATTGTCCCTTGCAGAGAATTAAAGGAACAGTTCCCCCAAAAATGAAAATTCTGTCATCATTTACTCACCCTCAAGTTGTTCCAAATCTGTATAAATTTCCTAGTTCTGTTGAACACAAAAAAAAGATATTTTGAAGAATGTAGGAACACAATCTGTTCTGGAGCACTTTTGACTGCCATATTGTAATGTTTCCTACTATGTTAGTCAGTGGTGGCCAAGTTGGCCACTGTTTGGTTACAATCGTTCTTCCAAATATATTTCTCTGTGTTAATCAGAACAAGGTAATTTACACAGATTTGGAACAACTCAAGGGTGAGTAAATGATGACAGAATTTTTATTGTTGGGTGCACTGTCCCTTTAATATCTCTTTCACACAATAAGATTGACTTTCTCAGAGATTGAAAGCATTTCTATGGACCACTCTAAAAAGCACATGAGCTGACAAGCCTTTTTATAAAATCGTAAAGAGTAAATGTTCAAACCCTGTTGTGCAGTTTCTGACCTGCAATCTTTAGTAATTGTAATTCTTTTCCCAGGAGAAATAACGTTAGGTTTTGATGTTTCGCGCTAAAGCAAAGCAACATTCACGTGAGGGTTCACAGAAGGGACAGCAGGCTTGGTTTGTCTCTGGATCATCAGTTACATGTGCATTATAGCCAAGAAAGTCTCTTTATAATGCAGACTGGTGGTACTCAAACGCTGTCCATGAGCTAAGTGCATTGTAAGACTCCTTCAAATAGTCAAATGGCTTTCTGAATGATCTTTTGAAAGCACATTTCTGTCTAAAGGCATGAATTATTTGTCTTGAAATACACTGTTAACTAGTAAAACCCACCAAAGATAGGTTTAGCTTTTCCACACAATCAAAATTAAATACCACATGATGATAATTATTTAAGATTGATCACAGAAATTATCATAGAAAATTGTAATCTGCCTTTTTTTATTTTCAAAGCTCCTGTAGGCCTACGTAGGAAATTAAATGAATCCCAGGACAGCCTTTTGCCCACACATGACATCAGTTAATGCTACTGATATTGATTCATGATACACAGAATTCCCACATGCTATTTATAATATTGATTGACCAATCAGATCAAGCAAAATCCTCCGGACATTAAAAAGAAAGAGATGACTTGCTCCAAGGCAGCAATGCATTAGGATGGAGAAGAGAAGTAATTGTTAAACGATTTGCTTCAAGATCAACAGAAGAACAAATCATATTCTTAGGAACATCTGTCACTTTTACACGTTATCAATTAGCACATGCAAATTTCATCTTTGTGATTCCTATGGATTAGACGTTCACAAACTGATCTCACAGAAAACAACATTTTTATCAAACAAGAATCATTTGTAATTTATTAAATGTATTAATTTATAAATTGCTACATGGAGTGTTGCTATGTGGTTGTGTTTTGCAAAAACGAACAAAGCACTAATCCTAAATATGAGCAATATTGAAGTTTTCTTTAGCAACCCCCACTAAAACCACAATAACATATAAAACGCATTAATAAATGCACCATTGTCCTATAGGAATGCAAGGATAGAAAAAATGTTCATCAATGTCACTTCTCTTGTTTTTGAATTAAACTACATATATGTAATAATGTATGCATTAAAATGAAAATAAACACAACTCCTCTGTATAATATTTGTGATCTTTTGCATTTTGGTGATAGCATGAAGACATGTTTTTCAATACCCATAAATGACCGCAAATCATTTAAACCATATGGCTCGTCTTTTGAGCTCGGTGGAAAGAATCAAAGGCAGCTTTAAAGCTGAGGCTTATCTTCAACTAATATGGTTGATCCTCTACGTATGGTCCAGTCAGATTCATAATTCCCTGAATGACAAACAGTCCATTTTCACAAGCCTCTCTTCTCTGATGTCAACGTAGAGTTATCATAGATCAGACCATATGTCATACGATCAGATATGATGAATATTATTTAAATCCATACTTAGTACAAACGTCTCTTATTGGCACTTTTGTGTAAGGGGATAAACGTAACATTACTCTGTGTAACATAAAAGACTGTAAAACTGTCCTGCATATTGTGATATATTTAAATATATTTTATATTAATATTGATGTAAGAAAATATTTCAATTACTGTATAATTGCAAGGAAAAGGTAAATAGTGGCATTTTTTTTACTTCAAAGTGTCCAAATTATTTGATTATCAATTTTTTACACATTTCATTTTTTAGAGTTTCTTCTGAATGGCAACATCTCACTGTTTTCAATAATGTTGAAGCATTGTGACATCATAGATGTGTGATGTGTGACATCATTTATTTGAATGCACACTGCTTTAAAAAGCATTATAAAGGTAATACATTTAAAAATTCAAACAGTTTTAAGTTGACGTCTTTTCACAAATAGATCAGAGGAGACAAATACCACTGTAAAAATCAATTTGACTTGACATTTCATCTTATATTTAGCCTTTATGGTTTGTGCCTCTATGTGCATTACATCTCTTAATGAAAATGTCATCTTTATATAAAAATGTAATAATTTAGCCAGCAATTATACTTTGAGAAAATAAGTTTGAAACAAAACCGATAAGAGCTATAATGAAAGTAAAGAGGCAGTATGGAAAGCCCCATTGTTCTCTGATCTGCTCGATCCAGACAATCCTTAAACCCCCTCCAGCTCTGAAAACTCGAGGTCAAAACAGACTCGGAACAAGAGCTGAGGTAATCAGGGGTGTTGGATGAACACAGGGATAATTTCCTAAAAGGTCAGAACCTTATTGTGGAGTTGAGCCCACACCGTGACCGCAGGCAAGAAGGTGAGGAGCTATTTTGCGGCCAATCTGGATGAAGTACTGTTAGCTAAGCAAGAAGATGAAATTGAAAGAAGTTTCTTTCAAGCGTAGCAGCCTCATCCAGAGAGCTTGATCTTGAATCGCTTGTTATGTGAAATGTTTTAGATATACAGTATGTGTCGAGTCAAGAATAAGTTCAGAATTATGAAATGATCGAGAGAGCAGAATGAATAAGACACAGAGAGACATGTAGACGTTGTCCTGATTGAAAGATAAAGACAGTCAACTGTATATCTGTGTTAAAAAGAGCATTTGTTTTGAGAAAATGTTGTAGTGGGTATTTTGGATATGTACTGTATACCTTACATACACTATGATGCTTATTATTGTAAACATTAAATATTTGTATTTATTTCAATCAATCAATCAATCAATCAATGTTTGTTTATATAGCACATTTAAAAGCACATTTAAAAACCACCGAGGTGGACCAAAGTGCTGTACAAGCAGAGAAAATTATTAAAACAGCAGTTTTTATTTATTTATTTATTCGACAGAAATGAAAAAATCTCTGACATAGAATTGGAAGTGCATTAGAAATGAGCTCACAAAAGACAATCGAAAATGTATTCTGTAACTTTAAAACATTGTCATTTACATTTGTGCATTTGGCAGATGCTTTTATATTTAAGGTATACTTTTTGTCAGTATATGAGTTTTTTGCATTGCTAAACATAAAAGGCTTCAAAATGGTTTCAATTTTTTATCATAAGTATAATTTGTACAAGCAGTATAGTTTGCAATCTCACCTAATTTTACATTTAATCTCTAGATAAAGGTTTTAACAAACATTCATTCAAATATAAATATCACATTTTCAAGTATTTAAGAATAACCCTTTGATTAAAAAAGGTTTTGATCATAACTGTATTCGAGTTTCAACTTTTGCAGTATAGGCTACTTCAGTTATTAGCAATAACACTGTAGTCTTAAAGTGTCTATCATTCCACTGACCTTTTAAGTACATGCAGTGTAAAATGAAGGGTCGACGCTATAGCTTTAGTCATTAAGGTCGTCGATCTGAGCTGTAAACATGTTTGACCCTCAAACCAGAGCAGCAATCGAAGTCTAAACATTGCAGCTGTCATCTCATTAGCGATCCTATAGGAAGTCGAGCTGCCCACTAGATGGACGGTTCCTGTTATCTCCAGCCAAAAGTAAATAGGCTGCCCTTCCGCTGGTTTCCCACAATTCATTACAGAACTGCAAAACAACACCCGGGGCTGTCAAAGAGTAACCATAGCCATTACACGGCTAAAACCTCTAACAGGGCTTTAACGTGTTAAATAAGGTCCGATCTGATTTGGGAAAGCAGGGGTTTACAAGAAACAGGGAACATGTTTGAAATGGGCAATCCAGTCGGCAAAGAGGGGCTGTAATGAAGAATGAGAAGATGTTAGTTAAGGCGAACAGACAAATGCTAGAAAAGATCACAGCAATGCAAAGCAACAAACATCATACAGTATATAGGGGATAACATCTATCTATCTATCTATCTATCTATCTATCTGTCTGTCTGTCTGTCTGTCCGTCCGTCCGTCCGTCTGTCTGTCTGTCTGTCTGTCCGTCCGTCTACGTATATATACACTCACCTAAAGGATTATTAGGAACACCTGTTCAATTTCTCATTAATGCAATTATCTAATCAACCAATCACATGGCAGTTGCTTCAATGCATTTAGGGGTGTGGTCCTGGTCAAGACAATCTCCTGAACTCCAAACTGAATGTCAGAATGGGAAAGAAAGGTGATTTAAGCAATTTTGAGCGTGGCATGGTTGTTGGTGCCAGACGGGCCGGTCTGAGTATTTCACAATCTGCTCAGTTACTGGGATTTTCACGCACAACCATTTCTAGGGTTTACAAAGAATGGTGTGAAAAGGGAAAAACATCCAGTATGCGGCAGTCCTGTGGGCGAAAATGCCTTGTTGATGCTAGAGGTCAGAGGAGAATGGGCCGACTGATTCAAGCTGATAGAAGAGCAACTTTGACTGAAATAACCACTCGTTACAACCGAGGTATGCAGCAAAGCATTTGTGAAGCCACAACACGCACAACCTTGAGGCAGATGGGCTACAACAGCAGAAGACCCCACCGGGTACCACTCATCTCCACTACAAATAGGAAAAAGAGGCTACAATTTGCACGAGCTCACCAAAATTGGACAGTTGAAGACTGGAAAAATGTTGCCTGGTCTGATGAGTCTCGATTTCTGTTGAGACATTCAAATGGTAGAGTCAGAATTTGGCGTAAACAGAATGAGAACATGGATCCATCATGCCTTGTTACCACTGTGCAGGCTGGTGGTGGTGGTGTAATGGTGTGGGGGATGTTTTCTTGGCACACTTTAGGCCCCTTAGTGCCAATTGGGCATCGTTTAAATGCCACGGCCTACCTGAGCATTGTTTCTGACCATGTCCATCCCTTTATGACCACCATGTACCCATCCTCTAATGGCTACTTCCAGCAGGATAATGCACCATGTCACAAAGCTCGAATCATTTCAAATTGGTTTCTTGAACATGACAATGAGTTCACTGTACTAGAATGGCCCCCACAGTCACCAGATCTCAACCCGATAGAACATCTTTGGGATGTGGTGGAACGGGAGCTTCGTGCCCTGGATGTGCATCCCACAAATCTCCATCAACTGCAAGATGCTATCCTATCAATATGGGCCAACATTTCTAAAGAATGCTTTCAGCACCTTGTTGAATCAATGCCACGTAGAATTAAGGCAGTTCTGAAGGCGAAAGGGGGTCAAACACCGTATTAGTATGGTGTTCCTAATAATCCTTTAGGTGAGTGTATATAGTATATATATATTTATTAAAATATATAGAATACACAACTACAATTACATCAACCACACAGACACACACACACACACACACACACACACACACACACACACACACACACACACACACACGCATGCATACATAGCTTACATAAAACAAACATACTCATATATAAAAACATATATATATATATACTGTATGTGTATATATGTATGTTTATACACACACACACACAAATGCATATATGTACGTACATACATACATACATCCACACACACAGATTGCTTTTACATCTTAATATATTATTGCTTATAAGTAAATAACAAAATATCAACAATAGTCTATCAAAGAACGTAAAGATTTTTCAGCACACAACAATATAGACTCACAAACTTGCTGTTGTGTATGTACACTTCAACATAGTTTTATGCTTGAGCTTTGCAGAAATACAAAATCGGCAGTGGTACACAAAGAAACAATGTATTTCTTCCCTGATGTTCCTTGTTTTAATAGTCTGTAATGCCTCAAGAACATCCTATATGGATTTGATCTATTTAATGATGCCAAACCCTTGCAGAACTTGTGAGCGTGTGTTTTTGCTCTTGCTTTCCAACCCCCAAGCTATGGTCTTATTATGGCTATTTGTCAGACCCCTTAACGCTTCACCCTATATTATAAACCGTTGTGAATGTTCCTTCGGAAGCCTCATTTCCAGCTGTTTGCTTAGCTGTTTTTACATTATAGGCATAACGCATAGCGACACTTGTCACATTCTGGATTAGACCCCATCTGACATCGAGCGTGAGGCTAACTGACACACGGACGACTAAATCACACGCAATTATTCACATGCACGACTCGCAAACGCCGAATATCTAAATATGCTGTGTGTGTTAAAACACTCATGCTATCTCATTAGAAATTGTATGCAAAGTTCACATGACTTCTAGCACATTTGGATAGACAGTACAAAGTCAACATATTTTAATCACAAAGCATTTAGAAATATATAAGAATCTACTAATAATTTATATTCTGAGGTTTTTTACATCTCTGTCAATAGCTTGATATTGTTCGATAATGTCTTTTCGAACATACAACAATCTTTGCTGTTGATTTTGTTTATCCCCATTTTCATACAACCTCGCAGGTCCTCACTTTCTTGAAACTTACTTCATTTTTATTTTATCACTTTATTCCAGTGCTTTTTCTAATATCTCTGACATAGATGAGGGGACCAGAATTTAGCTTTCTTAACAAAAGACAGTTTTGTCATCGAGATGGGTTAACCTTGACAGCTTCCATCTTTTCATCTTACTTTTGGCAGCCTGATTGAAAACTTCTTCTGATTTCCAAGGTTGAGCCAGAGGGTCTGAGGAAGTCGAGTGAGATTGAAGCGACAGTGTTCGGGAACACCTATTGGGATTTTTTATTTGAGAAAAGTGTTAAAGTGTTTGCTCGCAGGCATAACATTGGAACCCCTCCACCTGGATTCAAGGTCTTTCAGACCGGCAGGCGGTCATCTCTGCCACACTTTCACACTCCACAGGACAAACCAACTATCTTCTCAACAACATCATGCATTCATAGTTTATAATGCATTTATAATGCATTCATTGTTGTTTATAAGCATTCCATGGAGGAACCAACGCCCACAGCAATGTAGCTATGATGCATTTGTTGCACCAAAAATGGCTTTCTGTGACTTCAGTGCTATATACTTGACAGACAAAATGAAAAAAAGTGTGTGCTTGTGATGTGTGTTTTTTAGGGTGTACAGTAAGCTACATAAGGAAAATGAGTCTCAGCGGGGAATCTTTTATGCTTCTTTGATTTATGAGCGTGCGTTGTCTCATTTCGCAGCACACTGACAATTTTTCTGCAATAATTGAAGTAAATGATGAAGTTGTTCTTCTCTTGCACAATAAAATTATAGTGTTGGGCCTAAGGACACAGCTGTAATGAAATTATTGCCCTTTGCACACACATAGACGGTTCGCGATATAATTATAAACAATATAAAACCATTCAAATTTGTGAGATTGTACACACAGTTCATAGTTTTAATGTGTGTCACTTTATTTGAAGGTGATATGTGTACATTTTTTGGTGTTAAAATACTTTCTTTAGACTTTAAGTAAGGCATACGGAGGTTCCACCGAAATCTAAACGGTGTAGCGCTTTCAAAACAGCTAGCCAACACAGTTTCGTTAGATTGGGTAGGCATGATAAGTGCTAAAAATAAAGATGTATTACATTTATGAATAATTAGCGTAATGACTAATCGCAGATCAAAGAGACGCCACTGGCAATTTATGCACACAGAGCACAAACCATTGTGTTCCGTCCAAGTCTTTAATTCAACATTATTCGTTTCTGTCCTCAAAAGTGTTTGAGTCTCGTGGGGGGGCACGGCACTCAGTAGGCGCCTTTGTGATTAGGAAATAATCAATGTGGCAAGATGAATCACCCATAGGGCATTGCTTCTTGTTTGGGAACCCCCGAGCTCGTAAATGTGTCTAAACAGTTGCCGATATCAATCACGTTCCCTGAAAAACCTGCAGGGCTCTTACTGAGAGCCGATGCTTTGTGTTTGTGTTTATGTGTGTATATACAGTATATGTACAAAAACAAAGTGTATACACAGTCACTCGCAGTCACACGCATACAGTACAGTGTGTACTCATACAAACATACAAAAATAGTTTCGACAACTAGAGTTTAGTCTAAAGTAGGGGTTACTCCCCGCCTCTCTGAAACACGCGATTTTTTACAAAGCTCATCGCTCTGAAAAGCGAGGTGTGCTCAGTGTTGGGTAAATTACTCTGAAAAAGTAATTAATTACTAGTTACTAATTATATATTCAATAGTGTAATTAGATTACTGTACAAATTACTCTTGTCAAAAAGTATTTAGTTACTTATTACTAATTACTTTCTATATCCTATATCAACCTTGATGAGTTAAGTGATTCAAGGATAGACATGAAACGGTTCTTTTAATTCATTCAAATAAATAATATAAACTACATAAAGTACTCTTATTTACTGACAAAAGTATTACAAATGTGACAATTATATATTAAAGCACAGATTTTAAAGTTAGACTTTGAATTTTGATGTCAATTCCACTATTGCACACACATATATTACACAAAGTATTTAGTTTAATTACATCAGAAGTAACTGTAATTAAATTACAGAGAAAATAAGAGTAATCCCTTACTTTACTTTTTCAAGTGAAAAGTAATTAAATTACAGTAACGAATTACTTAGTAATAGTTACACCCAACACTGGGTGTGCTATGATTGGCCAGTTAACCAGTGCGTAGTGCTTGGTCGAATACTGCAAGCATGTGACGGAAATGTAACGCCTCTTACCATATTCGGAACATCATGTTCCCAAGCAATTGTACTGACAGGTGATAAAATGTTATCGGTACTTTCCTTATCAATTCGAGCCCGAATCTGATCCGGAAAATGAAGATGATGTTATAAAGATTTGCCGTTAGTGATCAACCATTGTTTAGCCCTAACCCTAACCCTAACTCAACAAAGACAATAAACCCTATTTTAAACATGTCATTTGTTGCATCTAGTTGGAATATAATTACTGATTATTAGGACTTATGGTGTCTTTTTTCACGTTGAGCGCGTGTCTGAATTTGCAGATAACAAACAAACGACAAACTCAACTCGCGTTAGTCCGTAACAAAGTCTTTTACAATGAATTGCCCCACTTTTTAAGCAAAGCTTTCGTGCACAGCGCCAGCCTTGATCTCTCCCAGGTTCATGAAGCAATCATCTGTGAAATGCGCTGCACACACTTGAATATTCGGATTGTAGACTCCAATACCAAGCTTAACTGCTAGATGTCAATGTCCCATACCGTTTCTTTAAAGCAACCAAACTACAGGACCCATTCAACAAATTGTTTATTTAATAAAATGAACATACAACAAAATTCAACAAATTGTTTATTTAATAAAATTCTTATACAATAAAATAATAATACAAATGAATATTAACATAAATTAAATTAAATATAAATAGTTATATGATTAGACACTAGCCAAACACAGACCGGAAGTTAACTGCAGTCCCGGCGCGCGTGTCCGATGAAACGGTCTATGGCCTATTTAGTGTATGATTGATTGTAAGTCTGTAATTTTCTATTCAGAAAAAGTTTTACACGAAAGCAGGCTTTGGAGTGTTTGGAGAGGTGCATTATTGTAAAAGGTTTGGAAAACAAAGATTCTACAACCTTTCATTATTTTCTATAATAATGTTTGTTTTCTGAGTAATTTAGAAATAGCCATGCTAGCGACAACAAGAACAGAGAAAAATCTATAAAACATATATGAAACTGGCTATTAGATTTAAAATGATCTCTCAGAATGCACAAAATACAGTATATAAGAGATTTATATTACCTGAGGAAATTCATTTAGAATAAAAATATTTATGTACGTATTACACTTTTGATTAAAACTAGTCAGGTCAACTCATAAACCTCCAAGGCTTTCCACAATTCTCTGTAAATGGTTGTAAAAGTCAGATTATATAGAGGCCACAACCTTCTTTATTCCTGCCTCCAGCTGTTAGTCATATTACAAAGTTATATTTCTACAGAACGGCAGACAAAACTGGTTCTTATGCATTTAAATGAGAGAAAAAAAATGTGCAATAAGATATATAATGATACTGACATTAGCGTAATTAGAGATTGAATCTGAAAGTAATATGGGCCCTACTTTCTGATTTGTGGCAGAGCAATATAAAAACATATCTATGTTTTTATGTATTTCGAGAAATGAAAATCTAGTGCATGCAAGACAGTAAAATAAAGTTAAATACTAGTTGAGGAGGTTAGGTTGCAATATAGTAGCTTTGCAGTTGTCATGTTATGTTATTTGGTTGATAAGTGGTGACGTAAGGAATACCGTTTCCGGGTCCAAGCATCTATTCATTTCAAGCAGGGCTACAGCTTAAACAGCTGTTAATGAGCAATGTCTACACATCGCATATTTAAGCGGAGCATTTATTAACTCACAGTATACACTACAGTCTCCAGGTTTACGGAATCTCCGACATCAATATTTGAATAAATTATGAAAAATGAATCACTGACTGGCCATGTGGGATTTCGTTATGAAAATAAAGGTTAGGATCGTGGTTTTCCGATAGATATATTAGCATTTTTTGTTGTTCGCCTATTCACCTTATTTTTGACGTAAATGTGGGCGCCACCATCTTTGTGCTGTTTGTATTTAGACTTCCGGTGAGCCACTAAAGCTAATGGCAGTCGTATTGCGAGTGAGACGAATGTGCTGTCTTGACTGGCTAGTTAATATTTATTATGGAACCCAAAGGTACACGCTTAATGTGTGCAGTTAGAGGTTGCCATAATTGCCGTAAAATGTCTATAAAACATTTGTTTTGACCGTAATCCTCGCACCCGAGCAGAATCTGGATGTCACGCACCCATTATTCATTATTTTAGCCTACTGGATGCCCTTTCTCCTGGACAATTCAACTTCTTGACTACAATAACTAATAAACATCGTTTAAAGGTAGGCATTTATGGGGAGAGAGTCAATAAATGTAGAAAAATATCATTATTATATATCATAGATTACATACAGTATAAACCAAACGTATTTAGCACAACTTAAAGGCGGGGTGTCCGATTTCTCTTAGCCGTTGTTGATGTTCAAATCACCAAAACAAACACACCCCTACCCCATCTTACGCGTTCGTCAGCGCTCGGCTCAACTAATGTCTGTCCTTTTCACTGTACACCTTACTGCTGATTGGCTACAAGGTTGTTTTGGTACTCAGCCCGACTTTGTCTAAACAAGCGTAATTCGGAAATCGGACACCCCGCCTTTAATAAACAGTATGCAAATAGTGGTATAATAATATTAGCAGGAGAAAATTTAGTTTAGGTTAAAGGCACAGTTCACTCAAAATGAAGATTCTTTCATCATCGTGTTCCTGTGTAGCTCAGTTGGTAGAGCATTGCGCAAACAAAGCAAGGTTGTGGGTTAGATCCCAGGGAACACACACTGATAAAAAAAGACATGTGTAGACTAAATGCACTGTAAGTCGCTTTTAAGCGTCTGCCAAATGCGTAAATGTAAATCATTTACTTATCATTCATGTCATTCCAAACCTGTATGGCTTTCTTCTGCAGAACACATAAGAAGATATTTTGAAGAATGTTGATAAAGAAACAACATTGGACCTCATCGACTTCCATTGTATGGACACAAAACCACTGTCGCATTTCTTAAAATATCTTCTTTTGTGTTCCACAGAAGAAAGAGTCATGTTTTGAACCACATGAGGGTGAATAGCAGAGATGGCAAATGTACACACATCCTTTACTTACAGTAAGTAGAAGTACAGATACTCGAGTTTAACAGTAGGCCCTACTCTGGTACAAGTTGAAGTGCTGACTAAACTTGTTTACTCAAGTAAAAGTAAAGAAGTACGGGCTCTAAAAAGTATTTAAGTAAAAAGTAGACAATACTACTACCTGTTTTAGAGTCACGCTCGTAACTGGACCTAACAACTGAACTACCATTATGTAGAACACAAGCATAAAAAAGACTGATGTCACCTATGGCAACATCCTAGACCCCTTGTCCTTGGAAACAACTCAAAATTGTAATGAAATTATGATGTAAGATAAAAGCGTAAAGAACAAGCGTATTGATAATAATTGTGACAGAACTCCCTCTGTCTCAAGTTCTCAACCATAATTTTGGCTGTTCTTTGAGTTGCCTTCCGCCTTGGTCCGTGGCAGCTTCATAGACTACTAGTCTACTGTATGTCTGTGGTGCGTGAAAGCCAGGAAATTACTGTTTGGTTCTGTGATTGTCAAAACA
The DNA here is from genome assembly GCF_024868665.1 of Triplophysa rosa. Taxonomy (NCBI): domain Eukaryota; kingdom Metazoa; phylum Chordata; class Actinopteri; order Cypriniformes; family Nemacheilidae; genus Triplophysa; species Triplophysa rosa. Next base: position 32,453,917 of record NC_079891.1, on the reverse strand, counting down.
TTTTATAACAGAATGTCACTGCTTTCAATTTTAGGTGAACTGTCTCTTTAAATTTTACAGTACAGTCCATGGATTGTTGTAGACACTTGGGATATCTTGTAAAAAAAGAAAACAAAGAAATAAATAGATAATTATTATTTATTGGCAAGTGAATTTATTTGGTAACCATTAAATTATCCTTAACTTCTGACAGAACTACAGTACGTCTTTCGTGAAGTATTTCATGTTTGTAGAACATGCAAAACTGTTTTAAATCCAGTAGCTGTCAAGGACGAGTATGCCAGACTACAGTCTGTACGGTTTAAAAGATTTGTTGATGCTGGACAGAAGTGGTACAATGCCATATTCAGTTTGATTTGATTAAATCGTTTAACCGTGCACTGATTTCAGTTACAGTTATATTTACAAAGGATGTTTACAAAGGATCATGTGTAATCCACACTGTGAGATTTAAGTCATCAAAAAAATGTCTATCCCTTTAAATGTTTAGGGGCTTTAGGACAAAAAAGTATTTTGCATACTGGTTGAGCTCCCAAAAAGTAAAGTTTACACGGTTTATGTCAATTATGTGTTTAAACAGCACGTCATCACTTCAAGTTAATTGCGGTTGGGGCTAACATTTAAACCGCAGCACAGAGATATTCACATCAATTCGAGTTCGTCCAGTAAACAGACGCGAGCTCAAGATGAGCGCTCGCTTATCTCCAGATCAATTATTTTCGCAATTGACCCTCAATGTCTCATTCTCCAGCTTGATTAAACAAGACGAGTTGACAGAGAGGAACTCCACAGAGATCACGTTAAGATAGCAGACGCATCACTCATATCTAAACCAATTTATTTTCAAATAGAAGACTAAAACCTACAGTGCATTTCTCTATAGTGCTTCGAGCTGACAAGAACAAACCCAGATGTTTATTGTGTGTGTTAACTGCGGTGTGGCCTCATGGAGGCGAATAGCAACAATAAGCCCTCGGAGACGAGAGGTCCTGAAGAACTCCGCAGGTAATTGGCTGCCTAATCTGTGTTACATTGTTCTGCATGTGCTTATATGATGTGACAGGCTGTTAATTTAATTTACTTTATTAATATTCATTAGCTTAATGAAAGCAAGGTAGTGTGACCTGATTGGCTGAGTTGTGTTGTAGGAAGAACAATAATGGAAGATTTAATCACGGAAGATGATTTTTGTCACTTTATTAAAGATTAGATGCAGTGGCGGTATTTCAATTCATATCACGCTCATCTTTAATTCTGTATGAAAGAATCGCTGTGTTTATCAATGCGTTTTGTAAATCACAAATGGATGGGATGTCAGAAACGCCGCTTCTCGGTTATCTCCTACCTTCGTGTCAAAAATGCTTTTTTGGTTGATATGCTCTCAGCCAGCCTTCAGAAAGAAAAGTAATTCAATTTTTGCTTTCTTCCCAAAAGAGCCTCATTCTGACAGCTGTGCTCTCCGACACAATGCCGTTCCGACACATAAGATGTGACAAACTCATTTGAAATGGATAATTCATTTTTGGTAAGATGGCCATGTATTGTACAGCTCACGTCTTTTTCTACGTTGCCCCAACTTCTCTAAACAGTCATATTTGATTTCAGACATTATAGAAGAGTTGTAAATTAAAAATAAAAGAAAGCTTTGAAGAGAATAATATAGCTGCTTTATGCAACTTGCAGACAAATATCACTGTAAAAAATCCAGTAAAAAAACTGTAATTTTCCGGCAGCTGTGGCGAAAAACGTAAAATAACTGTTTTTATGTAAAATTCCATGTTTTTCTTGAAAATGTGCAATCTTTTTCTGTAATTTGATGTTTTTTTTACCGCATTTCAAATACATGATACATGAAATAGGTAACTGTAAAAAATAACAGCGTAGGTTTGGCATACTATCGCTTTTTAAGATATTGTTAGTTTAAAAACAGAAGTATTTATTTTAATCTCATAAACAAACAACATAAAGAATGTTACTGCAAAATTGTCTACAAAAAACTACAAATTGTCTGTCCTCCCTACCAGTTTTTAAATGCCTGCTTAAAAAACACCTACTGTCCGTTGATTTTAACTAGCCGATATAATCTGTATCTGTGATTTTGTATTTTGTTGTATTTTCTTTCTAATTGTGTTTATTTTTAGCTGTATTATACAGCACTTTAGATCAACTGAGTGTTGTGTGAAAGTGCTTTATAAAAAAAGAAAGAAAGAATAGAGTGCCAGTAGATTATTTCTGTTATCAAGCAAAAGAAACCGAGAAGAACCGTTACCTGGCTAAACTTGCTTCTCAAATAGTTTGAATTTAGACTGCGATACCAAGCTAAACCGCTAGATGTCAGTGTACCATACGGTTTCTTTAAATGCGACCAAACTACAGCACCCCTTCAACAAATTATTTGTTTAAAAAAATCAACATACAACAAAATAAAAAAAATCTTTATTTAATACAATTATTATATAATAAAATAATAGTATGAATTAATATTAACTTAAATTAAATATAAATAGATAGATTATTAGACACCAGACAAACACAGACCGGAAGTTAACTGCAGTCCAGGCACGCACGTCTGATAAAACGTTCTATACGTGTCCATGTATTAGCTTTAATGTGCTGAAACAAAATTTTTGGCTTTGGAAAAATATTTGATGTTCTCCTGTGAATTGTTTAATAGTGGAGATGTTTTGCAGACCACTTTATTTACTGATCAGCCCAAAAAAGGTTAATTGGTTATTCTTGCACTGAATTTCATTGGATGGCGGAGCGGCACTGGATGGGCTTCATGTCAATAACAGCTGAGTCTTAAGATTAATTAGTGCTATAATTGTGTAGCGCGTGCTGGGGATCACGCTGATCTGGAAACAGGGCTTATCCAGAAATCCGTGCATGATCCGCCGCATGTGTGAACTCCATTTTTTCCATTTCTCCTTTTCAATGTGCATTTGGTGGCTTTATCTAGTTCATTAAATTTATCCTTATGACGTTTTAAGTTGAATCAGACGCTATATTGTGCTTACATGTCTTTTTGTACGACCACCCGTTTCACAGCAAATTACATCCAATCATACCTCATAAATGCAGAATGCGATGAGTTGACCTGGAATTCTGCCATGCTTTGCTTTAGAGATGCCAACAGTGAACTAATGCGAGATTTCTCAACGTTTCTGTTGTGTAATGAACTCAGCACAGCTGGGATATGGATTTAGAGACGGCACACAGTGACCTAAACCATCTGACTGCTATACGGTTCAGCCAGATGAACAATTGAAACAATTTATGTCATCATATATGTATAACATTTATTAAAAGCTGTCATTATTTACCTCTTACTCTCATCTCATGCCATACCTGTATGACTTTCTTACACCAAGAATGTTTCTAGCAGACTGAATCTCATTTTCTGCTTTATTTCAATTGAATTTTTCCAGCCACCCAACTTGACCCAAATGTTCATTCGCAAAATCTGATCTCTTCTTATTCTGAAAATGTGGTTACATCCTCGCAACGGATGTTTAAAAGAAAGTTGTCAGTGATGATGAGCCGATGTAACATCCAATTATTCTGACGTAAGTGTGAACTCGTCTGAGCGAGTTGCTAACGAAAGAGCTTTAGCATCTTGTTAGTGCTCGCTGAGAGAATATGCAAACTTGTCATGAAAGATAATTACCACCTTCAGCCGACCATCTGCTGGCCATTGACCAAATTGACTTAAATTTCATGGTTAATGTCACCATGGATGTGCTGCGGGGGAAATTTTGCTGGAGCGTTATTTCCGTACTTTTTTTAAACTAAAGCAATGTCGTTGCCGCATAATTCTGTGCGTTTCTGAGAAAGTACAAGGACACCCGAACCTCCTTTGTGCTTGACATCATCAGAGCAGACGTTGTGACATGGGAACATTTGAACAACTTTAAGTAAACAAGTCCTCCAGGTCACCATGGGGAAAAAACACAAGTGGACTGGATTCTTTTTAAAAATGTCTGTGTGTTTTCTACTATGGTAGTCAATGATTACAAGCATTCTTCCAAATCTTTCTCTGTATTCATCATATTCGTCTCTTTAAAGTTTTTGAAGAGATCTCAACAATGTTATAAACTGAGTGAGCTCAGACCTTGACACTTACTGTTTTGACAGTTGTTTCATTTGTTTATTATTTTCATTTTTCCGAAGCAATTTTAGTAGAAACATACGAGGACTGCATCAAATCCCCAGAGCTACGAAAGAGCAACCTCTGAACATTTATTCTGTTATTAAAAAACAGCAATATTACTTAAAAAGTAACATTGATCAGATTTAAATACATGGTGAACAGGTGTGGTTACTTCCTCACTCAGTTATAACGCTGATCAGTTATCAGACACCTTGTTTCCGAAATGTGTTGTCATGCATTACCAGTTGCAGTGCATTCTGGGAAAGACAAAGTGAGAATGAAAGATCCCGTGCTAAAATGGTACAACACATATCAAGCTGTACGGCTAGTGACAAAAAGTAGAGCTCTCTCTAATTAGCACGTTGTGGGTGTGTTTGTAATGTCAGATTTTTTCTCTCCTTTTTCTAGTTTCTGTCCCCGCCTGTCTTTTCACTACATTTCCATACAACGCGAAGGCTGTTTTCCTCGTTCCGCTCTTCTGTCGCTATTATTTTTAATGACAGGAACACCATTTCATCTCAGGGCTTTGTTGACGGGCGTCACGTGGTTTACTAGCCAAGCAGCCTTTAATAGATGCCTCTCCTTGCAAACGCCATAAACTCTTCGCTGAACACAATTAGATCTGTGCTGTATATCAACCCTCTGGAACCGGATCAATAAAGTTGACGTGGACGTATTGCGATGCACGAAGGCGTACGCCAAGAGCATTATTATGTGATTCATTTAGCTATTAATGAGCCATTTTAGCCCCTGAAAGCTCGCCGATGATTGAGGAGAGATTTGATCTATCTGGGTGGTACGGATGATTTTAGACGGCGATTGTAGACGGTACACCGCAAGGAAGGAGAGTGCAAATTTATAGCGCGATGCCGGGGCGAGGTGGCGGCGGAGTCGTTAATGATGTCGCAATGATTCAGGATCAATCTGTGGCAACATCATGTTACGTTGTTAAACTCTAATCTGTGTAAAAATCGACGCAGTGGGACTTATTCGTGACATACGAGTTCGGGACAGAATTGTGCATAAATCCGTTCTCAACGTAAACTGTTCACTGAACGAAATGCGTGAATTTGCTTACTGGTTCAACGTGTGATTTATGCAGAAATGCAATTGTTTTTTGAATGAATTTACTTTTTGATGCTTCAACCCTTTTTTCCATTTCAGATTGATATGCAAAGTCAGCTGTGGTTAAGTCATTCCTAAGTAGATTTTTCTGAAGTGTAAACACTGTGACATTATTAAAACGCTGCTCTGTTTGTACACAGATGTCTGCAAACACTGCCTTTAAATTGTGTTCCCAAAAAATGAGTTTGGCAAGTTCACTCACAAACGGTATAATGCATAACATCAAGCATAGTTGCACAATGTTTTTAGACAAACATTTTTACTAAAACGCATTGCATATGATACAAACAAATGTTATGGGTTTGAGTCCCTGGGAGCGCAGAGTCTGCTAAAAAATGTAACGCTTGAATACACCGAAGGTCACTTTGGATAAAAGCATCTGCCAATTGCATAAATGTTAAGAACTTAATCTTCACTGGGACCCTGTCATGAGATGCCTTAACGGTTTACCGAGCCAAAAATTTGACCCCGCAGAACATCTTTGCTTTTTCCTCTCATTCCCCAGGCGGCCAAAGGATGTTAATACGGTTTGATGATCAATACCAAGAAGAGAGAGGGACAGATGAAAAGGCACTCATCTCATTCAGAAAGAAAAAATCCAGAATGGCCTTTTAACCTGATTCTTCAAATGTGAAGTGCGCCCCCTAGGGAGACATAAGAGATTGCTCTAGATCTCAAATCTTGTTTTTTTTTTGCAAATCTACTGCGTTAACAAGTCATCTTTTTTAATCAATATAAATTCTATCAAAAACAAAATGGGGCCAACTTTAAAATTCGGAATTAAAGGTCCGGTGTAAGAAATTTAGTGTAGCGGTGAGGTTACGAATTGCCATCAACGCCTCACTAAACCCCCCCCCTCCCTTTCGAAACACTACGGCGGCTGACACAGAACTAGGATGTCATCACGTTTTGTCTTTTTTTGCAGGAGACATATTTGCGAAATACGCTCTGTAGAGAAGTTTGTCCGTTTAGGGCTTCTGTAGAAACAACATGGAGAATTCCATGTAAGAGGACCCGCAGTGTATATAGACAGAAATAGCTCATTCTAAATTAAGAAAAACATAACGCTTCATTATGTAAGGTCTTTATACACCTCTGAAGACATAGTTATGTATATTATATTTCATTTCTGTCAATAGATTCTCCAAAAAATTACACACAGCACCTTAAAAGGGATATTTTAACCAAAAAGAATAATTGATTTAATAGTCATTACTTATTCACCCTCATGTCGTCAAAACCTGTATGAATCTTTCTTCAGGAATGAACATATTTTGAGAAATGTTTTAGTGGTTTTGAGTCGATTGTGCCAATGTTGTTTGGTTACCAACATTCCTCAAAATAGCTTCTTTTATGTTCTGTGGAAGTAAAAAGAAAGTCATAAAGGTTTGGAATTACATACGGATGAGTAAATGATGAAAGCATTTTCATTTTTTGAGTAAACTATCCCTTTAAATATAGTATATTTAGTTGAATCTGTAAAACTACCCCTCACTTAACATTTTATTGGCTACAGATGGAAACTGAAACCTGTGGGAAGAAAATGAATGAAATTGTTCAACCTGGAAAGAAATGTTGAAGTGAGCGATTGAACACACAGTGCAATACAACGTGCCTTTCTTTCAGAAATAATTGGTCCAAATGGCAGGATTTAATTGCAGAAGTCAGAAATTTTATGTCGGAACATTTAATAGCTGCCATTCAAAGGGGGTGAACTGCCTGACAAGAAGACATTATTGTATCATGCCAGCTTAATTCGGTTAGAGAGAGAGAGAAAGAGAGAGATGGAGACAGGGAACTCGTCCGAATCTCCTCCATTCATTCACTTGAAACAGAATCAATATTGTAATAACACCAATTCACAATTCCGTGTGTAAAGGCACTATAGACCCAAGTTTTATATCTTGAAACACAATAACGCATTATTTAAACTCAGACATCTACAGCGATGATTATCAACTGTCTGTTCTGACAGAACAGCTAATTGCAGATAATCAAATGTCAATGTTTGATTTTAGAGACATTTCTATCTACTGAGAGACAATTTAAGTATTGTTGGGTTGCGATTTCATGTTCAATATAAAATCTTGGTCCTGATGTACAAGTAGTTGAGAATCATTAATCTGCCATCTTTTATTTTAGAAAATAATATTACTCTCTAAAAAATGTTGGATTGTTTTCAACCCAGTATTGGGTCAAAAATGGACAAACTGTTGAGTTAAATTAACCCAGAAAATGGTTATATTTGACCCAACATGTTAACCAACCCATCATTTTGGGTTGAAACAACCCAGCATATCATTTATAACCCAGAGGTTGGGTTCGTCCCTTTTTGACCCAATGAGAGTGTTACTTAAGTTAAAACAGATGAAGTAATCATTTCCAGACATTAATATTTGATACCGTTGCTCACACAATAGATCAAACAAGTATTGTTGACTGAAAGGCGCATGCTTCGTATGTAATTTCTGAGCGTTCACGTGTGAATGGACTAAAGCGGTTGTGGGTTACCCTTCAAGAAGTTTCTCTGGAGATGATTACTGGTAAATGTATGGCTGGTTACCCCTGGTGGTCCAGGGAAAAGCCATTTGGAAGCATGACAAACAACTCCAGGGAGTAATAAAATGTACCTTTGAGCATAAAAACCATTTCATTTTAAATAATTTAAAACAGCTTGCTGCAAAAATAACCACGACAAACCCTGAGTGTAGACATGGCGAATGCAGAATATAAGAGCAAGTGAGATGTGAACTGAAATGTAATATCCAAACAGTTCATTCAGAATCCGAGGGCATTGCTTTGGTTACTCATAAATTTAATTATTTTCCCAGCAGGATGAGGGCAGTAAAACTTTCCATTAGCACACAAATGAAACTCTTCAAAGCTTTCTCAAAATCTCAACCGTTAATTGCTGCGAATTATCATTACTAAAATTCAAGGTCTGACATTTTCCAATCATTTCTCCGTTCGTAGGCTTCTATTCCATTATCTGAATAAGTTAGTGCTTTTTTTATTATTGCAAAATTACAGTTTTAGATATTAAAACTGTGGTTCGGTTAATTCCGAAATATGTGAACCTGTCAGTCTAATTGGGTGCTTTTTGGTGAGAAGCATAAGTTCCAAAGTATTCCAGACTTTACGCCAACACAAAGGTTTGCCTCTGCAAGATAAGGCGAGATTCAACCTTTTCCACGGCAATGCCTTGCGGAGAGCATCGTCCTGCCCTTCCGGGGGCACATTAGAAGTCGGCGAGGTGTTCTGTCATGGCCTTTGAAACAGTGTTGATGGATGTTAGGCGCTATATGCCAGACTGACGGAAAAGCTGATGGACCGCATTCAGGAACCACTGCCTACAGGTACTGACCTTTACACCTGAAGTTCATGAAGTAATATATGAACACACGAGTCTTTCGGGCAATGGACAGATGTGATATACGATACATCATTACTAACAAGTTCAGGTATTCGTTTATAATAAATAAAATATGTAGATGACTGATTTTTTTTGTTTGTGTAATGTATTTGCATAGTGCAACAATAAAAATACGCTTTCGGATTTCACTTCACGTAGATAAAGCTGATACAGTATTTTAACATTGTTTCCATAGCTACAGGCACACGCAAGCACTCCTCATGATGACATCTTGTGTCAATCAGGCCATTACATTCAATATTCTTCTTCACCCAACTTCCTTATTTCATTTTAAAAGTCTGTACTTAAAGGAACACCCGTGCACTTAAACCATTTAAAGTCATGGATGTGTTCTCTATCATGTTGTAATTCTCACGCTGTGTTTGACTAATCAGAGCGCGGGAGTGCTCAGCCTCTCCTCCCAGTCTGACCGGTGGTCTAAAGCCAGCGTTAATTGGACCTCCAGGGAGGAGAGAGACGGACTGCTCTTGTGACTGCAGCCTGATTCTCTGGGGTCTGTTACAGCACCGCGGCGAAAGTGTCTTCCATTGCAAACAGCCAGAAAAGTACACAGTACGAATGCTGTCTTTGCTCACACTTTAAAATGTTGTGCATGCAAACGGAGAAAAACACCGGGGTTGCAAACAGGATTGTCTTTAAAGCTGATTGAGCCTCATGGATGGATGGATGGATGGATAGATAGATCCTGACCTGACCCACCAGACCTGATAGTAAAGTTAAAAAGTCATAAACTTCACCGATCTATAGAAAAGGCCTCCTCATTAAACTCATATTCAGATAAATTTTTAATGAAACTTTCATTTTTTTGCACCATCGAGTGTTTGTGAATTTGCACTCATATTCATTTTGTCCTACAAGGGGATTTGCTCTATTAATCTATTTTAATCCTGATCAATGTTTGTTACATCACCTCTCCCAAACATTAGTCTGACCAACAGAAATGGTTTAAAGAAATATTATAGGATGCAGTATTTTCGTCCTACAGGGAGCGTTGTTTCACATTCTAGTTCCCCATGCTTGCGTTCTTTTAGCGTAGTTTTTGTTATGCCTTTGGTTCGATTAGTCTGCACTCTGTAGTGCACGCTACAGAGTGAACACTACCGCTCATTGCAACATGAATAAGAATACTGTTTACTGTTTACTGGCATAGGGAAAATCAATACTATGGGAGTCAAAGGGGGTTGAGATCTGTTTGGTACTTCCTTTGTGTTTAACAGAACAAAGAAATTTAAACAGGTTTGGAACAATCTGAGGGCGAGTAATCGAAGACAGAATTTACATTTTTGGGTGAACTATCCTTTTAAAATACACAAATGTCTCTCTATTTTTCGTTGAACTTTATTGATTTCCCAATAAGTTAAATTTAGCCATTTTCCCAATCTGTAAAATTCCTCATTTGAAGGAAATGAAGACCTTTCATAAATGTAGTTAGAAATCCTTGAAATCATTCTAATCATTTCATTTTCAACTGTATGTTACATGTCCATAAAATGATCAAACTTTTCTTTCTTTTGCAACGAATGCAGGAGAAACCAAGAGAGTTCATGACTGAAAACAAAGCCATTGTGCAGAATCAAACTCTTGTATTCTTAAAGGAAATATCTCTGAAATGTTCCCTTCTTTAAATAATGGATGAAGGAAGTTCTGGTTTGAAAAAGCTTTAATCAGTATAGTTTTTTAACAGCTATTTGTGATGAGAACTGTTAATGGAGAATCCAAGTCATAGCGGTGACACTTTTTTAAAACTTCTCGAATAATAAATACTTGCCGATTAGCTCATTCTAGGCCAGAGCTTCTCAACTTTGTAAAGCTCACGAGCCACAGAACCAGATCCTTTTAGCCTTGAGGGAGGCATCATTTTGTAGTCATTTTTATACTATTGAGGCAGGTAGACTGTGGTTTGAAATGATTAGGTGTAAATTCAACCCAAAAGTGTTATATTTTTACAATGGCTTTCTGCAGTCAATTTCACTTTCTACGGTCACAAGTTTAGTGATCAGTGCTGTCCACCTTACTGCTCTTCCATGAAATCAGTTTCTACATTCTTATTGTTGAGTCATGAACAATGACCTTTTGCTGATGCAAGAGACGCATGCAGTTCAGAGGAAGTTTCTCTGGGATCTTCTGAAACTTATTGAATGAGATGCAGCTGTGCTTAGAGAAAATGCAACTGCTTGATTAATTCTGGATATAAACTGGATATAAACCGTCCAAAAAAGTCACCACCTGGGTTTAACTCAGCAAATAAGAGCCTCCCATTGGATTGGAAGTCTAGGTTCAGCAACGTTATGTGCCCAAAGAAGGAGGTCAGCTGACTACCCGAATACACTGAATGACCAGGTTATTCCATCAATGGGTCTTTTCTTCCCTGATGGCACAGGCATATTCCAAGATGACAATGCCAGGATTCATCGGGCTCAAATTATTATATTAGAGTGTGTGACTTTTTTTGGATGGGCAGTGTATTTACTATTACTCAGTCCTCTACATTTGAAAGCACTGCATTTTCACCCCAAAATGAACATTCTGGCATAATTTACCCAGTTGTCCTTTCAAACCTGTATGACTTTTTCTTCTGCAGAACACAAAATATTCAAAATATTCACAAAATATATTTTTTTGAAGAATGTTGGTAAACGATTTTGTGTTCTGCTGAAGAAAGTCCTATAGGTTTAAAATGTCAAGAGGGTGAATAAATGATGAAAGAATTTTCATTTTGGGGTGAACTACTCCTTTAACCCTTTCTAGTCCCTTAACTGTACATGAACAACATTTTTCTCAACTGTTTTGAAATTGGCTATTGTATTGAAATGTTTGTTGTGACCATTAATCCCTGACGTTGTAAGATTATATGTGCAATAAAATGATTATTTTCTTGGTTTCTAGACTATAAATCACCATTGATAACTGGTGATTTCTCTTTATTAAATAATGATTTAAAGGCTTGCGATTTCTGCTTTGACTAGTACACAGCAAGCACATTAACACAATTTATATGACTAGGATCTTTCTCTCTGTACCTTCTGCCTACTACGTCCCACAGGAACCTCTATTCAGGCCAAAGCTATTCTAAGTCTATGAAAGCATGACTAATGCCTATTATTAATTCACACATCTTGCTATCATATCTTTTGAATAGCTACCGTATACAGTACGCGCCCATGAAATGTAAAAATCAGTACATGAGAAGGGTGCGAGATCAAAATACAGTATTTCTTGACTAACTGCTCCCTCTAGGATACAGCAAGAGAGATGGAGATTCGTAAGAAGAGATGAACTGAAACGGATGGGTGTTTCGTGAGAGCATCTACGAGGGCTTCTCATGGAAAGAAAAAGGTCTTAGAAGAGTTTGCAGAAAGAGAGGAAGAGAGCCGGATAATCAACCCCCAGTGTGGGCGTCCGAGGTTCCCTCTAATGAGAGCGTGGTGAGCGTTCTGCGGGAGTCGTGACTCCTCTGTTCTTCAGTATTGTGTTGAGTTTCCCCAGCGCTGGCGCTAAACGCTACGGGAAGGCACAAAGTAACAACAATCAGCCAATCGCAGCGCAGCGCAGCTCTGTTGATTAAGATGTCACGGATCTTTAATTAAGACGGCTAATTGGCCCCACTCCATTAGATAGAAAGTCCTCCTCATGTGTTGACCTTACCTCTTCATGTTTATTTATAACACTTCTAAATCCCAATGCTTCTCCAAAGCATTCTCTTTGTTATTTGTTATAAATAAGGTGAACACAAATGAATTGCATATAGTATGGATATGTCATTGGCACTTGGAATGTATGGATATGCACATTTAGCATTTATTATGTAGTCATATATAAAGAAATATATACATTGTGCTATGAATAGAACAGTCCGATTATATACCCAGACAATTATTTTTACCACTAAGCATCTCTAATGTATATCTTAAGGAAATTTTACACACCCATACGTAAACTTTGTGACTTTTGGCTCTCTGTCGCCATCTCTGTTTGAATATACTAAAACTGGATATTGTTAAATCGTGAAACTGCAGCTCAAATTATAAATCACTGTCATGAATCAGGGCAAAGGTAAGGAGACGTTTTTTTTATGTACTTAATCAAATGTTTTTAACCAAAAGTTGCACAATTACTATATGTAAGTCTGCTTACAATCCATTATAGACAATTATTTATACAATTAATATCGTTACGTGCATCTTGAGAATAATTTGACATATACCTGTTTTAGTTTTTACAATAGTTTTACAATATTGCCAATGAACATCTTATGAAAGATTTACAAAATACCATGTTTTTATAATACGATGTATATATTTCACAATTGTCCCGTTTTCTATGATTCTTTTTTCCATATTTCCATATTATTATTTTCTTACATCTGCTACTCATTTTACGGTGTAAAATTGTGAAATTAATCCAATTAATATAGAGATACAAACGAATGAATGAAATGTGACTGAATTGAATTGAGTAGGCTCTGTAACTGACTTGGATTGCTCCACACGGATGAACATAATTTATGGACATCTCTTTTTTTAAATACCATAATGCCACGAGTCAAGATGGAATTTTTATTTTTTTAAATTGATGCTATGGTGTATGCAGTTCACAGCATGTGCACAGCATAATTTAAAACACCCCAATCCCATAATGCATTGCAATGAGTCGAGATAGAAAAATATGGGCGCTCCGTAGCTTGTCATCCAAACAGGATTTCATAACTATTTTATGAGGTGGCTAATTCGTATGATGTGAATTATACAAAATTAGATACAATTAAGAGAAAAAAACGATTCTGAAGCCCCTCCCCTAACCTAACAACACTGGCAAAAAAGTGAATCTTATTAAAACGTAAGATTGTACGAATTAGCCACTTCATAAAATAGTTACGATTACCTGTGAGATTTTGTTGGATGAAAACATCATGCTTCCAGCACACATCTTTTTCCATCATGACTCATTGCAATGCATTATGGGATTTAAAAAGAGATAAATTATGCTGTGCACATGCTGTGCTACTGAACTGCATAGGCTACACCACATAGCATCAATTAATATATGTCCATTTAAATCTTTGAGATCTCTCTACATTCTTGCTCTTTATATAACAGTACAAAGAAGCATAATGAGGAAATATGAGTTAATATTTTATATGTCTGAATAAAAAAACATGTTGCATTATTGTGATTGAACTGCTATGGGTCAGTGAGGTGTTTGTGTGCACTATGAAACGAAGTGTCTGTGTGTAAAGATGAACTTGAAAGCAGCTTCTGCAATTAGTGATGTGAACATTAAAGGCCATCACACATAATTGAGTATGGCTGGAGTATCCTGTCATCTCCTGTTCTTGCACTTTTCCAACAGTTTGAGTACTTGAAGCCACTTTCGTCTGATATAACATCAAATTCATTTGAACTCCTAGCAAGTCACCTGTAAAAGCTCAAATTAAATCTATCCTTTTCATGCAAATCTTTGTTATAAACAGTTCCTACCTGATTTTCACATATCACAGTTTTGTTTGGTTTCTGATTGTGTGTATCTGTTTGTTTGCGTATACTGTACGTGTGTGTGTTCTTGTAGCTCAAAGTAGCCGGGGGGCATGCCGTAAACACCAAGTCTCCAATGGATTGGCTGTCGATTTCGTGCTGTGGAAGGAACAGGTGCTGCCGTAAACTTTATGCAGAGTGTCAATCGATATCCTAAAGCAACACGGCGGTAACACATCAGACTCTGACTCCTGCGGTGCACAAGCATTGTCGTGTTCTGATCAAAACAAAAGGTAAGAGAACTAATTACATTTTATATCTTCTCTCTAGGTGATTTTCTTACATTTACATTTAATTGACTCAGCAACACTATCTTACCCACAACAACTGTCTTTTTAGTTCTTTAAGCTAAACTCCTGTGGTTGATGGTCAGCGTGTAAGGAATTGATAAGCACACGAATAGCAGGTGACATAAAATACATTGTTTGATATTTAAAGGGATATTTCATCAGAAAATCAAAATTTCCCCATATTTTACTCACCCTCAAGGCATCCTGACTGAATATGACTTTCTTCTTGAAGAAAAAAACCTGAGGCTAGTTTTTCCCGCAAATGACGGTGACGGAACTTACGTCACGCCTGCGTCATCTGCCAGAAAAACAAGCGTCAGGTTCACGTAAAGTCGAGGGATAACGTAAGCTAGACATCAACGTTAATAGCGTGGTCATTATGGATATTTCTCTTAAACGAACGCATCGATTCGCTTCAGAAGACTTTTGTGAAGACCACAGAGCCGTGTCGAGCAGTTATTTGATCAATGGATGCTCATTTTTGGAGCTTCAAAAAGTCAACGCCCATTAACTCCCATTCTACCGCTTGGAAGTAAAATGATACATGGTATTATAAGTCCGACTGCATTATTCTTCAAGAAGAAAGTCAGATTCAGTCAGGATGGGAAAACGTGGGGAAATTTTGATTTGCCGGTGAAATATCTGCCATATTTTAATTTAACACTTGGGTCCTTCCAAAGTTTTGAAAAGTAAAATAAAAATGTTTATTTCTTCTTTTTTAGCTGGCTTGGCTTCTTGCCTGTTCTCCTTCAGAACATCAGGCAGCCATGGTGATGGAGGTGTGGAGAAAGATTTTTGCTGGATCATGAACAAAGGGAGCTGAAAGATAAGGGACAGAGCGGAGAAGACGTGTTTGAAAAGTAAGATGTGTTTTCACTGGAGAGATTTAGAGGAGAGAAGCTGGTATTTTTGCACAGGTTGTCTTAAAGGGGATCTTAAATTCTTTTTTGTCGTATTGTAAAGTGTTTTCAAAACACTGTTGCATAAGTTTACCCGAAGAGCATTATTAGGTATGATGGTATAAAATAACAGTGAACAATTATTTATACTAAAGCACGAGCACACAATACTGCATAACTGTTGATTCACTATAAATTCGTGTTGTTTACATACAGTAATGCACGTATGCGCCAATTGCCAACAAAACACAGACATATGACGCAGTTTAACTTACCGCGTGCGGTTCATGAGCGGCATCTTTTAGCGCTCGGACCGCGCCATCTATCAGTTTCAAACAATCTGCAAACCCAGCGTTATATCCACCGTTTATATAGCATTCCTCACTATAAATGCAGTGAACTAACAAACACAGCTGAACTTCAGTACAACGAACGAAGCGCATTTATGAGCGTGCCCTTTTCCCCACTCTCGCTGGTTTACGCGGGCCGTGCTTTTCCAGGAGAATTATCCAATAAGGGACTAAAAAAAGTTGTTACATTACCTTATTTAAATTTTGTGTAAATGTTGTGCTTTCTTACTGATACCTCAAACACAAAACACGATATGCCTACTAAGCGAATCTGAATATAATGATTTGTAAATGCTATGATAAAATTACGTTCCATACTAAAAATACGTAATTCATTTCATCTCAGAAAAAAATGCAATTGACTTTTGATGTTCCCATCTAAGTGCGATTTATAAACAAATAACCAGTCTGCATGTATTTACCTCAACTTTTTACACTGAACATTGCGGTCTGATCGGGTTCAGAAGTTTAGTAAACACCATAAAACAGAATGAATCAGTCATGCTGTCAAACTGAATACATGTATTAATGGCCACGTTAGGGAACATTAGAAAATCTTAGCAAGGTTAACCTTACCCAGTACCCCACACGATTTGCAATCACCTACAAACCTGATGATGTGAATCACAAACACTGTGTGAATGTAAATCAGGGTGAAACCGATGGGATATGTATGTAAAGAGCATTGTGAGTGGTTTTAAAGTGGGGTCACAACCATAAAAGCCCCCAAATCTCAACTTTCATTGAGAACACTGCCACCCAATTCACTGTGCTGTCTGAAAGGGGCTGATGGGATCTATCGCCAGAACACTTCAGCATATGTTAGTGGTTATACACTTCATTTCAGGAATATCATACAGCTCTATTTCTTGTATGTATATTGTGCACACTATGCCAATTTTACTGCATATACTGTATAGCTTGAATGCACTGCAAGTCACGTTCGGTCAACATGCCAAATATTTAAATTTAAATTAATAGTACATTTTTCTCTCTTATTGTACAGGAGGCAAATGAATTGGCCCTGACCACCCCACCTGCTGCCCTGCATCCGCCAGCATTCTCACTCCGGCACACCTGCGTGCCATGAGCAGGCATCAGCATCCCCTGCCAATGACCACAAGCACGTGCACTGCCAACTTCATCAGCCAGCAATTCTCTCAACACTTTTCTATTTATTTACAAATGTCTTTTTGGGTTAACTGCTCATGAATTTGTGTGTTGGACCATTTTCCCCCACCGCTGCCAGATGTGACCCACAGTCTTCAAAAATCCAGTTCAAGTTCAAAGTTTATTTGTCACATACAAAACCGTGCATAGTACGACATGCAGTGAAATGCTTTTTCGACTGTCCGAATAGAGTAGAAAGGAGATAGGAAAGGAAGGAAGGTTAAACTATATATAAACAAAATATAAATAGTTTAGGGGAGTGGGGAAGTGACCATGTAAAGTGCAGGTGCTGTGCAATATATGTATATATATACATCTGTATTATACAATTTGTACAATGTGCGATGTATGGATATGTGTGTATGGATATATGAAGTTCCTCCTCATTCTCTCTGTACTTGCCTTCAAGGAGCAGAAACGCTTTCCTGCCCGCAACAGAGAGAACAGTCCATTGTTGGGATGGTTGAGGTCTTTCACTATCCTCCTGGCCTTGGTCAAGCACCGTCAGCTTTCACATGCAAGTTTTTCTCTTGCAAATTTCCTTTTAAACATTCCACAAAAATATCTGCGACATTTGCCTGAAACTTGCCTTATTCATTCTCCGAATTCCACAATGAAATATACTTTAATAACAATTAAATAAAGCCTTACAGGTTATACACGAAACTCGAGATATAAAGAATACATCAAGGACGTTTTCCATCTGTAAACTTATTCATTCAAAGCTTGTCTTTTTTAGACACGTTTCATTTGACCCTAAAACATCCCCAGAATCACATTTGCAATATTTCATCCCTGTCTTCCGTTCATCTCTGACTCGGCCTTCACTTGCTAATGGAGGGCACCTGGAGCTCTTCCCAGTCGGCCTGACCATCACGGTAATGGTTACTTGTGTGAAAGAGATATTCCTTGTAGGAAGTACACAGGCACGACCTAATGTTCTCTCTACTGCCTCATAAGGGCAGTCACCCAGTGAAGATGTTAAATACCTACAGGATGGCTGCTTGGTTTGTTATTGTACGGCAAGGGCGGTTTGAGGAAATTAAAGAACAGACTTGGGTTGAGCGAAATACAGACCTGTGCCCATGGATGCATGTGACAAGTCCTCTTGAAAATAGTTAGGTTGTTTACCAAATGGAAAACCACAAAAACTTCTTGCATACAAACTGTTCATCTCTAAAAATACAATTCCAGCATGAATTATAGAAGGAACATCTACAAAAGACGCACAAGTCATCTAACCGTCTGAATCCGAACTTTTCATGTTTTGTAGTGCAACAAAGTCATCGGAAGCCCCTGCTAGTCTGCGACAGAAAAAATCATATTTCAAAAGTTTAGTTTTTATGAGGAGCGCCTTTCACTCGCCTGTACGCCAATTATAAAACAGCTCTGTCTGTTTCCTTTTTGTAGGTTCTATAATAAAGCTCAATGCATTATTTCTTGTCTCACACATAATTACATCATGACATAACGTAGATGTGTGTGAGATAATTGGTAACGCCATTTTAACCTAGACTATAGTGTCGAAGCAAAATAATCTGTTGAACAACACTGAATGAGCTTGGAGATGTTTCCCAAGAGTTAAAAGTCTAAGAAAACTCAGAGATATCCAAGCTATGACAATTCATATTTCTAAGTAATGTACTTACTATATTATCAGGAATCAATCTTTAATTATTTATAAGTTAAACAGATGTGATAAGTGTAACAAAGTTGCTTTTATATTCTTAAAACATTATTGGCATAATAACATACATAAGATGTCCATAAAGTTTCAAAACTTTTTTGACAAATATCAGGTGGTGTGATTTATGTAGTAATCTTTATTAGTCTTCAGTTTCTATGTAGGTGTGACTGGGGCTAGTTGTCACACAGGTAACTTTTCTTATGTGTGCTAATGTATCATAGCTTGGCCAGAAATGAACATTCTCTCATTGTTTTCTTATGTTATTTCAAACTTTTGTGACTTTTTATATGGACGACGTAAAGAAACAGTTCACCCAAATATGGAAATTCTGTCTTTATTTACTCGCCCTCAAGTTGTTCCAAATCTGTATAAATCTCTTTGTTCAGGAGAACACAGATAAAGATATTTGGAAGAATGCTTGTAACCAAACAGTTCTTAGCCACCATTGACTACCATAGTAAGAAAAGTTGCTTTATGAGTTTCTTTGTTCTATTGAACACAAAAGAAAATATTTTGAAGAATGTAGGAAAGCAAACAGTTCTGGGACACTTTTGACTAACATTGTCATTTCTCCTACTATGGTAGTCAATGGTGGCCAAGAACTGTTTGGTTACAAGCATTCTTCCAAATATCTTTCTCTGTGTTCATCAGAAGAAATACATTTATACGGATCTGCAACAACTCGAGGGTGAGTAAATGATGACAATTTTTATGTTTGGGTGAACTGTCCCTTTAAGAATACATTTTGAAAAGGTCTCAGTGAAATTATGTTCGTACAATAGGAAGTCAATGGGGTTAAATGTTGTTTTTTTACCAACCTTCTTTAAAAGCTATTCTTTTGTGTTCTGCATAAGAAATAAAGGTTTGGAATTACATTAAAGTGAGTAAACAATTAAATTAAATTTTTGGGTGAACTATCCCTTAAGAAATGTGCCTATGTACACTGTAAAAAGAATACTGTGAAATTTACAGCAACTTGCTGGCAGCAATTGGCAAGTAAGTTGCTGTAAAACATTCCACAGTATGCTGACTGTAAGTTTAATCACAGTAACTATTAAATACTGTAATTCTTTATTACAGTAATAATCACAGTTCTGTAATTGCAATTAGAGTATTAGAATGCTGTGTTCTTTGCACAGCAATTATTACACTAGTGTAACATGCATTACTGCATTAATTTTTGTGTACTGTGAAATAAACACACCACTTTTACCACAAAAATGACATTTATTGACTTACGACATTTCTCAACATGTGTAAATATATTTACTGTAAGTTACACAATTCCAGTTTATTTTTTATCCAGCAGCATGAATCTTTTGCCAAACTGAAGATGTTATCAATCAAATCTTGCCAGATAAGAAAATATATCATTATATGAGCAAAACGTTTATTTTATGCACACGCTATCATACCAGCTCATGTCTGTGTTGTTCTCTCGCTATCTCTCCCAGCGCTCAATAAACAATAATAGCAACAAATAATGATTGCTTTAATCATTAATATAAAATAATAAATTACTTTGCTGAAGTCAAGATTTGGAAGAATCTGTCGAGTCTCTTCAGATTTGTGCTGACAAAAAATCAGTTAAAATGACTGTATAATGATTCACAGCATAAACATATTTATTGTAGAATATTTACCGCCACCAAAATTTTCCCACAATGCTTTGCAGATCTACAGCAACCTGCTGTATACAGGTTCTACAGTAAGGATTTGATCATTTTACTGTAATAATGCTGTAAAAACTACAGAAATTTGTTACAGTGTAGAACTTTAATAAAAAATAACACCATAAAGAGTGAAATGTTTGACAACTAACCCCCGTCTTCACCTAAATTTGAACTTGATATACGTAACAATAAACATCACATACATGAGACTAAAATCATAGTTCCAGGCAGCGTTAGTTTAAAAAAATGAACAAAAGAACCTAGAGGTTACAAACACCCTGAAATACTTCTTTTCTCTCCTAAGCTGAATCTGACTGTCTCCACACACTCGGTCTCCATGTGAAGTTTAAGCGATTATAAACATGTGAATAATTCAGCGTGTGGCTCCCCGGTGCATCCTGTTCTGTCACAGAGGTTGAAACCCTAAGCACGCCCCTCATGAACTGCTCCCATTCCAATTATGTACACACTGATAGAGCTCTTTAGCTGTTCTGATTGGGTGATTAAGATCGTGTTTTCTTGTGTTTGCCATAAATATTTACATAGCAGACACGGGCTGCTTTACCATTATTTTCATATCGTAATGGATCCGAGCTCCCAAAAATGAATACAATAACAGGGAATGATTTATTCGCAAATGACCTTCCAACCTGTAAGATTGCTAAATTCAATGACAAATAAAAAAATGATGTTTCATCACGAGGCGTAAGAACCAATGAGATTTGAAGATATTGATCTGATTGTTTTGGTTCCAGTTTTGAAAACCAAGGTGGTTTGCTTGAGAATATATTTATAAACCTACTGGAGTCACTTGGATTACATTAATGATCGACATATATGTGCCCAAATATTTTTATCTAAAAAAAAAGTGTTTAACTCAAAGAAGTCATATAAATCTGGATGGCATGAGAGTGAGAAAATTGGGATTTTTCAGTGAACTAATCCTTTAAATAATGTGTGTAAAAAACATGTGATGGATATCAAGGACACCACTTCGGAATTTTACATTATTCAATGAAAAGAAATAATGCAACCTTGGTGGACAGATTGATGCAGAAATTGGAAGTGAGGGCTATTAAAATGTTCTTGGCGATATACAAAGGAACCCTTTGAAGAATGACATTTAAGTTCAAGGAGAACCGGCCGATAGGGCAGAAAACAACTGCTTTGAAATGAAGGCACTGCGCTCAGGGGAAACAGAAAATGAAGCCACCCTCGACTGGATCTTGGAAAATACAGCGTTGATTGGGTGGGGCATCAAGACCTGCGCGAGAGAATCCGAGCGAGGCTTTTGATCGAGCAATGCAAAGAACGTCAGCTGGAAATGAATGCAAAGAATCTCGGGTAGAAGGTTTGTTTTCATACACCAAAGACTTCTCTCCTGGGATAATGAAATGTCACGTAATTTCACTTTGGAAGCGAAGATCACCAACAAGCTCAGAGCGTCTAAATAGAAGAGGAAGTGTGTCGAGGTGCGGTGAACTGTAGAAATGAACTGCTTAAAAAAAACCATCACCCTTCTTTTCCTCCTCACTGAATAAATATTCTCAGAGCTGCAAAATAACAATGCCAACACAACCCTATTTTTATGAACTTCACAACTTGTGGAGTCGTGTCTAGACGTTCTGCTCAGAGCGCTGCTGTTGGGGAAGATGGTTCATGTATTCCAAAGTGGGGGGATTTTAATGAGCTGTGTGATGTTGACATTAAACCGGGCTGAATTTCACCCTACACTCATCCAAACGAGCGATCCATGACTGTGTTTATATGCTGAGGATTTCTTGATGTTGTTTGTCTAAAAGCAGTTAGACTTTTGAATTAGATTACCACATCTGTTTTGATCTTACGGTAAAAAAAAAAAATGGCAGAAAATCATTTAGCATAATGAAAGTGATGAGACAATTGTTGTTTACCTGCAAATCTTATAAAAGTAATTATCCACACAATGATTATACGTTCTCAACCGGTACTAGAATGAGAATGGAAATTTTTATAGGCAGTTCATTTCTAAAATATAAAGATCACAGCAATAATGTTTTCAATGTGTCAGTGGTCGGTTATGATAGGGCGGTGTACAGCAGGGGAAACTAAATGCGAAATGCAACAAATAAAATGCAAGTGATAATATAATATTGATAATGTAACTATCATGCATTTCGGCTACAATATAAATAGGAGGAGGAAATCTCCACAAAGTAAGAGACAATACGACTCAATATGGGTTCAGTCAATCAAAATGTGTCAATCCAACACATATTACTGCAAAAACGTAACTATTTTACGAGGTGGCTAATTTAGGCTAATCATACGATCTTATTCGTTATAAACATGATTTTGCTCCAGTGACGTTAGATTTGGGGCGGGGTTAGGGGTGGCGCTCTAGTATTAGTTTTTTCAGTAATCGTACGATTCACAATGTACAAATTCATATGAATTAACCACCTAAAATAGTAATAAAAAAAACAATTGGTGTGTATAGTTTAAGGTCACTTTGCAAAAGATTAGTCAGTTAGTCTCTATTCGATACTGAGTAATTAAAGATCAAGCAAAGAAAAAAAGAGCACATATGTCTATAACATATAAACACGGTGAATAAAACCATCTACCAAATGTAAATGACAACATCTACTTTTGGCTATAATGCATTTAAACCAACCCGGTCTCACAGGAAATCATAACTGTTTTATGAGCTGGCTAATTCGTACGATGTGACTTGTACAAAAACAATGATTATTAAAAAAAAAACAATACTTAAGCCCCTCCTCTTACCCCACCCCTAAACCTCATGTCACTTGCACGAAAACTTACTAAAACGTAGGAATAAGATAGTATAAATTCATACAAATTAGCCACCTCGTAAAATAGTTACGATTCCCATGAGATTGTGTTGGTTTAAACTAAGAAGAAATCTCTGATTAAATAATTGAGACACGCAGCATTTATGAGAGAGTTTTACAAGCTGTGCTTTATTGTGCTCACAGTAAACGCAGTAAAACCCTCTACGTGAAGTTTCATCTCTTAATTCCGTTTATTTAACGCTTCGCCGCATTAAGCAGTGAAATACAATCGCAGCTGGACTCGAAATCACCTGTTGTGAGCAACGTTCCTGCTGTTATGGAGAATCCACTTGTATGTTTCCGAGGTGTTGTTGAATTATCCTTTTCCGGAGTCCGATGCTTATTCTTCGCTCCTGGACATCATCAGTGCGTCAAGCTCAACACCTTTAATGTCGTAAACTAGCGATGCACACACAATATTTCTAAGCTTGCACCCTGTGAATCCACACGCTCGGGTTGTATCAAAACACATCGTTCTGCATCCAGAAAGCACATAACCCATTTTAATGCATCACACTGTTTTCCAAATTGCATACTTCCATATAGTATGCCACTTCAGAGCTTTCCTCAAGAGGACTTTTAATCATTCTGCCTATTTACAGAAGTTCCCCTTTTGTGGAGGAGTACTTACCCCTATTTTTCCTATATGTCTCATCGGAGGCCGGTTGACACTGTCAAAGTAATTATACAGGGATTTTTTTAACACACAGACTAGTCCTTCAAGTCGATCACACTAGTCAAAAACAAATGGTTTTGCACATGTCTACCTAACACACAATTCATTTCATGCTCTGTCTAGTGCATAATGTTAAATGTGGCTTGTGCAGATGTGTATCAGGAGGAACGTCATGCCGGGCGGATCTGTCCTCTGCTGAGTGGGACGAGACGAATTGTATTCAGTATGCATATTAAAGACTACCTTGAGTCTGATAACTGCAGTATGCTGTCACGCTCTGACATTTTAACCCTTCTGTATATTTCAAAGCACATATGCACCAATTTGCTGCAGGATATCCTCCCATTCTCATTCCCTCCAAGGGATATAGTCAAAATCAAGTCAATTAGCAAAAATGTGCGGCTCTGCACAGTCCCCTCGAGTCACCCGCGCGCCGGTTTGGCTAAGATAGACACGTGTGTGCTTAAGGTCGTTGAGTGTAATCCTACCAGTGAATAAAATTTTCAGGCCGCAATTTCATATTAAATCATTTGACTCCTACCTTCTAATCACAGCGGAGAGCAGATCTGCATGCTAATCGTACGAGATAGTGCTGTCGATAAGACCCACCGATTCATACGGGAGGAAAGACCGTGCCAATGGTGCTTGTAAGTCATCTAATCGGATGAGCTTATCACAGGTACAGACAACCCAGACCCCCAGAGCGTCATGTAGCCCATGGCATCGACAGATGTCAAATGAATTATATATTGTAGGAGTTTTCGAAGTGGAGACACATAATAGCAAATAGGATTTTTGTTGCTCTTACAAAAATGTTCATACAATGATGTGTTTTGACATGTCAATGTCAAATCAGTTTAACGGCTCTTAAGTAAAAACCATTCATTTCCTCAAATACAGTCTTAGGCGATGATGTAAAAAAGACGTTCCTGAGCTCTGAGCTTGATAAGCGATGCTTCTGTAGAAGCCCCTAGAAGATTCTGTCGTCTTCAAACGCATGTTTTAAAAATCATGTTTAATAGTTGAATTCCTAGTTAAAGACCCATAATTCCTGTGGTTGAAGAAGTTTAAATAGCAGGGAAGCCATGGTTACCATGGAAACCCATCAGAACCCACCCACTTCCACAGAACCAGAACCACAGAACCAACACCACCAAGCAACTTACTTACTAAACTATTGTTTTTAATTATATGCATGGAACAATTCGATAATTTTATGACATTTTGCATTCACAGTCTTGTAAATAAATTTTTTCTCCCCCAGTTTTCAAATCATTTTTGTGTCAAATTCAAATTTGTATTGCGATTCAATCATATGGTTAGTTTGGTTTATGGCTTTGCACTGTTTATTGAAGAATTGTTTGAAATCCCACAGAGAAAAATTGATAGGGAAAAACTGGGAACCAAAACCGCTGAAAACTTGGACAGACAATGTTATATTCAATTCAGCATTCAGAAACTTGGCCCACCATGATGACAGATTAGACAGTGTGAACTAGGCCAGTAGACATCTTCACACTTCATAACAGTTATCTTCAAGAAATTGTTCTTCCAAAAATCAAAACTGGTGGAGGGGTGGAGTGAGCCGTTCGTTGCAATACGCAACCTCACCGCTAGATGCCACTAAAATCTCCACATTGCTCATTTAAAGGGGTGATATGACATGGATGAAATGAATATTATAGTTTGTTTTAGATGTAATGCAATGTGTGTACACGATTTAAGGTTAATAAATGCTGTATTTTCCACATACCGTGCATGTTTGTATCTCCTCTTTGCCCCGCCTCTCTGAAACGTGCAGATTTTTTACAAAGCTCATGGCTCTGAAAAGCGAGGTGTGCTATGATTGGCCAGTTAACCAGTGCGTAGTGATTGGTCGAATATTGCAAGCGTGTGACGGAAATGTAACACATCTTACCATATTTGGAACATCAGGTTCCTCTTCAATTGTACTGACAGGTACGCCCACCTTACTTACGTATACATTTGGGCGGTCTTAGTCAAATCATACCACGAACTGACGTAGATTTGTGGGGGTGTGGCTACACGAGGCGTTTCAGGCAGGTCTGGGTGAGCATTCGCTTTTAGATAGAATGCATCTTTTGTTCCGATACTTTCATTTTTGCAATTTTACGTGTCTAATACATGCATAAGCAACTTATAACACACCAAAGACACAGAAAAACACGTATTCGCGCCATATGACTCCTTTAAATGGTTGAAAAAAGCACATCCATCCATATTAAGAGTAAACAAAACAAACACTTAATGGCAGTAATACAGTCCGGTATCTCAATGTATACAGTATAGTAACTGATTGAGCAATTTAGCATTTCACAACTCGGTCTATTTTTCACAGGACAATAATTTTATGAAGAAATATATTTTTTAATTGCAAGATGCTCTAACATTACACAAAATCCAAAATAATACATTGTAGCTGAAGTGCTTAAGCCTTGAGGCTTTTTCTTTTGCAGTGCAAAAAGAAATTAAAATGTAATAAATGCCTTGGTAAAATTAATTTTCAAGAGATGTTTTTCTTGTCTGTGACTGACATGTTAAGGTATGTGGGCTACTTTGGTTCAAAATAACCCTAAATGTATGACAGAGTCCATTGTTGTACTAAATACTAGCTATACAATTCTCATTTATCTTTTCTCGCTTGCTTTCTTGCTGGATTTTGCAATACACAACCTAAATCAGGCAGCAAGAGACATAACACTGTGTCTATGTGCACCACGTTTAAACGCAAAACAACAACAACAAACAATCGCATTCAAAAGGTAATCACAGCCTAATGTTGACTGCAGTGAAATACGTGACTGTAATCAAGTCTTTTGTTAAATTTGCTGCTAATCGAGGTCAGCCGGTTCACAGTTACCGTAGAATTAAAAGCTCTTTGTTCAGGGTTTAATGAGACTTCATCTTGATTAGAAAATGCTCTCATTGACTCTTGTTGTGATACGGCAAAGCAAACAACATTATAGTGTGTACATTAATGTATGCAAATATCTTTCCTCTTATGCAATTTGCGAACACATTGCCAAGGCCAACGGCTTAAGCAGTTTAACACATGTAAGCGATTTCCCTGCCAAGAATGTTGTGGTGAAGTTGCCTCGATGTGCTTAATGTAATTTTATCTCTCAACAGTTTCTATTTTTATGAGCGTTGAAACGTGAACGCTAGTGGTTATTACATCTTTAATAATGACACATAATAATAACAATAATAAAAATAATAATAATGACAACTCATTACATTAAACAGTACAGTCATATACATAAATTTAGTGCTGTGAAATCGATTACTTGACTACAAAAATAATATTTTTGTATATATTTGTGTGTGTGTTTTGTTTATACATTTATATGCATGTATTCACACAAGTATATATAACAAATACTTACATAAATATATTTATAATAAATATAATGTATATTATAAACAAATATAAATATACATTACACATATTTCTATATATAGAAATATATACACATATATACACATATTTCTTAAATATATACATGTATGTTTGTGTATTTATGTATATATACACACACCACACAAACACATGTATTATAAATACAAACATTTATTTTGGAAACGATTAATCACGATTAATCGATTTGACAAAATACATATTTCATATTCAAAAGTTGCACTCTGACCACAACTCACAGACTGTAGAGAGGACAGCATAAAACACAAATCCTTTCGTTTCAAGACAAACATTGTTTTTTGTTTGCCAGCCTTTCAATGAGTCCATCTGCATGCCCGCTGTGTGGACACTACGGCTGTTGCTCTGAGCCCGAGCACTGGCCATGACATATCGATAGGCTTTGTTGCTGTCTGAATGGCATTTATCTGGCAGCGCTAGTAACAGGTGGTGATCGTATCCATTGAGAAGCTGTGTGTTTTAAGTTACGTGTTTAATGCCATTCTCTCTGTTTGGAATGATCGCGCTATGTGCATTGTTTATCTGGCCGGGGAGACAAAGAAACAATGTTGAGCTAGCGAGTGCCCGCTGGCAGAAAGGGTCGCTTCAAAATCTAAGCTTTAAACAAAGAATTGATGAATGAGTGCAACATTGTCTATGACAGATACATTGATGTGTAAGACAATGTGGAGGGCTATATATCCTATTCTGTAAGCAAGCTTTTTTTTGACACAGAAGCGGTGAATCTGAATCGAATAAATTGTAATGAATGTTGAAATAGAGATATGATTTAAAAGAAACTCACCTGTCGTCTGTGGATTGGAGTTCAAAGAGAGGAAGAAAAAACAAGTAAATTCACTTTAATAACAGGTTTAGAAGGAATAACTTGAAATTTAACTTTAAAAATGTATCATTTTAATGACGTATGAGATGTTCTAGAAAAGCTCAAGCACTTGTTTATACAGTAGTTATCCTAGAAGTTGCAGGGTCATTTTTACCTCCCACCACAAGAGGGCTTCCTCACGTAAATTCTAATTATCTGTTTCCTGTCACACCTTTTTCTCATTCACATGAATAGTTAATTTATGTATAAACACTACTCAGGTCAGTACTATTTTTCCCGGACACGTCTTGGCCAGGAGTTCGGGTGCGTCCTCTGGAGGTCGCATTTGTCCACCGCGTATGTCATCAAGGTTCTCACATTTCAGTTAAAAAAAATGAAATTAACATTTATTTCTCTTAAGACGCATAACCAGGTTTATTCTTACCTTGAAATATAACCGTTGCTTTTCTGAAATAAAACCTGAAACAATAAACCTTGATGGCGTATGCGGTAGACAAATGCGACCTCCGGAGAACGCACCCTAAATCCTGGCCAGGACGTGTCCGGACTCCGGAAAGAATGGCACGTATGGTCACCCTTGTTGTGTTTGATTCTTGTTTTTGATCTTTGTTTGCACTGCTGTTTGGATTCTGACGCTATTTTTAGTTCTGACCCCTCTTTTTTAACTATTGCCTGGATTTGTTCCATTACAAAAACATTTTACATGAAGCTCACTGCATCATCTGAGCCCACTGGTTACTGGTTAAATTAACAAAATTGAAAAAAGAGTATGCTAAGCTTATGTGACATAAATGTTTAGTATTTTAATAGGTTTTTATTGTGTTAGATGTATTTTTAAATGTATTATTACTTGAACAATGCACATTAAAAAACATGATTATACAAATATCACGAGATGCCTGTTTTTGCAGATGAACTCTTCAATTGTATCTAAAATTGCGTTTATCATATTGATTTCAGTAATCTTATAAAACAGTAGAATGAGATAAATCAAAAACATCACAAACATAACAGAATTGCTCATATTTACTCACGTTTGTTCTGTTGCTGTCCTACACTGTAAAAATGATGTGATCAATAAGTGGTGGCAACATATATTTTTACATCAACTCATCAAAATTATTGTTTTTATAAGTTAAAGCAACTTATAACTATACAAAATTAAAAATTGTATGTTGATATACTTGTATTGCTAATTTTATTTTAGTTAAAAATGTAGGCAGCCAACAGTTTTCTACAGTACCAAAAAGAAATTACTTTCTGGAGGATGACTTTCCTCTACAGGGAATGTTAGGGAAAGATCTATGAATTAGTTTCCAGATACAACATCTCAAAGACATTTTATGTTCAAAAGATTATCATTAGAAAAATCAAGAACGTTATGTGGCCCAGACTTAACTTCCGGTAGACCTGCGCAAAGAATCAATAACCACAGAGTCCCTGTAGAGTAGATTATTTTATTACCATCAATATAAACTAAAATATTCATATAATATAAATTGTTTTATTATATAGACCGATAACAAACACAAGCCGAAGGTTAACTTGTGTAACATACTTTGCAATTTCTTTGCCATGGCAACAAAACTAGTATAATGATTTAAAGTTTACTTAATGTTCATTTAATCTCATTTAACTAATCTACACTAATGCAATTTCTGTTTTTTTAATTGAAAGTACTGTTATCCAACATACTATACAGGGCTTGACATTAAGCATTGTCGTGTGGTTGTCCTTCGGACAAGTAAATTTGTCATTCACTTGTCCGAGTACAAAAATTACTTGTCCAACGATAAAAAAAGATATTTCATTTGAATTATAATATAATATAATCAATATAATTGTTTCGGATTTAGACTGGTCAAGTTTGCTTCTAAGCATTTTAATTAGTGCCCGCTTTGGCCGCCTGAATTTGGTTATAGGCCTATTCTCCGTGACTGCTATAAAACAAAGGCAAGCAGTAATTATTATTAGTGTTAAGGCTGTAAGTTAACTTTTTTGCACATAGCACTGGTGCTAGAGAGGTTTAAAGTTTGGTAGCACAGGCAGAAATGTGCAAGTGTAGTTCTTTATTCATAGGCAGATAACTGACAAAAGACATTCATGTTACATACAGATGGATAAATTAGGGCCATATCATTTTTAGATGACCTAAATTTGTTTTAATATTTCTAAGTTCTGTGTTTTTCCTTTTTTACTATACGATAGTTGTATATTTGTCCACATAAATTACTGTAGGTTACTATAGTATTTACAATAGTAAACTGCAGTAAAATTCCTACTATATTGTTTTTTAACTTTACTATAGTGTACAGTGTTTATCAATTTACTACAAGGGCACTACAATTTTCAATAGTACACAGCAGTATTTTTTTCTGAGTGTTCAATTTAACGGGACTTTTATTTTGACGGGTCTCTGGGAAGATGCTTGTTGCAGATTCACTCAAACACTAAAACGCTCGTAAAATAAACTCTCAGAGCAACTGTGGAGATGAAGTTCGTGTGTTCATGTCCTCATACAGTGCAGCGCAGAAAAATACTCGACCATCACTCGTGTTGTATGTTAAACTGTGCACATAATTCACTCAGACACCCAGAACAGCCAGATGACATTTAAATAACAGGATTCTGCGTCCGCGTGGACTCAGTGCGGTGCGCATTGATTATTATCACACACAAACAAGCACAACCACGACAAACGCAGCTCTGTCTAATGCACATATTCTTATTATTCTACATATGTCGCACTGTTCTTTTTTTCAGGTTACTTGTCCGGTCGGGCAAGTAAAATTCTCTCTCACTTGCCAACAATTCAATTCAATTCAATTTTATTTATATAGCGCTTTTCACAATGTGCATTGTTCCAAAGCAGCTTTACAGGAGCAAATAAGAAAAAACAGAAAGGTAAAGCACAGCACAGTGCATGGTGTTTATAGACCAAGCAAGATCATTATAATAAATAATATCTAATAAATAAATGAATAAATAAATAAATAAATGCAGTCTCCCGGTGAGCTTGCCAACACTGCACTGCTCTGCTGTGGCGAGGAACCCAAACTCCAATGATGAATAATGGAGGAAAAAAAACCTCGGGAGAAACCAGGCTCAGCCGGGAGGGCCAGATCTCCTCTGACGTGTCTTAAATGCAACATTTACTTGTCCCGGACAAGCGGACGAGCGTTAATGTCGAGCCCTGCTATATGACTTAAATGATAGGGGCATTGTGTATTCTATAGCAGGAATGTCCCCAAACAGACATTGACTCATTTGTTGCAATCTGTACTCCATCTGACAGACAATATTTTTGGCTTTTAGCTAAAGTAAAGACTAAGCAGCAGGCGCAGCGTGGTTTGCGGGAACAAAATGTGTCCGGGGAAGAACAGCAAGATGCCTTTTCATCAACGGAAATACCTGTCAACACTGTATTATTACAGAAGCAAATCCTGATTTAAATCTATTTCCCCATGAAATTACATGTAAATTAGCTTAGCTATGATAGCACACAAAGCCCAAACAACTTAAAAAATGTCATGACTAAGGTGTTCCATATTCATGAAGTAAGCGGATTAGCTTCGCAGTCATAACACTCACTGGCAAAAGATTGCGGCGAAAACGGCCTACGGTGGGCGGATGAATGTCATTTTTCTCACACCTGTCCAGAATTTCAGGACAGCCGCATCAGGTTGTTAATTGAAATTCACTCTTTGTCTGCTCTTTACGTAACTGATGCATCTCGGCCAACAATGCAAACCTTTGAACCCGTTTCATCAGAATTTTCCACTTTCCTTTTGATCTAACGTTGTCCATATTCATATCGGCTAGTAGGCCGTAATTACCTGTGCATGTGTCAGTGTGATGTTCCACACGTAATCGCACCTGACAGGATTACCTCCGAGAATACACACCCTCATTGGGTGAGCGAATACTATAGACTTCTAGTCATTATACTAATGCTGTAAATTATTTAACAGACTCCCTGTTGCGCGTACACGAGGATAGACCGGCGGAGGGGAGATCTGATTTCTACCGCATTGCAGGTTTCTGGTCTCCTTCTTATTCGAATTCATCTTGGATTCACGCTGCATATTATGCGCGCCTCTGGTCCCTGAAGCCTGACTGCTCGGGCTGTCTGAATCCTTGTTAAAACAAGGCTGAGAAGCGGCGAGGACATCTTGGCACGCCAGAGCAAACATCCGCTAATCGGGATCAATATTTGCTGCTGCAATTTTAAAGCTTGATAAGGCTGCTTCATTATTAAGATGCGCACGGTCGTGTGTTTGTCACAGCATTGTCCATCTGCAGTTTAATTCGTGTCCGTTTTATTTGTGAAACTGTGTTTCACAATCCACGTCTCAAAGCGGCTTTTCAGAAAATCATGCTGTAATGTCTTCAAGCCCCCAGTGAGCAGCCAAAAGCGACTGTGGCAAGGAAGAATCTCTGTAAGTGGCGGAGAGAGAGAGAGAGAGAGAGAGAGAGATACCTTGAGAGGAACCAGACTCCCATGGCATTACATCAAGAAGACCAGTGTTGGGTGTAACTACTTACCAAGTAATTAGTTACTGTAATTTAATTACTTTTCCCTTGAAAAAGTAAAGTAAGGGATTACTCTTATTTTTTCTGTAATTTAATTACAGTTACTTCTGATGTAATTAAACTAAATACTTTGTGTAACGTGTATGTGCAGAAGAGGAATTGACATCAAAATTCAAAGTCTAACTTTAAAATCCGTGCTTTAATGTATAATTCTCACATTTGTAATTAATAATAATACTTTATGTAGTTTTATATTATTTATTTGAATGAATTAAAAGGGCCGTTTCATGTCTATCCTTGAATCACTTAACTCATCAAGGTTGATGTAGGATATAGAAAGTGATTAGTAATAAGTAATTAAATACTTTTTGAAGAGAATAACTTGTACAGTAATCTAATTACATTATTGAATGTGTAATTAGTAACTAGTAATTAATTACTTTTTCAGAGTAACTTACCCAACACGGAAGAAGACAAACATCATTAAAAAAATTGTTACCAAATGGCTTGCTTTTTTATTCACAAAATGAAATCTAGTTTTGCATTTAAGATTAATTTCAAACCAAATTACGAACAATAAAAGTACAGTAAGTTGTTTTCGTGACATGTGGACAGAACTGAAATTCTAAAATACAACCCAAATCGTAGATTTCGCACACATTTATGATTCCCATCGTTAGATACCAAAGATAACCTGCCGTAAGAATACATCTAGAATAAAGTGATCGCAGTTGACCATCCGCATTTATTTGACTAACCAATAACTGTCTGTCTGTCTGTCCAAAAAAAAAACAATTATTGTTGTTCATTCTCTCCTTTGCTTACTCCATCTTTAATCCTCCTAGTAGCACGGCCTTGTAAACTAACGGTGCTGTTTAGCGTGTTGACAAAATGTTTATATGCTCTCCTACTTGTAAGTCGCTTTGGATATAAGCGTCTGTCAAATGAATAAATGTAAATGTAAATAAATGACTGCAGTGTTGATATAAAGCCACGCCCACCAGGGCAGCACATAAGCAGTCAATAAGAAAGCAGGTCATGTCTTCCGCCAATGGGCTGAATCGCTCTATTTCTGTGTACAAGCTTTAAAGATCAAGACCTGAAAGGCCTCTTGTGTGTTTATGTGTACATTGAAAGAGAGAGAGAGAGACATGTTTTTTTTACTAAAATGTTAGCGTTTGAAAAAGATATGGCAGCCACCGAAGTGAATCATTATGTTCTAAACGCGGGCTTTAGTTGAGAGTTACTAATAGTTTGGGGATGAAACGGAACTCTGGCTCTGATATTTA
This sequence comes from Triplophysa rosa, assembly GCF_024868665.1. Lineage (NCBI taxonomy): Eukaryota > Metazoa > Chordata > Actinopteri > Cypriniformes > Nemacheilidae > Triplophysa > Triplophysa rosa. The sequence continues at coordinate 32,419,994 of NC_079891.1, read as the reverse complement.
ACTTTATTGCACCGTTGGTCAAGCCTGACAGAATACACAGAGGGCTGAGACTTCCAGACACTTTCCAAGATGTTCAGTGCCTCTTATCTGCAGATGGCTTTTGAATTTAGCTGGGCGGTGCAAGCATTTAAGTGGCTTACATTTTTCAAACCTTGCCTTTTTTTGGGTTGTCTGGATTCTTAGATACAGCTCTTGAAGTCCCTGCTGTATACTGGAGACGTTTATAAAGAGAGACATTACATTAAGAAAGCAGTTTTTTATTTGTTTTCATTGTGTTTTGCTCCATATTTTTGTTGACTTACATCTTTTTAGTTACAAGAGGGTCTATTTGCATTGCTTGCTGAGGGTTTTTACTATTTTACATGTTCTATTAGCAAGCATATTTTTATTATGTTGTTGGGGGGGGGGCTTTCTTAAAGGGACAGTTCACCCATAAAGAATAAAGAAATTTCTACGATGGTAGTCAATAGTGGCCCAGGACTATTTGGTTACAAGCATTCTTCCAAATATCTTTCTTTGTGTTCATCAGAACAAAGAAATTTATACAGATTTGGAACAACATAGTAAATAAAGACAGAATATTCATTTTTGGGTTAAGTGTTTCTTTAAAAAGAGAAAGGCGATGATTTTTCTGCCACATTGCAGCCTATTATGTCTCAATGACAAAAATCTAAGAAAGTGCTTTTTATGTACACTCATCATTGTAAATAATATATATCTGTTTAGGTGTCCTGCTAACAGTGCACTCATTTTTCTGTAAAAATATTCATTTTTGTCTGCTTCTGATATCAGCATCCCTTCAACTTTGATTCATGTTCACAATGAAAGATTATATTGATGACCTGTAAAAATCCACTATCCATAACCAACTGGACAGGACAAAAAGACATTTCCAAAAATAAGCCATTTTCATTCTCCAATATAGCATGTAGCTCAGAGAAGGATGCCTTGAAACTCAATCTTGTGTGGTTTACTCTTCTATTCAGAAGATGTGTTCCTGTAAAGAAATGGAAAAAAAAGGATGCCAAATAAACCTCTGGGAAGAAAATAAGATGCGGTCAAAACTGCCTTTTCCATAATGGCACTCAAAGCCAAGTGAACGATCCCACGCTACTGATCTCAAGGTTGTCTGTCCGAAAGTATCTTCAGACAGGCGACTCCACGCCAATCCTGATCCCATCAGACGCTTTCTGAGGAACTGAAAAGCCCAGACTATCCAAATCCTGACGATTTGTCTTGCTGGGGATTTCGATTACCGTAAAAGTGTGAAATGAATACGCATGATGTATGCTAATGGATTACCATTAATAGTGTGGAATTAGAGAGGGCTTGTTCTCTAATGGAAAACAAAACTCAGACTAGTCATTCAAACTATCGGATGGAAAGTATACATATGAATGGCGTAAATCTTTGTAACTTGAGTCTTATATAAGATGATTTTCTTTTTTGTTACCTGGCATTGGAAAACTTTTGCAGAGATGCATAGACATGGGTATTCATTCATTCATTTTATTTTGTAACAGTTGCATATTTGTGACCCTGGACAACAAAACCAGTCTTATGGGTCAATTTTTCGAAATTGAGATTTTGCATAATCTGAAAGCTGAATAAATAAACTTTCTATAGATATATGAGTTGTTAGAATAGGACAATATCTGGCTGAGATGCAACCGTTTAAAACTCTGGAATCTGAGAGCTCAAAAAAAATCAAAATATTGAGAAAATTGCCTTTGATGTTGTTAATCAGGGGCACTGTGGCAGACCAATCCACTCACAAAAATAAAGTTTTTATATATTTAAGGTAGGAAATTTACAAAATATCTTCATGGAACATGATCTTTACTTAATATCCTAATGATTTTGGGCATAAAAGAAAAATCGATCATTTTGACCCATACAATGTATTTTTGTCTTTTACTAAAAATGTTCCCGTGCTACTTAAGACTGGTTTCGTGATCCAGGGTCACATTTGATGTCATTTAAATGTTATACATAATTCATGTAACTCAAAATATAAAGAACTATCTAATAAAACATTTTTTTACAGCTAAGAGTTTTTAAAATGCCTTTTTGATATTCAAACACTGCATTATTTTGTTTTAGTGAATAAAACTCAAGAAACTTATTTTTGCTGTTGCTTAAAATGAGTACTTTGGGTTTTTATAAATAATTGCCTTTTGCTTTGTTGTTCACTTGGATATATTAAAGTTACGTGTGGCTTAAAGGAACAGTACGCCCCAAAATTTCTTTCCATCAATTTATGCTCCTGTTTTAGTCTTGTTTTAGTTACAGCTTCTGAAAAAAGCACATACTGTGGAAATAAAAAGTGGATATTTATTTAAAAATATATATTTTTGTCCAGCCAAATAAAGGAAGATCTGTTCGCATTAGTGTGAGTAAATCATGAGAGACTTCATTTTTGGGTGAACTTTATCTTCAAATGGGTCCAAATAGGTTGTGGGTACACCTGACATGTTTCAAACTATCTTTAAACTAAGTATCAACTTCAAAACAGCGATCAGTGAGTGTCTACTGATCTGAAAAGCCTAGAACATGAGGGCTGCTTTTTTGATTTTGTAAACATGGTCAATCTGTCCAATTTATCCCCTGTTGTACATCAAGTTTGACAGGGAAATTAATCATGAAAATCATCAGCAATTTAGGCATATGACAGGTAACAACACGATGATGATTTAAAGGAACAGTTCACACAAAAATGAAAATTCGGTCATCAGTTACCCTCAAGTTGTTCCAAATCTGTATAAAATTCTTTGTTCTGATGAACACAGAGAAAAATATTTGGAAGAATACTTCCAAACTGCCAAGAACCAAACTGTTCTTGACCACCATTGACTACCATAGTAGGAAAAAATGCTTTGTTCTGTTGAACAAAAGAAGATATTTTGAAGAATGTAGAAAGCAAACAGTTCAGGGGCACTTTTGAATACCATTGTAATTTTTCCGACTATGCATTCTTCCAAATTTATACAGATTTGGAACAACTCGAGGGTGAGTAAATGATGACAAAACTGTCCCTTTAAGAAATCCTTGAGAAAGTCGTTTAGGCTAATAGTTCTGCTTTACAACAACCTACGCAGTTACCGTTTACGTTTATGTAAGTACAGTATGAGTCCAAGATGAGCTTAAGATCCAAACACATACTCAATGTGTTTGGATTTTAAGCTCATATTATTCAACACAATAAATTTTACAGAGTAAGTGTAACTCAGTCCAAACCTTATTCTGGGTGAGCGACCAGTAAACCGTCTAAAAAATAAAAAAAAGTATGGAAAAACAAACAAAGCAACAACAGCGCGGCAACGATATTGAAAGCAAATGCATGAATAAAAAAAACATGAACTTCAATTTAATTTCACAGTGTCTCACTCACAAACTGTAACTTGAATAACAACTTGAAAATATGCTGTAAAGCTCTTCTGCTGGTTCATTCAAATGACACCTAATCTCAGAAGAGACACGTCTGCTCTGCGGGTTCAACAACAAACATGTGACACCAAAATGAATCTCCATTTAGATTAAGAAGTAACGGGGGGGTGAGAAAAACATCAGACTCCCTGTTTATCCTCACTGTCTGCCGAATAAACATGTCTCTTCTACGAGATCAGGGGCCTACGACAAAAACAAATCACAAAAAAAGTAAATTGCATTCATACATATCCTAAACAATGAGACCAGATGGCGTCTCGTATTTCTCAGACTTTTCTTGTGAGAGAAAGACACTAGAAATGCCTTTTAATAATTCTATAGCTCTGTATTGTTTCTGTATTAATAATCTCGTTTCTGTTTGTTTTTATATTTACGAAAGAACTTAACTGCAAGTGAGAATATTGTTTTACTTTTGTAACAATCCGTCGACGGATGTCATTTTGATCTTGAAACTTGTTACATCGACTTGTTATCGAATCTTTATAACACACGTATCAGACGGCTGGAGAAACCTCTCTCGATACCAACCTTCCTCCATTATGGGATTGTGCTAAAACGTGGTCGAAGCAAATTGCCAATCTGGTTGAGCGTAATGTGGAGCTTGTATACGTAAAATTTGGAGGTGAGATGAATATGACACGTTTGATGGATGACGTCTATATTCTCTAATGGAACAGATGTGTTCTCTAATTGGGTTGCTGAGATCTCGCAGACGTATGGGTACCTGTCAGTTAGGAAAATTAGACGTTAATATTAACATTTTCTTCCGTAAATTGATGAAAAATTGGGGAGTCACGCAGTTTGTTAATAGAGATAGTTTGATAATTTATGAAATTTTACTCAATATGAATAATAGCAGACTTCTTGCACACCCATGTTGTCTCCGATTGGTCCATCTATGATTGGAAAAGTTCTTTAACCTTAAAAAAGTAAGTTTCACTTTCAAGTGAGTGATTAAAAAATAACGATAAAACTTTCAAATGTTTCGCTTGAGATGCAACCCTCAAATATTGTTCATTGTGTTATTTGAATGATCCTGTTGTTGAACAGACGGTGCAACGATCCATAGCAGCTCATATAATCTTTTATGCTTGAACTGATTTTTTAATTTCTTTAGCACAAAAACAGACACAAGACTGTGTCTCCATGCTGTTGATTAATTTGAATTAATAACATTCAGATGTTAATTGACTCCTTTATAACCTGGGGAAGAACTGAACATGTTAATAATCAAAGGCTACCTTTGAAATAGCATAAAACCAAATGACATTTACTGTTGTGTATTGTGTGTACAGTACAGAAACAATAAATGTTGCCAAAATTTGTCAACCTGTCGTATACAATAGAGCACACTGCATGGAATTCATCACAGACATTCTGGTGGTTTCCATTAAGATATCGTCATGAACCATTACCTGTCCAATTAAAACCATTACAAAATTACTTATTGTTTTGGGTATTATTCCAGTAGGATTTATGTGTTCTATTGGTTCTCATCTCAGCCCTGCTGAAAAAACAATAGAAACCCAACAGAAACCATTACAGAAATTCTAATGGTTTACATTAAAATAACATTATGAACCATTAGCTTTTTCTATTAAAACCATTACAAAATTCCTTTTTGTAGTGTGTTTTGGGCATTATTCCAGTAGGATTTAACATCCCACCAATAGAATCTATCACATACCAGTAGACACCATTACAGTTTCCATTAAAACCAATACAAATCCCTTTAAAACCATTAAAACCAACCCTGCTGAAAAAATCAATAGGAACCATTAAAGAAGTTATAATGGTTTTATTGGTTTTAAAGGTATTTGTACTGGTTTTAATGGAAACTTTAATGGTTCTACTGGTATGTGATGGATTCTATTGGTGGGATGTTAAATCCTATTGGAATAATGCCCAAAACACACTACAAAAAGGCATTTAAAAGATTACAAATACAAATATTTCTCTCTATTGGATTAGCGTGTACAGTTGAATCGCTCACAACAAGATCGTGAAGTTCTATTAAGAAAGTAAATAGTGTTCATTTTGATTGGCTGTTGACTTTAAAGATTTCACTGTGCTTAGGGAGGCCTTCCAAATGACCAAACGTGCTTCAAATTTACACTTTCAGTTCAAACTCTCTTTTGCTCTCTCTTTCTTTGCAATGTGTTTTCACGGTTATCTTTGTGCGTGCTTTGTGCTTGTTCTACTGTGTTTGACCTTGATGTGACAGTTATTGGCTATTTTCCTCACAAAGGAGAACTTGAGCATTTAAAATTCCGTCAGAGCATGACCACAAGAGCAGACACACATTATGTTCAGCTATATGGGATTCCGTCAATGGTTGTGATTTCTGTATGAAACATAAACAGTAAATAATCCCTGCTTTATTTTTTATTACCAATGCTGTTCCGTGTTTGTTTCATCATACCACAATCACAGCAATGCAGTTGCTTATGAAGCACACGGCAGTGATGGTGTTCGTGTACACAGGCCTCTGGGATGTATTGCTGTTTCTGCCACAATCTGCAGATGAACTGTGACAGTAGATGTGTGTGCTAAATAAATAATAATTCTTCTTGCCCAAAACAGAAGCTAAGAGTAATGATATCACACCACAGAGCTACAAGAAGAACAAAAAGACAACACAGTTAGCTAAATAGTGTGTAAATGGAAACGAGTATGCATGTAGCCAGTAAAATAGTAATGGATTATAGAGTACGTTTACTCGATGAAAAACTGAAAAGTTTTTCCTTGCGTTTTTGAAAAGTTTCACGTACACACGACAGCGTTATCAAAACGATCTGCATTTACATGGATCTGGGAACAATATTATCCGACTGCAATACCGGAGGCCGCAATTCCAGGACCTGCACTTTTGGGACAGCACTTCTAGGACCCTATTTTTTGTGACAGCGCACAAGAGATTAAGATTAATTAAAATTAATACAAATGATTCAAAATGGAAAAACACACAACAAAGTGCTACATATTTGTGCTGGCTAGGCCTAGGATTAATAATCATCCCATAGTCACTAAATCAGCAAACACTTGCCAGTTTCACATTCATTCCTAATTTGTCTCGCCAGTGTTGCTAACTTAGTAGTTTAGTGACTTTTGTTCAGTACAGGCGCATACAGACAAACTTAGCGTCTTTTTGGATAAACCTTACTTTCATTCAGAGGGAAATTGTCGGCAGTACTATTGCCCCACGAGCACAAGGTCTCGCTTTCCCGGAGCAGGGATCACCTCTCAGCATTTAACTTACTACTCTGCGAAGGGAGAAGCCAAAAAGCATAACGGCCCTGGCTTCAGCGGAACAGGAAAGGGGTCCAGCTATAGTTTTCCATCTCTCTTTAATAAGAGTATCTCTGGAGAAGCATGTTTGATATGAAACAGACAATATGTAGGCTACACGAGAACGGCTTTATTGGGTAATGTGCTGTAATAAAATATGTTTAGAAACGGGTCTGAAGTTGCAACACACAAAACTACGCAATGACATCATGAATATGTTAATTAGCCTATGACGCCATCCAGCCCCACTGTTCTATAAAATCCTAGCAGAAACACTATAGTTTCTTGTTGTAAATGTCCCATTTGGACAGTGTGTGCAGTTTTCAAAGAGTTTAATTAATCGTTCAACTTATATATTTTAATTCATTTTTAATAACTTACAATGTACTACATGTGTAAACTAGGCAAGTAATATAAAATATCGGTTAAATTAATCGAATCGCAAATATTTCCGAGGTATCGGCATATATCAAATCGCTGGCGGACAATATCGTTACGGCATCGTATCGTGATGAACTGTCCGATTTACACCCCTAGTGAGTGACAGTGAGGGTCCAGTCTTAACTCGTGAAGATAACTTATCTTCGCATTATCTTAAAACCTTTTGGTCCACACGCATATGTTTAAATATTTTATTTGATTTTATAAACAAAATGTATGCCAAAACATGAGCTTATATATTACAAGGCTAATAATTCATTTAACTTATGTTTCAATGGATATCTAAATAATAAAGGAAGCATAAGAGGCCAGAATATGTGAACCTCTTTAATTATCGTTTGAAGGAATCTCAGGTTAAGACCTCAACCTGCTTAATAAAATGACAAGAGAACATGTCCGTAAAGGCAAAGGGTTACTTTTATACTCATGTAACCGGCTCCACTCGCACCGCGGTGCGCGGGCCTCGAACCGGCGACGGTCCGGATGGGAGACGGGCACTCTAACGAAGAGGCTAAAGACCGCAGTCTCTAGCGTCTGTCGCTAGAGCGTCTCTGTTGGTCGGGGAGTGAGGTTTACACACTGCACAGCTCTTCACTAGCTGGCCTCCGTTACACTCACATACCCGTCCAGATAGATATTTCATACTTTTGGTAAGTTTACTATTAAAATAAAATACAATTGTGTGTGTGTGCGTGTGTAGAACAGTCTTCATTGCCTTATCAAAAGTCTTATTAAAAGCAAATATTTTCTTTTCTTTTATAAATTATACACATTTTATAAAAGTATTAAACACAAACGCAGGTATAATGTTATCAGAAGACGGATGACTGCTTTAAAGCCATTACAACAAAACATTAGTCAGACAATTTCCAGTGTACAATTCATTTGTTTGATTAACTAAGTGTGTATAATTTACATTAATTATACCTTTGCAATAATTATATGAAGTTTTAAACTAATAAAATCAGTATTAAGCATTACAAATTAAATTGGTTAAAAACTTGTTCGAATTCTAAACGCCTCTTAATTTAGCACAAGTCTCTCTCTCTCTCTCTCTCTCTCTCTCGCTCTTTCTCTCTCTCTCTCTCTCTCTCTCTCTCTCTCTCTCTCTCTCTCTCTCTCTCTCTCTCTCTCTCTCTCTCTCTCTCTCTCTCTCTCTCTCTCTCTCTCTCTCTCTCTCTCTCTCTCTCTCTCTCTCTCTCTCTCTCTCTCTCTCTCTCTCTCTCTCTCTCTCTATCTCTCTCTCTCTCTCGCTCTCTCTCTCTCTCTCTCTCTCTCTCTCTCTCTCTCTCTCTCTCTCTCTCTCTCTCTCTCTCTCTCTCTCTCTCTTTCTCTCTCTCTCTCTCTCTCTCTCTCTACATAAAGGGCAGCTCAGAGACTTGTGTTAAAATTGTAAAATATTCACTGATTGCTTTCATTGATACAAAGCTCTGTTCTTCTGTTCTTCAACACATTAGAGAAGAAATCCAGAAGCGTTTTGTTACAGTAGATTATTAAATTCTATATTAAACACTATTGCACAATCAATTTGCATCACTAATGACTATTAAGAAGTTATCTAAGTTAGTATCTATAAGTTAGTCTTATAAAGACTTGTTTTTCATTTAAGAATAATCTCGAAATTTAAATAGGTTGCTTAAAATTCAAACTTACTAAAAGTTTAATCATTATATTAAGTGACAAATTTAAGCAGGTTTACTCCACTAATGAAAAATTACTACTGCCTTCACTTAAATTTACTGTGGTAACCAAAGTTTATTCTAAAACACATAAATGCAGTTTTTTACAATAAATTCTTTAAAAATACATTTTATAGAGATTGCACATTTATTTAAGGCAAGAGAAACATTTATGTTAACAATATGTCTGTATCTTAAAGATTTTATCTTCGACATCCACAATTGTTCCATACAGTCCACGTTTTCTGTGACCATTGGGTCCCTGAAGCCACACACTGAAACACAAATACAAATACACATTATTGTGTTGTTAAAACACAGCAGGTCTTGGAATGATCTGGATTCTCTGCCTCTGTTATTTAAAACATTGCGGCAGCCTAAAATTCATTTGGCAGCACATCTAGACTCCACAAAGTGAATTCTCCTTTTCACTAAACAAAATGACATATCCTCCCAGTGGAAAACCTCAAGCTAAATTTAGACTCACAATTCCATACGGAATCTATATTACACTCCTTTTGTTCTGAGGAATGCTCAGAAGTCCTGGCATGAGCACGCATTATGGGCGGAGTGGGCAGCATATTCGATTCTGAAAGTGTTCCTCACCCCAGCAGGCCTTGTTTTGGCCTGAGGCGAGTCTGGCAGGGCTGACCGCTACTACCTCGGGTAGCACAGCGTAGACGCCTTCCAATAAGGAGCAGGTAAGGGAGGTGGTGCTAAGAGAGACTCAGTGCTGTATATCATGTGATCTCTATGGACCTGGACAGAGCGGTGTTAAAATTACATACAGTAGAGGTGATTAAAATCAACAATAATCCCAAGAGTTAGTTCACCACCCAAAAATAAAAATTACTGACAATATTTCTACCAAATTTCAAATAAAAATATAGTTTCAATTTGCACTTATTTGCAGAAAATGAAAACTGGAGAAACAGGTGAAAATAACAGAAAAGATGCACTGTGTTTCTTCAGACCCCAAATACTGCAAAGAAAACAAGTTTTATACAACAGTAATATTTGTACACAAGTAAAGTAAAAAAAAATATGATAACAACTGATCTATATAAATGACTGGATAGCTCATGACGTCATTACACTGACGCTACCGTCCGCCATGCTAGTATGCCCAAACGTTCTGTTAAATCAATAGGGAGTTAGCACATATTAATGATAAACAGTAAGTCCCCGTTTTTATATCTAAAGTCTCACAGTGCATTCTTACAACGCAAATGTCTTAAGCATATAAATGGTTAATCATTTAAAGTCTGGATTTTTCCAGTCTTATTAGATGTAGTCAGTTACGCTAGTAGCGCACATATCAGATCAGCAGACTAACGAGACACCTCAACATATGACAAATTCTGAAATCTAAATACATTCTTTAAGTCATGAAGCTTCATTTACACATGTGCCATTACAACAGTGCGCAATACACACTCACCTTCTATATACATTGATTTCTATACATCGCATTTTCTGCCCAAAATAAACATAAACATCGCAAAAAAACATCAGAAGTAAGAATTAATTTAAACACACATGCGAACTAAAAATTTATGGCGCGCCTAATAAGCTGAAAAACTGGTTATTTTAGATCGTCATTTTCACTGTACGTCAATGGCGCTCTGTCAGGTAGGCATACCAAGATGGCGGCGCGATCGCTTCCAGTGGCTTGACCTCCTGCCGTTGGTTTAGCGTTTAAACGCAAACCAGTAATTTATATAGATCAGCGGTGATAACCTGGATTTTCATGTGTCTTGCTGTCAGTCTTTCACATTGCTGTTGGATGACTTTATCACTCCTGAGGTTTAATTTTGTTGAAATTCAACAGATACTGGACTGCAATGGCCACAATACATTGAGAAATGATCATTAAATTAAAATTAGGAACGGTCTCTTATTTTTTCTTAATTTGAAACAAAGTGACATAACCTCCCTGGGGACGACAAGTCCCATCAAAAGAGGTCTTTAGAAGAATAAGTGCTGTTGTACATGTTAGCAACATTTCAAACAATATATGATGCTTTATTAACAAAGTTCGGGAGAAGCCGGAGCATATATAATTAACTTAGACCGGCTGGTTCGCTATCAACAATCACTACTCAACCCCACCAGCTCAAACGAACCAGCACATAAATAGACCAGGAATCTTACCTGAAGCCATCTCTAAAGGATTAAACATCCCTCCACCCCCCGGCTTCTCTCCCCGAGCTCGAATATCTAGCAGGACTCCGGGGGGGTGAGTTCTGGGTTCGGCCGTTTCCGAGCTCGGCGCACTCACCCCTATTGGGGGGAGAGAGCGTACCGGGTTCGGAAGGAACCGGCGAGCTCGGAGCCCGCTCCCCGGACAGCACGCCAAATACGCATACCTTTACTACCCCTGCTATCTGCACAGGTGAATTCGTGAACTAACTTTAATTGAAAATGAAATGTTAATTCATATCTTCAACAGCCACATTTTACATTTATTCATTCAATGTTATGTCTTAAGAATAAAGATGAATACAACATCTTGCATGCGATTAATCTTCAAGAGACACCGACCTTTAAAAAGAAAATACAGTAGTTGCACAACTGAAATGATTGACAGGGTTGCGCACAGCTGTCAGCGTTTGCCACACCGTAGGTGTGTTTATATGTGTTCGCTGTCTTCCCGAGTCGCTCGATCTGGTTTTGTTTGTCCTTGCATTGCGGTCACAACTATCTTACTGCCTATTAATAGAGAAACTAGACTGGCTGAATCCGAGCCGTTGTGCGGTCTGATTAATGAAATTTAACACACAAGCCGACTGCTGTCATAATCGACAGCTTCCATTTACAAACGGGTGAAATGAGAAGTCGGGGAGAAGAGCGATGTAAGGCTGTTATCACTGCCAGGACCCACGATTCACCTCTGCCTGTGACGCTGTCATCTTAACAGCCAGCGTTACCTCATGTATTACAAAGCAGACACAAAAACAATGAAAGATGCTCGGTATCACAGGAACACGTTTACCTGAAAAAAATCATCTGGATACGCTGCAATGATTTTGCTAAATCGCTGGTAGTTTGGGGCCATTTGAAAAGGACAGCGATTTGCATTAATATAGAAAAGCAAAAGCCTGCTTTCCGCAGTTATTTGAACGATTATTTAGTAGAGGATCTTTTTCCATCATGAAAGTTCATCGGTGAAGAAATGTGTGCTGTTATTTTCGAAATTATGTGATCAGAGACAAAAATAAAGAAGTACATTTCATTTTATTTCCCTTATATCTTTTTTTGCTGTTAAAATAAAACAAAAATCAGTCATTCAGCAAGTACATGAAAAAGCCGTGTTCAAAATAGTTTTTCAATAATGATTTGTCTGTTGAGCTCATGTCAGTGTGATGTCATTTCACTTCAATCAATGTAAAGAAACACTACATCGACAAAAATATTGGAATGCCCTTTTCTAATAAACATGTTTATCAATTCCAGTAATTCGACCCAAAACAAATATTAATGCTTCTTATGTCCTGAAATAACCTGCAATTTTATGTTTTAAGCAACCATACAAAACACCCTAACAAATGCATAGCAATTTTCAAGTACTCTCAGTTTTCCAAGTACCATAATTTCTTAAAAGGGTGTAAAGATCTATACAAACACAAAGTTGCTATTTAATGTATTGTAATGATCCTATAATAAGAAGACAGACGGGTAATGATCTGTGCTAATAAATTTGATGGTTTGATGTCAAGCAAGGTTGATATATTGAGTGTGAACAAAACCATTGTGCTTTTAGGACAGTTCTTAAAGGCAGAATACAGTAGGTGATCCTGTCCAGAATTTTTTTTGTCATGCTGGTTGGAAATCTCTTTACATCCTGATAGCAATCAATAAGTAAAGTGGTCCAATGATAGTTTTATAATTATATATTGTCTGTGAAAGGAGTAGTCTGAACTACAATGATTGCATTCGGTCCGAACACAATGATAGGTCGTGTGTACATTTTCAGTCAACGTATTTTGCATCCCACTGCGCACCCTGTTCACGCAGACACCATACGTCATCAGCGCTAGAGCTGAAGATCTTTGCCCGAACCCGACGGACCCGGTCGGGTTCGGGCTTAATTTCTATAATTTTACACGGGCTCGGGCCGGGCTCGGGCTTGCACGGTAAATGAGCGGTCATGTGATGCGTTCCGATTAGATCGAGAAAGATGCGAAAATGGATGCTGAGGAGGTGAAACGGAGGCTTGCCTCTGGTGATTACGTTTTGGTTGCACCAGCAACTAAAGCAAAGTCTGAGGTGTGGAAAAGTTTTGACCATGTGCATAATGAGAATAATGAGCCAGTGGGATATGTGAAATGCAAAAAATGCGACATACTGTTAAAGTACGACAGCAAAATGACAGGGAATTCGTCGCTGATAAGGCATGTTGATCGAAGCTGTTCAACACCTGCCAGTGCCCAGGATCAACCTACAATCAAATCGTTTGTTACAGCATCAAAACCCATCCCTGCAAAGGTGAAACAAACGATGATGGAGAAGTATGTCAGCTTTTGCTGTAAAGACATTAGGCCTTTTAATATCGTAAATGGCATTGGGTTTGAAGAGCTGGCGCAAAAACTAATTAATGTCGGGGCTGTGTATGGAAGGGTTCCCGTCAACTCTGTTATTCCCCACCATGTGACAATTGCGAAGAGGTGCACTGACATGACAGAAGAAAAGAGGGAAGCTTTAGTACAGAAACTTAAGACTTTGTTGAAGGATGGCACAGTCGCAATGACCACAGACATGTGGACAGAAGATTATCGTAAAATTCTCACACCTCACACTGACATCTATACAGGCCATTTATCCTGAGCTCCATGAAAAACTGGAGGCACGAGGGGAGAGCACGCACATTGAAAAAATAGCACCGGACACACTGGGCTTTTGATAGACTTTCTGAAGCCGTTCTATGAAGCACAGCGGGAACTTGAGGGTGACAAGTATCCAACATTTAATCGTGTGTGTCTCTGAGAAACTGAAACGCCACTGTCAGCCCAATGCCCTGGACTCACCTCAGCAAGCTGTCGTGCGTAAACGGCAAGAAGACTGGCTTGCGCGTAAAGTGATAATACAGGACCTCCACAAGATCGCAACATTCCTCTGGCCAAAATTTAACCAGCCGACAATGTTGTCATACTCAGACAGGAATGCCGTACATGCTCATGCCCGCATTCTTCTGAAAGCCATGGCTGCAGGTGCACTAGATGTGGAGATTCGAGACCCAGAGCTCTCCGGAGTCGAACCCACTCCTCCTCCGGCAAAAAGAGCGAATTTTGCGGAGTGGGAAAATGTACAGCAAGCTAACTGGGAAGATGAAGAGGTCACTCGCTACATTAAAACGGCTGTCATGGAAAATGAAATGGATGTTCTTGGCTGGTGGAAGATCAACAAACCATCCTACCCAAAACTTGCAAAATTAGCCAGATCAGTATTATGCATCCCGGTGTTTTGTCGAAGTCAGTTCCCCCTATGTTTCCTCAGCGTTGTTCCTCATAGCGCCCGCTACGCAAACGGCGTGTAGAGGGCAGGCGCGTGCACGTTCCACTGGTGATTTTCAATTACCATACACATAACTAACCATTTTACAATGTATTTAAATTCATCCTTATTTATTTAAACGTATTTTATATTGCTTTTCAACATTTTGCGTTGTTCTACAAAATACATTTTAAAACAAACTGAACAGACCAAAGAATGGCTAGAAGTCATACAAAACAGGAAATGTGAATATATATATAATTCATGGTATGAGAATATCTGGTATTTCCAACAAATAATTGAAAATCACCAGTGGAACGTGCACGCGCCCGCCCTCTACACGCTGTTTGCGTAGCGGGCGCTATGAGGAACAACTCTAATAGGAGGAAACATAGGGGGAACAGACTTCGACAAAACACCGGCCAGTAGCAGCAGCAGTGAAAGGGTGTTCAGTGCTGCTGGACGCACCATCAGTGAGCGCAGGACCGCGCTGAAGCCATCTACAGTGGATTCAATAATTTTCCTCCACAAAAACATGTAGCCTAATCTTGGTGAGTAAAGGTTTTTCAAATTATAACTAAATATTAATTGAGTCTTAAATGCATAATCTAGACAGAGTATAGGCTAATGTTGGCATTATTCTTTTATTAAATTTCAGATGTGCCGTCGCGTTGAGGCCGGATTGTGGAGAGAAGTGGCAAAGCAAATCCCGTGGAGCCTTTATCTTAATTTCGTTATTGCCAAATACCCATCTTAATTTCGAATTTATCTTAGTTTAATTTGTTAAGAAAGACTCATTTTTATTGGCTATTTAGAGTGCTGAGATGTTACGAAAATTACAGAGGACTTATTTTATTTATTTGTTCCAACTTCCAAGTGGCCTATAGCCTACGTTAGTCATTAATAAATAATGTTAAAACACATAAATGACTCATTCTTGACAAAAAGCTGTGTGCGTGCGCACATTTGAATAGCCTAATGTCGGGCTGCAAACGGGTTCGGGCTTTTAAAAGCTGTCAATCAAAATGTACTTGTCGGGCTCGGGCCGAATTCTGTCGGGCTCGGGCACTGTCGGGCCTAACTTTTAAGGCCCGATTACAGCTCTAATCAGCGCGGTCACATACACTGTGCAGACACCGCGGGAGAATGGCAGGTAGACAGCTGGAACCTAACTTTCCCCTTGTTAAATGTGTGCAAGTTTGCAAGTGGTCGCTTTCCGGGGGTTTCCCGCTCGGTCTGTTCGTGATTGTGTTTTGGAGGTTTCACAGGAGATGGGTGTGAAAAACGTGAAAATCCTGGCCAAAACAGGAGTGTTGACGGGTATGATTATAATCTGTGTTGCTTTTCCATGCTGGGAGCAGCTATGGGAGTCAAGGGTTTCAAAGATGCTGCCATGGTAACTTCTGGACAAGTAGGTACAGTACATGTTATGATTAGATTTTGATGGGTTTTGATCATGTTGCTTAGTTTGTGGACCTTTATGTATTAGCTCAACGACATCGTTACCCAGCGTCTAACGGTAACTATGCTGCATCTAATCCCATATTTAAGATGTTGTTTACGTTAGCTCTTTTCGCTATTGTAGTAACGTTATTTACTTTGTACTGTAACGTGTTCTCACTGGTGAATGAGACATGATTTTATTGGAATTCATCCAAGAGCTTCTGGTTTGTGCACGTTTATGTGTTTTGGAGGAGGTGTGGCTTTAGACGGCGATTCGATCCTTATTTTAATATGTACTGTATAACTGTACAGTATATTGTACATATCATACATACAGGACATGGAAGTTTTTCTTCCACGAGGGCTGGATTGCTTTGGGCCTAAAAATCAGCTTGGATTATGTGCACCACGTAATCTAGTCATATAAAGATAAATACATTGCATTCCTGCTTTGACTTATCTCTCTTACAAAACATCTGTTTTTTTTCATAGCAGACATTAATAATAATAATACCTTCAATAATAGATCACTCCAAAATAAGTATGTCTCGACAAATACATTACAGATAAGCATCCTATGACAGGCAATCAATGTATACGTGATAAACTGTTTGCACACAAAAGCAGTTTACAAGGGGTATGACGCATTTTCCTCCACCGATCTTCCCCCTGGGGTCCTATAGTCCTAAATATTTTTAACCAGAAATTGAAAAGGTTGTCCCACATAAAAAGGAAAATTTGGTCTTATTTAGTAAAAGCAAAAATATCGCGCAAAATTGTTTACATACAATGTGTGTTTTTTAACTTTCTGTCCTGTTTACCTGCTTTAGTACCATTGTACTGTAAGCGCTCAAATGTGTTTCTTATTCATTCACACACTAAAGGAATAAGTTACCATCTGTAATCGACAGCATGCCACATAAACAAAAAAACACAGCATATGCTGGTGACCAGAAATGCTGGTCTTTTTAACAGGGCTGAGATATTCACAGCGGCCGAGCCCATCTGCATTTCACACATGACCTGAAATACTGAAAATCTACAAAGCCTTTTGCTCAATTATGTTACATCCTGTGTCCTCTCTTCCCCCCCCCCCAGATACACTGTCTTCCTTCCAAGGACATTTGGGAATTTGAATTATGTTTGAGCAAATGTGTAAATATCCCCTGTTGACAACTTGTTGGTATTATGTTAGTGTGGAATAGGATGCGACGCGCATTGGCGTAGGCCCTGTGCCCAGCAGGCTTTGGGTTGCCTTGTCACTCAAACTGAAACTTTGAGAGGAAAGCGGCTCTTAGCGGAGCCTGGATACCCACCGGGGGAATGAGACGCCGTGCGAGTTTGTCGATGTGTGCTGGTGAGTCATACAGTATAGGGGTGGGCTGATACCAGTTTTTCCTTTACGATCCGATTCCGATACCTGAATTGTATCTGCCGATACAGATCCCGATCCGATACTAGTCCTGATTTTTTTCTGATCAGTGTAGAATTCAGGGCTCTAGACTACGACTAAATGGTCGCATTTTGCCACAATTTTTCCTGCCAGTGCAACAAGTTTTTCTTAATGGTCGCACCGGTGCCACTGCCAAACTGAACAATATATAATATTTACGTATTATAAATGTAATGCGCAGAAATGTTATACTGCGCAAGCAGTGCATTCAGTCACTCATTTTCGTCTCCCCTCCTTCAACCATTCGCTTATCTATCAGTGGCCCCGCCCCCAAAGACGTAATTCGCTATAAGAGGCGAAGGACCGAAAGAGCAGACGAGTGAAGCGCTCAATCTTGCAACTGAAATAAATATGCAGAATACAAGAATTTCCCCAGCTAAGGTACAGCAAAGATAACGAAATGTGTTGCGAGTATTTTATGCATGTGAAGCTAATCATGTGTTTAAACTTTAAGAACTAAACTATTGTATAAAGCTCTCTAACAATACTGCAAAGCATGCGAAACGCTATGCATCACGCTAAATACTATTTATTTGTAAGTCGCTATTGATAGAAGCCAAACGAGTATCAATGCAGCTTTCACGTAGAATAATCACTAAAAGCCACGTGTGTTCCAGTATATTGCGCGAGCTCTTAAAGGGGCAGCAGCATAATAAAGATCTCTGTTTATAATGTTCATAAAACAACAAAGGACGGGCCCAAAAACACTCTGATACTGATATTAAAGGAATTGTGTTCTCTTATAGGAGGTGTTCACAACAAATAAAGGAAGAAAGTAGCTTTAAGAAAGATGTGCTTTGGTAAAGTAATATGGTAAAGTGTTGAAAGAGAGTTTACATATACAATAAAAATAATTCAATCATAAACCATGATTTGTATTAATTTCTAATTGATTTATTAATGTATTAAATACATTTTAATGAAGTTTTAGTGATTCTTCCTCACCCCACGACTCTGGCGCTATCAAATGAAGGGCTGGTGCCACCTCTCTCAAGTGTTAGTCTCGAGCCCTGGAATTGCATGCATTTTATTATTTTGAAAAAAACTATAACGTGTTTATGTTAAACATAACGATATATGCTTCATAATGTAGTGCAATAATTTTGTGTAAAAAAACTCTCATAAAGTACAGATACTTGAAAAATGTACATGAGTAAAAGTGAAAATACTTCACTACTGTACATCTCTGCTCTAATGTAAAGTGGGTGCAGAATGATGCGCTTAATGGATCCGCTTCTCTACACATAGGCCTATTGCGCATTCTGCAAGCTGATGACGCGCTTCATTCATTCTCTTATTTACACGTACTGTGCGAGTCTCGGGCGCAGTGGCGGGGCTTCCATGTAACCACCCCTAAGCCACCCCTGTAATCTGATTGACCACCCCGTGTGCCCCCCAATGTTCATTGACTCGGGGTAATGTCAATCATTACGCTAAAGCTCTTTACCGACGTTGCACGTTAAAACGGAAGCAAAATCTGTAACCTTGTGACTAGACTATGTTAAGAACTAATGAAGACTTTTATTTTGGAAAAAAGACAACGGAAGTGGCTCCGCGGCTGCGCTAATGAACTCATAACTTCACCAGTCACAGACTTTTTTGCAACGTGATGCTCCTATGTGCACCAAGTTAAGGTAAGAACAGAACTCTACGGGTTCTTTAAGACTGTCTATTTGGGTCTAATTTGATTCAATTTGCATGGGAAACTGTTCTTGTGTGTTTACTTTAGTTAGCTCTCCATCTGGATAAACGTAAACACCTCTCCACTGTTTCAGTAACGTTAGCAATTACTAATTGCGTACAATCCGTTGTATGTTTCGCGTTTTGTGACATGAATTAACAGTCAACAACATAGTATCTTATCATTGTTGCCACTGTGATGTTGGTACAGTACAAATAACATGTTGCTATTTATTGTGTTTGTGGACACGTTTTGAATGTAGACTACAGCATGAAACGGAGGCAGGGAGCTATCTCCAATTTCTTGACACAGAAGAAAATGAGCAGGGAGAGTGCAGGTGACCAGCAGTGTGAGAGTAGTCAAGCTGAATTATGCCAGGCAGCTAAAACAGGCCAAAATTTCCAGGGCCAGACCAGCCCTCATGGACCTCCAGGTGAAAATGCAGGTATTAGGGAAATGCTTTAAAATGTGTAATGTGGTGTTCTGCACGATTTTACAGATATTCAGTAAATGAAGCAATT
Source organism: Triplophysa rosa (assembly GCF_024868665.1). Classification (NCBI taxonomy): domain Eukaryota; kingdom Metazoa; phylum Chordata; class Actinopteri; order Cypriniformes; family Nemacheilidae; genus Triplophysa; species Triplophysa rosa. The sequence goes on along the minus strand of NC_079891.1, from coordinate 32,400,548 downwards.
TAAATACCTCCTTTTAATCACAGTACTAAACTGGCACTATGCACTACTAAAGGATATTGTTGTTGCATTGTAAGAATTTAAGTGGTGCTTAAAACTGATTACTATACAGAACACTGCTATGTTCACTGTACAGAGCTAGAAGCACTAACGTCTTGCTAACTCTGTACAGCAAACATGCTAGTGTTCTGTGTGTTACCACTTGGTAAGAGTACACCCAGCAGATTTAATATGTCCAAGAAAAGCAAGATGAAAACAAACAGTGTGTAACTGTACAATATAAATTGAAGTGATCGCCCATATTGAAGTGGGCGATCAGTGGCAGCTTTCATTTTTGTTACTTTTGGGCGGCCCCCCAGATTAATTGTTGTTACCCCCTGTGCCCCCCACCAGAAAATTCTCTGGACCCGCCCCTGCTCGGGCGCAGAAATGATGTGTTTAATACATCCGCCTTGACACGCTTAACGCACCTTCTTCTGAAGTTCATAACAGTCACAACACCAAGGTAAAAGATATGTTTTACATAAAGTGCATTGCATCCTTCCAACAGTTTACTGAGCATTCGAATCAGAGGTTTAAAATGGAGTTATTGTGTGTGAGTGTGACGTGTTTTACTCTGACCGCTTCCATAGCCCATAGCAACAAAACATGTCAGCCTAGCAACCGTTTAGCAATACCTATATCTCTGCGTCGGAACATCGTTGAGAGACGGGGCTTGGTTCTTTACACTCATAGCTTAGCGCATCATCAATTGGCAGATACTAAGCCACGCCCATAGCAACCAAACAGGTTAGCCTAGCAACCATTTAGCAACGCCTTAATCTCTGCATCAGAACATCATAGAGAACGGGGGTTGGTTTGTTTCACTCATAGGTTAGAGTATTATCAAGTGCAGATGCCAAGCCATGCCCATAGCAACCAAACATATTAGTCTAGCAACAGTTTAGCAATATGTATATCTCTGCATCAGAACATCGTAAAGACATGGGGATTGGTTAGATTAATTCGTGGCTTAATGTGTTATCACTCTAGTGCCCAGTTCCGCGGTTTGCCACAAAGCATCACTCACATTTTCTTCAGAAAATGTACTTATCTAGTTAGTATTATTATTATATGACCCAGCACGCGAAATAATACCAAAACACTTCAAAACAGCCTCCATTATTCGCAAACAGTGGATTAGGGCTGAAACGATTCCTCGAGTAACTCGAGTTATTCGAATACAAAAAATCATCGAGGCAATTTTTGTTGCCTCGAAGCCTCGTTTAATCCATTTAACTACAGTACACAAGGAGCACTGCGTTTCCCCACGAACCGTTATTACTGACGCACAGCCCGTTAAACTCTATTCATGTTATAGGGCTCTCAAGTCTCATGCGTTCACCGTGAGACACGCATTTTAGTCTGTTCACACGCTCACACGTATATCTCATGCTGATAAATAACTGATAGCTTATAGGGCTGTGACGGTTGCCGTAACAACCGCACCACCGCGATGGTAAAGTGCCATGAAGGTGGCGAACTGCCACCGGCGGAAGTGCACGTCACTCTGACAAATATAGGTGTAATAAATATGAGAGTTGCGATAACGATTGCTAGTTGTAGCCTTTCGGTTGTGGGTGGTTTTATTTAAAAGATTTTAAATTAACAGAAATTATTGGCATACGTGTCCGTTGGTGCGTTCGAGCGCAGGCCTGCACGGCAAAACCCAGGTTATTCTGTGGGTTTTGCAATGGATCTTGTTGTGAAATGAACAGATACGTAAAATCAAAACTGGCTATGACCCGCTTGCTTAGTGTCGGAGCGCGCGCAGGTTTTGCTGCAGTTGCGGAGAGACATCTATTCATTTGCGCTCCTGTGCACATCTTCTGAACGCGCATTTAGTGCAGCTGTACACATTTTAATCTGGACAATGTCAACAAGTAAGTTTCACATCAACGAGTCGGAAAAAGTAAAGTTTTTATGGCAATCTGAATAGGAAAGCCAATGGAGGTTTAAACAGTTTGTTTCAAATGGAATTGTTAAGGACTGTAAGGGTTAATACGCCACTGACTGAAGTTACTGCAACAAGAGCTTTTTTATTTAGTATTTAGCTTTCTTATATCATTTAAGTTTTCATTATTTACTGATGTTTATTTCAATGTTTTATATGCTGTAGCGTGCCGTTTCACTGATGGATTTGCGCGTTAAACATTGACGGATGCTTCATCCTCATTTATTTCAAATATCATATTTCAATTATTTAACAATTTCAAGTATTTAAATAAGGTCTATATTTCTCTTCCACTCGTCATGTGGTTGCTACACGCAAATATAATAATATAAATATTATTTATATAAATAATATATATTTCTCAACCACCGCACCATCGCGGTCGATTTGTCTATTACCACCGCGGTGGTAAAAAACTGCCACCGTCACAGCCCTAATAGCTTATTGAAATGGTGAACTGATATTTTACTTAGTTTTAGTCTATTTTACGAGTGAAACTTGTTTTCCGGCTGCATTGAGTCCATCAAACTAGATGCGGACTAGTGGACACCGAATCCTGTTATTTACACATGTCATCTGTCTGTTCTGCGTGTCTGAGTGAATGAACTGCACAGTTTAACGTGCTACACGCGTGATGCTCATGAATTTGTCTGCGTCTGCGCTGAATGAGGACATGAACTTCACCTCCAGAGTTGCGCTGAGAGTTTATTTCACAAACATGTTATTGTTTGAGTGAAGAAACAGACATACTAAAAAATAAGGGTCTTCTGACAACCTGCCAAAATAAAAGTCATAGGCTATTGTTTGAAATTATTAGTTCCATTTTTATTCATGTTTCTTATTTATATATTTGTATTATATTGCATTTTGAATTTAATATGGCAATGGAATGTACTAAATGGGTTAAGTTTTCGCAGATATTAATGTATGCTATTTCAGCAATAAAAACTAATTGTTCTAAAAAGGAAACAAATTAGTTGTTTTACTCATTTTAAGAGACCTGTCTTATTTTCTCTTGTATATTTAGTATTGCTTTTTAATAAAGATAAAGTACTTATTATCCGAATACCCGATTAATCGATGCAAAATCAGTAGAATACTCGATTAGTAAAAGAATCGATAGCTGCAGCCCTACAGTGGATAAAACCTTGAAAAATGATATAAGAGCCCACCAAATCACAGAGATCCCGATTCGCACAGGCTTAAGATCACAGACAACCTCTGCAATTAATACAAATGACTAACGTTAGAGGTCCCCAGGTAATACTAATCTCGTGCGAATAGTGCTCAGGGCATATCAAGCGATCTCTAACAAAGCAATAGTGACGCATAGTACAAAAATGTTTTACTCACATAAGATTGCTGCGCCATTCCTATCGGATACAATATTGATGGCACAGCACTGCTTTTTAATTTTAGTCTCCCCACAAATCCAGCGTCGACCTGTGCCTTGTTCACGAAGGAATCCTCGGAAAAATGAAACGAACAACGCTCCATGTTTTTCCCACATGAGCTGGAACGTCTTTAAAAATAAACTTTAACCACGCATTCCTAATATCGGAATACGAAGGAAGGTTATGCAGCGACTGTATTCTTCCACAACCAGGGATGGCACAATATTTAGCTATCTTTAACGGCATCTGGTTCCAGGCCACTTGTGTTACTTCAGAATTGTCATGCGTGAACCAGTGGGCAGGGCTAGAGAAGTAGTCGTTGATATTCTTTCTGTGGAGGCGGTGTTCAACCTATCAATGTCGTCATAAATAGGTGCATTCCAGAACCTGGCGTTCGCTGGGCCTGGTTGTAATTTCAGTAACAAGGGTGTTTTCAGTTCTGACACTTACATGATGTTTGCGTGATTACGATTCCCTCTTATATAACAAAAGCTCGCGTTAAAATTGTGTTTTAATTCATGGCACCTTTAAAGGAATAGTTCACCCAAAAAATGGTCCCCATTGACTTTCAATAGTAGGAATGAAGTAGTGAACTATTCCTTTAAGGATTAAACTGTATTTCTAACTGTAACAGTATTTTGTTTGTAATACTTGTATTGTTTATACAACAGTGTGTAGAAACATTCACAAAACCAAATTATCAATTGTCATTTATTCTTCATAAATTTATTGTTGGCACCTATGCAATTTAAGCTAATATACAGTACCTTTGTATTATATACAATTTTTATGTGTTGGGTCACCACTTGATGTCCAATATAAAGTCCTAAAGTAAAGCAAATGTCATGACTGTTAAAATGCATTCTTTATACACTCTTTGTACTTTGTAAATGTCAAAATCTGAATTGACGTATGAAGTCACCTTTGCTCCGATCGATTCACTGTGACCTTGACAGTCTCCAGAGAAAGCCTTTCCTCTTTTTTTCCGAGTTAAGAGGTTTATTTCGTCTTCAGTAGCTGTGGTTTATCCTATTATGTTGCCTCCCTGTAGAAATTATCCCTCTATTTGCATTGCCCTGAAAAGCCCTTAGTTATTATTTTGTCAGACGGCACATGCTATTTACTCAACATTAACAAATCACACATAACCCCAGAGGTAATCAACGGTGAAATCACTGCTCCTCATTTCACCTGGAAGATGGATGAGTGATCAAAAATGTTTGCTAAACGGTTTATGGAAAGGGTTCGTGAGAGAGTAACCCATAAAGTGATACGGCCCTGCTCATCTCCTATCCAGGGATGGGTTTCTTATATACGGCGGGTATGTCAGACAGCTCATTTAGATTTATGCGCGTCATGGGACGGGTATTAAAATTTCATGGATGTGTGGATGGAAAGAAAAGATAAGTGGATAAAGCACAGAAATACGCCTGGAAGAGAGATATTGATGTTGGAGGATTTTTAAGAAATCTAATCCCCTCCACTATGACCATTAATACAACTCAACATGTGTTTGAGAGGGGATGCTGTTACTTATCCTAAAGCTTTTACATGACGTTTACTAGACCTGACACAGACCTGCACCCTGTTCTGACTTGTAAAAAATATTAGATAGATTTAAAGTTTCTTAAAGCAGACAATGGAAAATACTATAAATGTACAGCTGTCTATTAAATTGAACTAGAACCTTTCAAGCAAGACTACAACATCAATCCAACTTTAACGTTAGTCTTGACTTCTTTTTATGTGTTTTATCTGTTCTTTTGTCTATGTGATGAATTATGGACAAAGCTTGACCATGTACTATGTTGTCCCACTATTGTTATAGTTGTTCATGTTGTTAACACGACCTATTAGGTTTCAGAAAAAAGTGTAAACAGATTTTCTTTTCATGGTTAAAACATTCAAAATATAACTTAAAGGTGCAGTGAACTGGCTGTTTTTATTGTTTTATACTATTGTCTGATGTCTACTTAAGACGTTCATGTGGTTTTTACATTCGAAAACATCAAAATCAATAAGTAATGGGCTATTTTCTACCCTGGTTTTGAGGCCGGCTGGAGAAACGCTCGGTTTTTAAGGGCGGACCGCATAGAAGACTTGGAAGTAAACGCCCACTGCTATGATTGGATAACAGCTTGCGTAGTTGACTTAATTGGAGCCTTCTGTGAATTTGGTTAGACACGTAACGTTACTTAATGTGATTTTACTCAAATTTACGGACTTATTTCCCGGATGTGATGGCCAGGCTTTGCGTACAGTTTGTATAGCCTATAGTTGTATGGTGTTTAGTGATATATGACCGTTCATGTCAGCATTTAAGACCCGCGAACCGGACGGTAGACTTCCGGCCAAAATGACCCAGCACCAGAAATAATATCAAAACAGCCTCCATTATTGGCAAACGGTAGACAAAACCTTGAAAAATGATATATGAGCCCGCCAAATCACAGAGATGCCGATTACAATTATTACAAATGACTAGAGGTCCCCAGGTGTCATGAACAGCAGGGGAAGAACCCAATTGCAGGCAGCGGGAATGCAGGGGTTAACCAGACAGACTTTATTAGACCAAAAACACAAAACAAAAACCCACGAGGGGGTGTAAACAAGACAAGATAAATAATATGGGTAAACAGGGACGAAAACTAACTAAACACTAAACTAGAAACATACACTTGACATAGGCTAAACTTAACACTTACTGTGACAGGGGAAAACGGCAACAAGAGGTACAGGTAATACAGAGAACTTCAGAACACAGAATGTATATATACAGCACGCAATCCACGAGCAACAAGACAATGAAACAAGAGGACTATTTAAAGGGAAGACAAACGAAGGGTAATCAACGAGGGCAGGTGTGGAACATAAGACACGGCAGGGAGGCAATACATGAAACGAGAGGGGCGGGACCAATGACAAGACACGAGAAAGCACATGAGATGTAAAACGTAAACAACTCATGGCTTTCTCACATAAAACAAGGGATCCTGCCGTGATTCTGCTACAAGATCAAGAAGACATGACAAGATGGGGCAGAATCATGACACCCAGGTAATACTATCAGGGCATATCAAGCAATCTCTAACAAAGCAATAGTGATGCATAGTACAAATATGTTTTACTCACATAAGATTGCTGCGCCATTCCTATCGGATCCAATATTGACGGCACAGCACTGCTTTTTAATTTTAGTCTCTCCGCAAAGACTTGTTCAAGGAATCCGCATTGAAATGAAGCGAACAAACGTTCAATGTTTTCCCCACGTGAGCTGGAACGTCTTTAAAAATGAACTTCAACCACTCATTCCTACTGTCGGAATCCGAAGGAAGGTTATGCAGTGACTGTGTTTTTCCACAACCAGACACTGCACAATATTTTGCGATCTTTAATGGCATGATGCTTACACTCGCTCTATCTGGTTCCATGCAGCTTGTGTTCAGTACTGTCATGCGCGAACCAGTGGGCAGGGCTCAAGAAGTAGGCGTTAATATTCTTCTGTGGAGGCGGTGTTCAACCTATCTATGTCATAGATAGGTGCATTCCAGGACCTGCCGTTCGCTGAGCCTCGTGTCAATAACAGTTGTTATTTCAGTAACAAGGGCGTTTTCAGATCTGACACTTACAGGATGTTCGCTTGAATACGATTCCCTCTTATATAACAAAAGCTCGGGTTAAAATTGTGGTCCTAGTTCACTGCACCTTTAATACAGACATTAAATGAGACCGGAGAGTTTCTCAGCAGCTGTTTTGCTGCCAAAACAATTCGGGATATTTTCAGAAACAATAATGAGATCCTTGCAGACTCGAAGTAAAACTTGTTGTACCACCTTTAAATAAAACATAGCACCATTTCCAGCACCCTTTAAATTGAGGTGTTAAGGCCTGCCTGCAATATTTGTGGTTTAATGTAAATTACCAGAGAAAAATAATTTCAACCTTTCAACACATTTGTTTTGAGAAAAAAAAAATGCATTTACATTCATGACCGTATACTGTGCTTGTATTTATATTCATTCTTCATTCAAGTCGATTATATATGGGATCATACTTTCTTCTGATGGTTTTGTTCTAGTCTGATAAACTTCTACATAATCATTCACACAGTGAATATTGTAATGTTGGTGCTTGCACAAATAACTATGTCTTTGTCCTACGGGTTTTAGTCAATCCAACATTTACAAAGAATAAGAGTTGCATAATAACCCCAATGAATGGTACAAATCGATTCACAAGTTGAATACACGACAACAACATAGTTGTTTTATTGTTTACTTTGTGTCAGTTGTAAGTACAATGACCGATCATTCCACCAGAAGTCCTTTTTCTCGCTTTCTGAAATGACCACACAGTCATCATCACACAGCATGAATCCTGTCATCTTCTAACACACATACCTTCATGTAGTGCCAATACTTAAATCATTATTCCTGTGAACATCTCAGCAGGTGCAGTGTTATGCGCTGACTTAATATTACCACATTATGATCTCTAGACACCCTTTAGTAATAATAATACAGTGAGTAAAAGACATTTACATTTTACATTTAGTCATGTAGCGGACGCTTTTATCCAAAGCAACTTTAAATAAAAAAGATAAAAAGAGTTTAAGGAGCAATAAGCGATATGTCATTCAGGAGCAATAATGCAATAGGTGCCAGTACAAAGTTACTGGTTTCAACAAAAGCTAGACCACTACCTGTTGAGAGAAAGAGAGTTCTACAGCTCCAAAACCTTGTAAGCTGCCTATGTAGGCAACACTATAAAACACTGTAGGTGCATGCCAAAAGTTAGGCAGCATGTTTATGCAACTTTCCAAGACGCAATCTTTTGACCCAAATCTGAAGTTGCATTTTTACCAAATATTTACATTCTAAAAAATGATGGGTGATGTTCAACTCAGCGTTGGAAAACGTGAGCCCGCTTTCTCTTGTCAAATGCGGCACTCTGAAAAGTTTAAATTTTCCATCTCGATGCGGCTCCCTAGTTTCACGCGCCTGCTGCATGTCCACATTTAAAATAACGAACTTGCGTGCGCAAAAGACGCGAAATGCGAATCGCCCCTTAGAGTGTATGCATGCTATGTGGTAGGCCTACTTATTATTTTGCTTAATAATATTTTGTTGTTAGAGTACTTAACACTTTTCATTATTGCTATCATCGGAATTACTTTATTGTTTTACTCACTATTGTAAGTTGCTTTGGATTTTGGAAAGATAATTTATCTAATGTTAAACCATTGTTATATTTGAAAGACCTAAAAGTTAATGTAATTTTAGCGCAGTAACATTTCACTGCTGTATACTTCTGAAACCTGAAATCTGTTTCTTGATTTTTATTTTTGCAGTAAATCATTATTATTAGTCACCCTTTATGTTTGTCACTGGTTTTGCAAATATCTAACAAAAAAAGTATTAAAAAGTGCTTGTCAACTTTGAAAACACAGTATTTAAGCATTTAAAAATTCTAGCGTTTTTTCCATTTCCTGAAAAACAGCAAATTTGGGCATCCAAGGTTTTGCAAGGACAGCGACGATATATATCAAACTGCAGTGAAATCAAATGTGAGTTGCGTCTCCCCCTTCCAGATCAGTCCCATATAAGACTTCACTAATGTAAAGTTTTGGAACAGAGCTTCAGTTTAGAGCAAATTGCATGACAATTTCATGAGAGAGTGTTTCAGAGATTCAAGTGAGATGGGAACGAAGGCACCCCAAAGCTTCACCTGTCAGACTCAGAAGAACTGCGGTAGGGAAATAGGAGAAGACAGATTTGCAGATTTAGTGGCTTAAAAAAGCAACTGCAAATAAAACAATTACCTCTATCCAACAGAACTGCAGAGTGACAGTCAATTTGAAAACAAGTCACTTCATGTCAACAGAGGAATCCGCCACAGCAAATGAGTATATTGTGGAGCGGGTTGACATCCTTTAAGGGAACAATTTAGCTATCTTGGGTGAGAAAGTGAAAGCGGTGGAGGCTTTGGTGCAGAGCTCACAGGAGTACGAGCTAGAGGTACGACAGAGGTTTAAGAGAATAATTCAAGTGAGCTTGACAACAAAGATATAAACGTGACAAACAAATCTTGTCTCCAAACGCTAATAGTTCTTGATCGCTTCTGACGGACGGCTGGAGAAATACAGAAAAGTGTAAAAGCTAATAGTTTCGGATGGATGCCCGAAAGTTTACTTTTGAAACTGCTTCAATTGTGCGTCTTATTTTGTAACTTATTAAACACATTTTAAAAATGTGAAATATATCTCAAAAACAAGAAAACACACTTACACACTTTAAACACACAAGTAAATAGCTGTAGGTTTTAACTAAACAAAAATAAACACTTTCATATCTACCCATATGATTTTTATCGCACACATAAGTAAAAAAAAAAACTATTTGTAAAGTTGAAATGTAGTAGAAAATTTGTTTTGCACGTCATCTCTTGTTGTTGGATACCGGAAGTCAATATCTTACATAATAGGTGCAATGAAAATAACGACATTATTTAACGATAACCCCCATTTTGTGAACAGAATACTTAATTACATGCCTTCAAATCGAGGTTGAAAAGATTTTACCATTAGCAAAGAAACACCGAAATCAATTCCCATGATGACTAGCTATTGGAAATATATGGCTGACGGTATCATACAGCATCTATCGCTTCCTCTGTGTGACAAAATCAATTTCTTGAGCAAGATTTCTGGCAACCTGACTGTTGTTCAATAAGCTTAGAAAACAGTCTTTTCTTTGAGTTAAAGCATATCTTCCGTTTTATATTCCAATACGTGCCGCAGGAGCAGATGTATTATTAATGCGGGAGGGAGAAAACACTATGTGATGATGTGAAATGTTGAAAAAACATTTTCTGACAAGCCATCAGAGATGGCTTACACAAGCTGTTGTCTGTTGTCGTGTTCATTGCTGTCCTTCTATCTTTTCAACAAAATGCCTTGCATTTAAAATGCCAAACACACAACTTACATCACAGTTCTGTTATTATTATTCACCCTCATGTTGTTCAAAACCTGTTTATGACTCTTTTTTTCTGTGGAACATAAAAGAAGATATTTTGAGAAACGTCTCAGTGGTTTTGTGTCCATATAATGGAAGTCAATGACGGCCGATGTTTGGTTACCAACATTCTTCCAAATATCTTATTTGTGTTCTGCAGAAGAAAGAAAGTCATGCAGGTTTGAAATGACATGAGGGTGAGTAAATAATAACTTCTTTTTAGGTGAATTGCCACTTTAACAGTTACACCCCAAGGATGAAAAAAAACTAGATAAATTTATACAATTTTGCTTTTGTATTTTTCAGAGAGAGAGAGAGAGAGAGAGAGAGAGAGAGTAGGGTAAATATGGTCAATATTTATGCAAAACAAAATTTTACATGAAACTAAAAATGTTTTTAATGGGTAATCTAAATGTAATGTAAAACCCTGATGCCACTGTGTGCCCAGACAGGTGGGTACCCTGAAAGGACATATGGTATCCTGGCTTCACCATCTGTGCTTCACGTTCGTCCCGAGCTAATGATGGAGGGCATGTATTCTTGGCAGATTTTCTAGAACGATCTGCGAGCCGCATAGAATAAACTAGTTCTCTCTCCTTTGCAGTCTGTCCTTTGTTGTTGCAAATAACCTGCCATCCATCAACATGATGCATCTTTAAGAGATGCTGCAGTACCACCCAGCCAACACAGCAACAGTTGGAACCCAAACAGTAACAGCGCTTAACAGAAGACAAATGCCCTGTGTTTGCTGTTTTGTCCCTAGGCATTTAATAGATCAGCAAAAAGGGTTGGATGGCAGATGTTTGTTTGCCTTTTGAAATTTCAAAAATAAAAGTCTTATGATGGCGCAGAAATGTTTCTATATTATATTAGCATAATCAGATCAGATCGATTTTTAGGTATAAGCAAGGGCAATTCCACATTTTTTTTAAAGCATTACTGGCAAAAAAACCTTTTTGTAGTAACAACTGTTGTAACATAAGGTTATCAAAGATGGTTTTAAACACAATAAATGTCTCAATGTTTGCAATCTGTAAGAAATATACAGCTGCAGAAAAAATTGTCACGAACTGGCAGAAGAACCCAAGCGCAGGCAGGCAGTGAAGGGGGTTAACAGATATTTATTTTAAACAAAACAGAAAAAAAACACCCACAATGGGGGAAAAACAGAACTAAGAAATATAAAACAAAAAACTTCCCACGATGGGGCAAAACTGGAAAATAACAAAACAGACTTACGACACAACGTCACAAAACAAGGCACGGAACAGGAACATGAGCACAAACGCAATGCATACACAACATAGTACACGCAATAAAAGAGCACAGGACAAAGAAACAAGAGGGTATATATAGGGAAGACAAACGAGGGATAACGACATGGGGCAGGTGTGGGACATTAAACACTCAGGGAAAGATAACGAGGAAACAAGAGGAATGGGGACAATGACAAGACAATGGAGAGAACGTATATTATTGTCAAACGGACAAAAATATGTTTCTCTCCACACATAACCAAAGACTTTGTCATGGCTCTGCTACAGGACCAAGAAAAACATGACTAAGGAAGCAGAGCCATGACAAAAATAACCCATTCCAAGTTCTCATTTAATCAGCATTTCTAGATCTGTTGTGTCCATTCCTGTTCAGTAGCTATTTGAATATAAACTTGTATTCTTTGCAGTATTTGAGGTCTGAAAAAATACAAAGTATCTTTTCTGTTATTTTGACCTGTTTCTCCAGTTTCCATTTTCTGAAAATAAATACAAATAGAAGCAATATTTTGTTTTAATACATTTTGGAAGAAATATTGTTAGTTGAAACAAAAATGACACTTTTGCCTAAGCACATACCTATAAATAGTAAATTCATAAAAACTGAAAATAATTTTGAAATGTTTTTATTTTTTTCCATGGCTGTATGTGTCAAAACAAGCAAACTCCTCATTAATTTATTTGCAGTATTTCAAAATAAGAGTCAACAAAACTATAAAATTGAGCCCACATGCAGTAACGCAAATTGCTCTGTGTTGTTGAATAATTAAAGTAAAACAGAAAAAGTTCTAAACTCTTATTCTTCAAAAAAGCAACTTTACTCTTAAATGCTCTTAATCTTAAATGCATTATGGGACGCTTTATGGAGTTCCTTGATTGCTTTTCCTTTGCTACCTTTTCCAACTCTTTCTTACCAAATTGTTAGTTTTGTAGTAGAATTCACATGTAGGGCCAAATAATATCAGTTTGCAAGTGTAAGCTTTTGAATCAAATGTTTTTCAGATCCTCAGTGTGCAAATGATTGAACGGCAGTGTATGTGAAGTACAACCACACTTTGAATACATTTGAATCCTACTGAATGCAAACAATTAAATGACTATTTTCTGCAGTATAGCAGAATTTGGATGTCCCTCTTTTTCTGTGTATGAAATTGACCAATTTCAGTAACCCTTCTTACACTACTCAAACATGTTGACCACTATGAAATGTTTAAACCCTCTTATTTCCCAGCAGGCTATTTTCCCTTTCAAAGCTTTGGTATCAACCATCATTAAATAATTCAGATAAAGCAGAAAGAGTAATGTTCACGCTGATATGATCATTATTTTGATCTCATTATTTTTTTACTTAATCATGCTTAATTGTGCATTTGCTTGACTAACTCGTAATCCTAAACAGTGTTTTCCTATTACCTGCCAACCCAGACATAATGAATTCAATGAGAGGTCCAGGGAGGCCCTTATACCCCCAATCACTGTCTACTTAAGATTTTTTAAGGAGAATTGAGTGCTTTTAAATGAAAAGTGTTGCCACTTTAATTCAAACACATGTCACACAGTTATAAAGTATATGAGAAGTTACTGCCAAAGATTTAAATAACTCAAGAGAGAATTAAAGGTGCAGTTTGTAACAATTTTGCAGTAAAGTATCCAAAAACCGCTAAGCTAGTGTTATATATTTTGTTCAGCTGAGTACTTACAATATTTCAAATGTTTCCAACTACTTGTAAATCGTGAGAAAATATCATACACTGACCAAGCTGCGCAGCAGAGTGACATTTTAACGCACATACTGACTGCGTGACGTTGATGAGTTTTTTTTTTGCGACTAACCGACCAATGAAAATGTATTCGACCAAGCCTCCTTCACCTTGACTAACGTTTAGTCGACTATTTGGGGGCAGCCCTATTAAAAACAAGTTTAGGTTTTATTATTATTATTGTGTTCATCTTAGTATGAGCAATAAGAGTAATACTATATTGAGCAATGAGAGTTATTCAAACCTTATTTTCCCCACTCCCTGTATACTGTACCTAAGTGGAGGAAATTCACTTAAAAACATTCAGACGAGAATTTTACAAACACAAATACACTGCTTGCTTTAAAACACTACACACATTATACAGTACATGGATATTTTCCTTAATTAAGTAGGTGACATGAAATATTTGACATGTGCTGTGGTCTGACATGCTGTACTTCATCTTAAAGGGTTTTAAACAGCGTGCTAATTCTCTTTTAATTGTTACTGAGAGGCTACGACTACATTTTAGGTGCTGTTGAAGTATTGATAAGACTAGCAGTCAGAAACTGTCAGCCTTAAGTGGTAATTTCTTGTAGAAAATAGTTTAAAGGAGCGATGAATTAAGACATCAAATTTAACCCGTGCTTTTGTTATATAAGAGGGAATCGTGTTCATGCGAACATCATGTAAGTGTCAGAACTGAAAACGCCCTTGTTACTAAAATTACAACTGTTATTGACACCAGGCCCAACGAACACCAGCTCCTGGAATGCACCTATCTATGACATCATTGATCGGTTGAACACCGCCTCCACAGAAGAATATCAACGACTACTTCTCTAGCCCCGCCCACTGGTTCGCGCATGACAGTACTGAAGTAACACAAGTTGCCCGGAACCAGATAGAGCGAGCAAGTAATAAACATGCCGGTAAAGATCGCAAAATATTGTGCAGTCAGTGCCTGGTTGTGGAAGAACACAGTCGCTGCATAACCTTCCTTCGGATTCCGACATTAGTAATGTGTGATTTTAATCCGGTGCGAATCGGTCATGTCTATAATTTGTAATGTAAAAATTCCCCCACAAATGACCTACCATATTTTGACGAACGGCGGGGTTTTTTTTTCAGGTGCTGGGTCATATCCATAAGTTACCGGGAGTCTCCCGTTTGTTTATATATCATGGAAACTCTCGTAACATTTGAGACCCGCGATCGCGGTGATCTTCTGTCCGGTTCGCGATCACGGGGCTCAAATGCTGACAGGTACGGTCATATATCATTAAACACCATACAACTATAGGCTATACAAACTATACGCAAAGCCTTGCCATCACATCCGGGAAATAAGTCAGTAAATTTGAGTAAAATCACAGGCTTCATTTATCCCGTGCGAATGTCCCACATGAAATACAGATGACAATACAATGACAATACATTTTATTAAAAGAAAGCAAGCAAGCATTTTTACAATTTCTGCCTCTCATTTGCCACCCCAATTGAAGAATGACCCAAATACACTGTCCAAATGCTGCAAAATTAAAATGTGTGTTCTCTTTAGCTAGCTGCTGCATAAGCGCCTTTTAAAGCACACACAAAAAACCTTTCCTATATGCAGCCATTACGTGCCTGTGGCTGTTTTTTCTTTGCATTCAGCTTTGAATTGTCTGTTTATTCACTTCTAAACGCCATTCAACCCAAAGGATTGAAACTGCCTGGTTTGCTTCCACACACATTACCATCGAACCTCAGTCGAGTTTTCCTTAAGTGGAGTTTTTGCGTTCAACCGCTCTGACACTTTTACTCAATCAAGAGCCATTAAAAGATTGATGCCGGGTTGATGCTGAATGTCTTATGGGAATTCTATGATATTAAACAAACACAGCACTGCTATACACAACAACTTAAAGCCATGCTGACTTTCTCTTTTGGGTTTTGGGCAGTATAGTCGTATCGTAGATTCCTTAAGCACAGGTGTGATTGCTTTTTGCTGTGGCTGATTTTGGCTGAGACGTGCCTACAGTTCTTAAGCAACAGAGGTAACTTCAAGCCAGTCTATGGACGTTTCTCAATTCCAAGAACGCAAAGAACGGACTTGTGTTCTTGCTAGATCGGACTTGGCAAGTTCAGACTGGGGAGAACGGTTCCTGCCGTTTAGGGTGTTATTTAAAGGGGTCATATGGCGCGAATACGTGTTTTTCTGTGTCTTTGGTGTGTTATAAGTTGCACATGCATGTATTAGATACGTCAAATTGCAAAAATGAAAGTGTCGGAACAAAAGATGCATTCGATTCTATCTAAAAGAGAATGCTCACCCAGACCTGCCTGAAACGCCTCGTGAAACCACACCCCCACAAATCTACATCAGTTTGTGGTATGATTTGACTAAGACCGCCCAAATGTATACGCAAGTAAGATGGGTGTACCTGTCAGTACAATTGAAGAGGAACATGATGTTCCGAATATGGTAAGAGGAGTTACATTTCCGTCACACGCTTGCAGTATTCGACCAATCACTACGCACTGGTTAACTGGCCAATCATAGCACACCTCGCTTTTCAGAGCCATGAGCTTTGTAAAAATCCACGCATTTCAGAGAGGCGGGGCAAAGAGGAGATCCAAACATGCACGGTATGTGGAAAATACAGCGTTTTTGAACCTTAAATCGTGTATACACATTGCATTACATCTAAAACAACCCATATTATTCGGTTTAGCCCTGTCATTTGACCCCTTTAACACGTGGAAATCTGTGCTTATGAAAATGTAAGACAAAACGGACTTTCTGGCATAATCTTGTGTTTTTGTTCATTCAATAACGAAATAGAACTTAATACCGCTAAGCTGGGAGAGATTCACTGACGCAGCCTTTAGCCCATGACTGTATACACCAGACGGGATCGGTGTCACGTTGCGCCACATCCCACGGCTTGAAGCTGTCTATCTATACTGAACATGTCAAAGCAACTGCTTCAAATTGCGCTTAAATGGTTTAAAGGCCTTTACATGAATAAGAGCGTGATTATGTGAGGGAAATAAGTATTTGATCCCCTGCTGATTTTGTAAGTTTGCCTACTTACAAACAAATGAAGGGTCTATAATTTTTATGGTGGGTTTATTTTAACTGATAGACACAGAATATTTAAAAAAATCAGGGGAAACAAATGTTATATAAAGGTTATAAATTGATTTGCATTTCAGTCAGAGAAATAAGTATTTGATCCCCTACCAACTAGCAAGAATTCTGGCTCCACAGATTGGTTATGTGCCTATATGGACCACAGATTAGTCCTGTCACTTTAAGAAAGTACTCCTAAATCAGCTTGTTATGTATATAAAAGATGCCTGCCAACAGAATCTGTATCTTCCAGTTCAACCTCTCCACCACCATGGTCCAGACCAAATAGGTTTTAAAGGATGTCAGCGACAAGATTGGAGACCTGCACAAACCTTGAATAGGCTACAGACAGAAGCTTGGTGAGAAGGAGACAACTGTTGGTGTGATTATTTGGAAATAGAAGATATACAAAATAACTATCAAATGCCCTTGTTCTGGAGCTCCCTGCAATATTTCCCCAATGGGGTAAAGATGATCATGAGAAATGTTAAAGATCAGCCCAGAACTACACGGAAGAAGCCTGTTAATGATTTCAAGACAGTTGGGAACACAGTTAGCAAGCAAAACATTGGTAACACATTGGTAACACGCTATGCCACAGTAGACTGAAATCCTGAAGCACCCGCAAGGTCCTCCTGCCCAAGAAGGCCCGCCTGGCTCGTCTTAAGTTTGACAATGAACATAAAAATGATTCAGAAAAGGCTTTGGCGAAAGTGCTGGCACTGCTGTGAGACCAAAATGGACTCCTGTGTTTGGAGGGAGAGAAATGCTGACTATGAGCCCAAGAACATCATGTCTACAGAGAAGCACAGTGTTGGAAACATTCTGCTTTAGGGCTTTTTCTCTGCTACAGGTATACAGGATGACTTCACCGCATTGAGGGGCTGAGGGACGGGCCCATGTACCGTAAAATCTTGGACGAGAACCTCCTCCCCTTAACTAGGTCACTGAAGATGGGTCATGGATGTGCCTTTAACATGACAAAGACGCAAAACATATTGCCAAGACAACCAAAGAGTGGCTTAAGGAGAAGCACATTAAATGTCCTAGCCAGTCTCTAGACCCTAGTCCTATAGAACCTCTGTGAAGGAGGCTAAAACTCCAATTTGCTGAGCGACAGCCAAGAAACCTTAAAGATTGACAGAGGAGTGGACTAAATGTATCCGGACACATGTGCAAACCTGGTGACTAACTATCAGAAATGTCTGACCTCTGTGCTTGCCAACAAGGGTTTCTCCACCAAGTACAAAGTTATGTTTTGCTCGGGTATCAAATACTTATTTCACTGACTGAAATGCAAATCAATTTATAACCTTTATATAACATTTTTTTCCCTGAATTTTTTTAAATATTCTGTCTCTATCAGTTAAAATAAACCCACCATAAAAATTATAGACCCTTCATTTCTTTGTAAGCAGGCAAACTTACAAAATCAGCAGGGGATCAAATACTTATTTCCCTCACTGTATAATGTAACGCTAGACCAAGGGTCGGGAACCTTTTTTATCCAAAGAGCCATTTTTCCAGTTTTGGTTAATTTATTTTTGCAAAAGAGCCATTGCAAAAACTGTAACATCTTTCAATGTCTTCAATACTAATAACTTGATTTATGTCCACAGTCTCACTTATGGTCCCTGTGGGGATCAATTGTTCTTTGCCTTCGATAAGAGAACATGTCCACAGACAAGGCAAAAACAGTGAAAAAACGAAACATACATCTGGGCCTCTAAAAAATTATTTCCCTGACTTATAAACAACTTACAGGTTTACATTAGGCCTCCATTCAATTAAACTTCATTATATCTAACATATAACAATTTAAAAAAGTGCAGGTTCGTAGTACTGATACTCACAAAATACTGCATATGTGTCTTCTGACTTTGCATTGCAATGTTCGACTTCTTGAAATGCTGCATGATCGGCGAATGTCCAACCCGGGCCATTGAATTGCGTATAAATAACACGCTGTTGCATTATCGTGAAATACGTACGCCAAAGTTCGATTTTGCGTGCATATGATACGCCAATGTTTGCATGCACCTCACTGGAGAGCAGCCATTTTGAAACGTACATGGGACAGGTTAATAAGACAAATTGCCGGTTAATATGCACGCGAGCTAAATTGGCGTATCATATGCACGCAAAAATAGGCGTATTTATGCACGCAAAATCGAACTTTGATGTACGTATTTCACGATAATGCAACGCGTGTGTTATTTATACGCAATTCATGAGACTGGGCTCGAATGTTTGACATCGGAGTACCGCGTTTCGAAAGCACACAGAGCTCTGCTCTCGCATCACTTTGATGTCATACGCGGATCGTCTGCGCAACCTGCGCAACACCTCATAAAAGCGAACATAACTAGCGTCTTGCTAATAGCATTGTAGTTCGGTTCGTAGGTGGTCAAGACACTTACATACCGGCATTACAACTCCTCTGTCAACCTTGACAGCTGTATGGACTTCATATGCGAGAAAGACTGTTCACACGGATATGAGGAGCTAAACACAGCCCATCCATACTGACGCGTCGCAGTTTGCTTCCATCTGTTTTTAAAACTTTTTATATGTGATTATGTAGCGTGGCAACAAGTTCTGTATCATACGCCACAGAGAGCCGTCACTTTCAATAAAAGCATGATGCTCACTCTTCTAAAAGACCTCACGCTCTGGGTAAAAAGCCATTGAATTGGGAGCCTGTTGGCTTTCGATATGATGCTGGGCTGCTGGCGCGAGAGGATACCATATAAACGTTGTTTGACGTTGATTAGTGTCGTGACGCGGCTTGCGCATAGCACTGCATGCGTGTATTGGCCAGGACAACCTGAAATAGTCATATATATTATGATGTTTTAACGACCAAATGTTGGTGAAGGGTAAGATACCTGGCAAGCCACATGATTTTTGAAAAGAGCCACAGGTTCCCGACCGCTGCGCTAGATACAAAGGATGACAAAACAAACGGATGCTGAGCGTGACACTAACATCTTAAACATTATTGGTTTGATTCAGGGAACAAGCTTACTCATACAATATAAGCTAAAGTTTAAATGCTCTGTATGTCTGCCAAAAGTGTTAATACAAACTAAAAAAAATGTCTGCTATTAATGAACTAATTCTTCACCATTGTAGACCCCAGAGGAACTCTGTCATACGTTGGCTTTAGGGCGGCTGTGGCATGCAACGCTCTGTAAACCTTACACAATGTTTATGACATTTAATTACACTGTTAAAGTACTCTCTGCCAAAACTTTGGGCACCCTGAAACTTTTTCATTATGAAATGATATTATAAAACCTCATGTGTTCAATCTCAATCTTTTCCTTATTAGCCGTAGACTTACTGTTTGTCATTTAATATGAAGTAAGTTTCTAAACACCTCCGACAGACTTCGAGGCACAAAGCTGAAGTCGTAATCGTTCTTTCACATTTCCAGACAGGCCTGTCGTCTGCAGACAAACAAAGCGGAGACAAGAGACCAAAACAACCCAGGAAGTTGCTTCAAAGACCTTCGAATCTATTGAGTAGCACCTCAGCAGATGTCTGGAGGTAAATATCCGACCTTGAACTCCGATGTTTTGGACCTTCTACCTGCATTTATGCCTCAGACCTGCATATTTGTTTCATAGAAGTCTAGTCTTTCTAATAAAAGCAATGCAGACTGATATTCACAGGTTTGATAAACATGTATATGATACAGTAGAATGGCTTTAAGGCCGTCTCTGCCGCCTCTTCAATATTGCCTACAAAGAAATGACTCAAAGAAGCACCCACTGCACATAAAACAAAGAGATGTATTCAATAACTCAATAAAGATGTCTGTGTTTTTGTCTGCTTTTCTAAACCTCGTCTGTGACTGTATGCCGTCTGCTTTAACCTGCAAACCGAAAGCTCGTGCCTTTAGGTCGCTGAGGTTGGCTGAGCGTATCCCCACAGAATAATGGCATTTTGATTCCCCGGATCCCTTTGGCAGTGTACAAAAGTCAGCTTTGATTAAAGAAGCGACGGGAAGACCCAGGGGTAAAGCACCGGCCTCCTGACTACACGGATCTTTGAATGTTCCTGCCGTTTTGAAAGCCCTCATTTTTATTCGTCGTATCGTCCGTGATGGATGTTATTGAATATCAAAAGTCAGTTAAGGTAATGATTCATGTAACATTGCCGTAATGGAGGTTTGCAAAATCAGCATTGTTATTACTGTATGTACCAGTGAAGCGCAATTATTCTTTGTGATGTTGCCCTGGGTTGGCATCGCACAGACATTTTTTTGGGTGGGGGATTTTTCACGCCCGTTCCACCAGCAGAGGAAAGAGAAATCTTTTTGGCATTATATTGTTGAAAACATTTCTAATGGTCCACCGAGGCCTACGCAGCATGTGGCGACGGATGGCAGTCGCTTTTAAAGTGTACCACATCACTTCTGCTATTGAAATTATTCTCTGATTTGTTTTTAACCAAAACGTTTAACCATCTTAAAGGCAAAGTGTGCCTACGTGCAAATACTTTCTTCTATCCCAAAGTCAAATGCGAAAATAAATGTTATTTTGGCAAAAAGTTGAGCGTCTGACCTCTAGCCAGCTGGACGGAAGGTTTGAAATCGAATGGCATTTTAGGATTTGCCTAAAAGCACCAGCAGATATGTGTCCTGTTTACAGTCAAAAGTGAACCGCTGTGACCTGAACAAACATAGGATGCTGGTATTTACAAGCATATTTACAGAGGTACTTAACTGACTTGTTTAAAAATGTCAATAATCATTAAGTGTTTGCAGCTGGTTTGAAATGAACGCATTACTCAAAGGCGGTATAGATACTGCGTCTGCTTGTAATGGAGGAATTATTTTGCTAACAAGCTCAAATCAGATTGCTAGACTACAATTATAATGTGAACATCTGTTGAATGAATTAGAATATGCTTTGGCTTGGTTGATTTGTAATTGGTCATTCTGGGAGATATCGTGTTTTTTAATTCACAGCGTGTGGAAAATATATAGCTGTATTACATTCTTAAATATAAAGGTGCTTCACGATGCCATAGAAGAACTTTTTTGTCTAAATGGTTCACCTTTAACATCGAATAACCTTTCTGTTTCTGTTGCGGTAAAAATACGTAAGTTCTTGAGATTATTAAAGGTAAGAAAAGGTTCTGTAAAGAACCTTTGACTGAATGGTTCTTCTATGGCATCGCTGTGAACCTTTTAAGCACCTTTATTTTTAAGAGTGTAATGCGTCATACTCAGGCCTGCTGGAAAACAGCAAGAATGTAGGGATCCCCATAAAATCTCAAAGAAATAAAAAGACAAAGTCAAAAGTTTAAAAGTCCGTTGAACATTATTACCATTTCATTTAGAAGTGTTCATATTTACAGTATCTCACAGAAGTGAGTACACCCCTCACACTTTAGTAAATATTTTATTATATCTTTTCATGTGACAACACTGAAGAAATGACACTTTGCTACAGTGTAAAGTAGTGGGTGTACAGCTTGTATAACAGTGTACATGTGCTGTCCCCTCAAAATAACTCAACAGCCATTAATGTCTAAACCGCTGGCAACAAAAGTGAGTACACCCCTAAGTGAAAATGTCCAAATTGGGCCCAAAGTGTCAATATTTTGTGTGGCCACCATTATTTTGGCCCTCTTGGCATGGAGTTCACCAGAGCTTCACAGGTTGCCACTGGAGTCTTCTTCCACTCCATGACGACATCACAGAGCTGGTGGATGTTAGAGACCTTGCACTCCTCCACGGAAACAAAACAAAACAAACAAACTAAGTTTCTCACTGATCATTGGATTCTTTGTTACATCTGTGTATATAAGGTGCATTGGCAAAAGACTCAGGGAAGCATCTGTAACCAGAACTTCCCACACTACAACTGTGTGTCTCGATTTTGCCAGGTATGATAAACTTTGAAGTTTACTTTCTTTCTAACTTTAAAGTTTGAATTTTCTTTGTATGTACATTCTATGATTTTATTTAATGTTTAAAATGCCTGGCATAATAAATTGTTATTACTGATTATATCTGAATTCTTCAGAGTCTGTTATTACCGGTAGATTGAAAGGAGCCTGTTTTGTTACCGCAAAATCAATATGTCAGGATAGGATGGACTGGAGTTTTGATTTAAACTACAAATGGGGCACATTTACTAAAGCTCACATGTACCAGAATTCCATCACCTGCCTTAGCAAGTTGCATGATCGTGACTAAAATAACCATTGTTATGTTTCTGAGCAAGGGCATGGGGCGGCCAGACTTAATGATATTAGTTTACATTAGTTTACCCGGCAACCTCTGACTAAAGATCAGAACTGACAGTTTTGTGACCGTGAGATCCACGTACCCGGCCGGCGTGAGACTCAGTGTCATATAACTTATATTATATTATATTAAAATTGGAGTCAGATCGGTCTTAACCACAGAGTCATGTAAATTGAACCAAATTGTAACGATTACGTTTTTAAATAACTTCATGTAGAATCGCTGAGGAGAAGCAGAACACGAGATCCCTTCAACCACGCCATTGGATTCCGTCGTTGGGCCAGTGGGTGGTCTTTTACAAGGGGATCATGCTCTGCTTCAGTATGTCACAGTACATGTTGGCATTCATGGTTCCTTCAAAGAACTGTAGCTCCCCAGTGCCGGCAGCACTCATGCAGCCCCAGACCATGACACTCCCACCACCATGCTTGACTGTAGGCAAGACACACTTGTCTTTGTACTCCTCACCTGGTTGCCGCCACACACGCTTGACACCATCTGAACCAAATAAGTTTATCTTGGTCTCATCAGACCACAGGACATGGTTCCAGTAATCCATGTCCTTAGTCTGCTTGTCTTCAGCAAACTGTTTGCGGGCTTTCTTGTGCATCATCTTTAGAAGAGGCTTCCTTCTGGGACGACAGCCATGCAGACCAATTTGAAGCAGTGTGCGGCGTATGGTCTGATCACTGACAGGCTGACCCCCCACCCCTTCAACCTCTGCAGCAATGCTGGCAGCACTCATACGTCTATTTCCCAAAGACAACCTCTGGATATGACGCTGAGCACGTGCACTCAACTTCTTTGGTCGACCATGGCAAGGCCTGTTCTGAGTGGAACCTGTCCTGTTAAACCGCTGTATGGTCTTGGCCACCGTGCTGCAGCTCAGTTTCAGGGTCGTGGCAATCTTCTTATAGCCTAGGCCATCTTTATGTAGAGCAACAATTCTTTTTTTCAGATCCTCAGAGAGTTCTTTGCCATGAGGTGCCATGTTGAACTTCCAGTGACCAATATGAGAGAGCGATAACACCAAATTTAACACACCTGCTCCTTATTCACACCTAAACCTTGTATAACACTAACGAATCACATGACACCAGGGAGGGAAAATGGCTAATTGGGCCCAATTTGGACATTTTCACTTAGGGGTGTGCTCACTTTTGTTGCAGCGGTTTTGACATTAATGGCTGTTGAGTTATTTTGAGGGGACAGCACATGTACACTGTTATACAAGCTGTACACTCACTACTTTACACTGTAGCAAAGTGTCATTTCTTCAGTGTTGTCACATGAAGAGATAATAAAACATTTACAAAAATGTGAGGGGACTCACTTCTGTGAGATACTGTAAGGTTTATCTCTTCTGTCTTGCTACATGCATACTTAACAAAATTGTTTACTTTTTATTTTATAGTGAGATTTTCTCACTACAGTTCATTTTATTTCACTCACTGGGCTTTGTAGTTTTGCAAAGATGTAAAGAAAATTGCCATGGTACAAATACATTATTTTAGCCAATTATTTTATATGTTGTCTTTACAATATCACACTTATATCATTTATTTTTCACAGCTTACATGTTTCTTTATACAAAAAAATACATACAGATGAATATGTATTTTAGAAAGGGGGTCCTCACAAAACATTCATCATATTTGGGGTCCCCTGTATCATAAAGTTTGAAAACCCCTCATATAGTATACTCGAAAAAATGCCGGGTTATTTCTACCCCAGCCTTGGGTCAAAAAGGGGCAAAACCAACCACTGGGTTATAAATTAACCTATGCTAATGATTTGTATGCATGGAATACCCAATGAACTTACT